>NC_136763.1:13631485-14231485 GCF_936440315.1 Barbus barbus
TAGGGACTCTCCATAGGCGTAATGGTTTTTATACTGAACAAACTGTGTGTGCTATTGCCCTACACCAACCCTACACCTAAACTTAGCCCTCACAGGAGACTTTGTGCATTTTTAGATAAAAAAAAAAACACCATTTAGTATGTTTTTTTTTAAGCCTTTTGAATTACGGGGACATAGGCAGTGTCCTCATAAACCACCTTCATATTGTAATACCTCTGTCATACCCATGTCATTATACAAATTTGTGTCCTCATAAACCACATAAACATGCGCGCACACACACACACACACACAACAAACAAAACACATGATCTAAAGTTTGAATACTTGTTTCACAAAAAACAATTGTTCATATCAAAATACAATTTTAATCTTAAATATTAAATCTCATTTAGAATCTTGAGGCGCACCTAGCTTTTGGAGGGAGGGGGAAAGACATATATATATATATATATATATATATATATATATATATAAAATTTATTATTATTTATTTTTCAACCGTATCAAAATCTTTAAACACACATTCCCGTGCTTGTATTTATTTCTGAGGATGGGTAAAGGTCACTGTAGCGCCGCCGCAGGACAAAAAAGGAACTGCATAAGGTCTGGCAACCCCGATGACGACATACATCACGTCAACTTCTACTGACTGCAACTGTTAAAAAAACCCCCACACGCTTCTCCTTTTCTTTACGCAAATTCAGATTCTATAAAAACTGGAAACCATGTAATCGTTCACAGATAACACGGTGAGTGTGAATGCACTACCAGCACGATAACGCGAGGTCTAGTTTAAACATTAACGGATCTTTTTGCTTCTAAATGTCGCGCGCTGATAGCTACGCACGTTAGCCTAGCATCCTTGTTTCAACCTCGGAGAATTGAAATTAACCCAGTCAACTATCACAGTTTACCTTGTTATCCAAATGCAAGAACTAGGATAATGGTAAGTAAAGTCATTTTCGTCTCCAACATGTCCTGTGCGCGTGAAATGGTATAGAAATGATTGCTTTTTTTAATTGCTTTTTTATAATTAGCTGACTGCTACATTATGACGTTCTCAGGGAAATACATTTAACGTTAATTTATTTATCTTTTTATTATTATAATTTTTTTTTAATCATAGTTAACTCTCGAGTGCACTGTATATATATTATTAACAAGCATTTGATTTCTATTGAGCTGTCAGTCTCGATCTGAACGACACCTGTGATGTCTTGGTAGACAGCTCACTAGGTTTTGAAAGACAACCCTTTGTTGGTAATAAAATATAAATATGTTTCCTCGCAGTTCTTAAGTCAGTCATGACCTCATTGCCATCATCTCAGTTAACGGGGTCAAGCTCTTCATGCAGGACTCTTCCAGGGGAAGGGACTCAGGTGAGCAACAGATAAGCACTTTCACTATTAACTCTCATTCTTGAGGTTTCATACTTCATTTACCCCTGTAAAGCCTGACGTATTAAACGATTAGAAGGAAAATCTTTTAAAATTATTTATTTTTAAGAAATGGAACTATTTGTTGAACAGAGGAAATCTATTTGTAAAAAGTTCATGCATATGTGATGTATGTTTTGTCTTATTTGATACGTAAGGCCTAGGTAGTAATATATGAGAATATGGAGCTCTTACTCATTAAAAAAAACACCTCAGTTTTATTCAGAGGCCCAAACTAAGTAAAAATATGCGATTTGGGGGATTTGGTTAGTAAGTTGAAATTCTCATAGTGATATAAATCAATGAGACTTTTATGCATATACAATGCATGTAGTTATCCATTGTCTCTCTGTCTTTAGATGCTATTTAAGTTATTTTATATTTGTACAAATAAAAATTCCTCACAAGTCATATTTAGTACATAATTCAGTACACCTGTCAGTAAATGTTCATTTTAAATTATTGCCAACAAGTTATTCTTATGTTTTCTTTATACAATTTCAAGACCATGAACAAGATTTCATACCTGAAAGTGGATAGTTTTACACTTACGCTATAAAAGGCCTTTTACTTACTAAAGTATTTATCTAAAAAAGTAATTGTCAATCATAGGGCGTGTAGTAGGTTGTGTGCATCAGCTTTTGCAGTGATGTTTTGATTATTTTATAATTTAGAGGTTTTAGAAGTTCATGTATCAAATATGATAAAGTAGGCTTCATACTATTTTATTGTACATTGTAGGCTACATACTGTTAAATATGTGGCTTTTTGATTCTGCAGGTCCACCCCAGAGCTCCTCTGCTGCAGATCCTGAGAGTAGCAGGTGCTCAGGAGGAGGTGTTTACCCTGAAGGAGGTGAGGAGTGTTTATGAGCTGACCTCTGCTTATTGACACATGCTTTGGATAAGAGTTTGAGCAACTTGATAAGGTACATTTAATAATGGCGGTGTTTTTAATTAGATCATGCACTACCTGGGTCAGTACATCATGATGAAGGAGCTTTATGACAAACAAAGGCAGCACATTGTCCACTGTCAAGATGACCCACTTGGCGAGCTACTGGAAGTGGGGAGCTTTTCTGTTAAGAACCCCAGGTGAGCTCATAACTACCAGAAATGAGATTTAAATGGCAGAAAAAAAAAAGATGTCTCTCAATTGTGTCTGGTTTTTCAGTTGTTGACAATATCTAGACAGCTAGTTGGTTGGCTGATGACCAATATAAATTACACACACATATGTTTACTTAAATTGCAGTTAAATAATGCACTCAATAATCAGCTGAAAATGTACATTATCAACTGATAAGTTATTAATATGTTTCCAAATCAACACAAGGGGGTTAAAGTTAAATGTAAACTAACATTTATTTACTCACTGACCCAAACCTGTTTGACTACTTCCGTGAAACATAAAACAATGTTTGGAGAAATATCCATACAATGGATGTCAGTTGTCACCAAAACCAACATTCTTCAAAATATGAAGAGTTCAAATGCAAAACCCTCTAAATCCATCAGACTTCTTTTCTTTTAAATGAGCATTTTTTTTATCAGACTCTTATGATCAGGTTCAGTAGTTTCATTTTAAAGGTAATGATAAGGTAATTAGTTAGTGAATAACATAACATTTTTTCAAAAATATCACTTTAGACAAACCATTGGTTTTTAACAAGTTAGATTTTCTTTTGCATCAAAACCAGCTAAATCCATTTGTGCTTTTTTTGCAAAAACCTCTAAATCCACCTCTTTGGGACAAGACAGTCAATAGTTGAAAAATCACTAAAGATACAACTAGAAACCCTCTCTGAATACAGGCAAAAATCCCCCCAAAATATAAAAAACAAAACAAAAAGATTCACACAGTATAACCACAATGGCACAAAATGCCAGCATATTTATTTTAACAACAAAAAACAGACGTTACACAAACAACCCAACATTAAAAATACATACATCTGGCATAACATCCATATGAGACAGAAGAATGGCATCTTGTTTGACTTTGTCGTTCGTGAAATACAGCTGTTGTTTGATGTATAACAAATCAGATTCCTTCAAAGTAACGGCACTGCACGGAAAACTGTTATGAATGCACTTGCGACCGAGCCATTTCCACTGTATCTACCTTCTTTTGCCTTATAACGGGTAGAATTTTTCTTCTGCTATTCAATGTCAGTAGGACAGGCTCATCCGTTTCATCATACTCCAGCTTTTATGTTAAAAATCTCAATCTGAATTTGAATCTAAAACGATCTCCACAGAAAAACTGGCTCCTCAGCGCTATTGAAACTGCTCAAAATCATATGATTCGATTCGCACCTTCTGATTGGTTCTCGGAACATAGCGGCTTTTGCTGCCAAAGGGAAGTGGCGTTTAGAGGCTTTTGCCAGCAAACCGATATTTCTGAATGGGCTGACGCTGGGATTTCGAGGATTTGAAGCAAAAATATTTGTTGAACGTGTACTATGTGCTGTAAGCATTCGCTCAATATCATTATCTCATTTTTGACGGAGGTGGCGTTTAGCGGCTTTTGCATCTGAACTCTTCATATATTCTTTTGTTCTGTAGAAGAAAGAAAGCCATGCAAGTTTAGAACAACATGAAAATGAGTAAAGGTGACAAGAGTTGTCTTTTTTTGAATGAATTACCCCTTTAACAGCTCTGGGGCCCGTTTCAATAAGGAGGTTCAACCAACTCTGATTTTAAACTTGAACTCAGAGTTGATTTACTCTGAGTTTTCGGTAACAGAACAGCTGAACTGAGTTAGTTTACTCAACTCTAAGTAGGCTGACTGAATTAAACGCGTGCACCACGACTATGAAAAGACATGATCAGCGGAGCGCCGAAATTACGATTCACCATGGCAACAGCTCTTGCCAAAAAGTCGTCAGCGTGCGTACCTCCGTCAATGCGCAACTTTAATTCTTAATAACTGTCAATAACTGTAAATTATTGAACTAATATTCATTTTAATGGTATCCCATGGCCACAAAAAAAGGGGAAAAAGACAGAAAAAAGAAACAAGAACGTGGCAGCAGCTAAAAATGAAGTATAAAAACACAATTCAATCAAGGTGAAGCTTTAAACATGAAAGGTTCTTGTGGGCTAAATGACTTTACAAACATTTGACATTAAATATCATTCAATGTCTATTTCAGTGCGCTGCAGCCTTTTCCACATAGTCTAACACTCTTTTCACATAATTAAATATTCTCTAATCCAACCGGTTACATTTCTTAATTAGAGTAATAGAATTAACTACTGACTTGTCGACAGCAAGAAGGCAGAGGGAGAACCTGCACCACTGACAGATGAAGAGGAGATGGTCAAGTATTGGAAGATTTCTAAAATCCAAAAGTTAAAAGAATAATTTTTGCTTTTTTATTAGGAAATAAAGATGACCAAAACATTGTGAATAATTAGTTTATTTAACAGCTGTGGTGGTGGTTATGGCTCGTACTACCCCTCTATCTGGCATCCTTCCATTCCATAAAGTAATCAGTTTCATTTTTTAGAAGGTGCGATGGTGGGGATATGCTTGTCATCAATTCATCCAACCACACTGGAAATCCTGAAGGAAATTCAGATTATTGGGTTACTTCCAGACACCACAGAAAGATATCAAGTGAACGTCATTTATCAGATTAGCCTCATTTAAACCTCATTTAAAATTTTTACACCACTGACTTACAGTCCTGTGAAACCCCTCTTTGACGGATTTTCCTTAAAATCTGCATACAGCGGACTTATAATGTGCTCTGCATCTCGGTTTGTTTTAAAGTGTTTTAAATTATTAAGAAATTAAAAATATTCTTGTTTCCGGTTACAGTAAGATTCTTTTTCTTACCCTATGGCGGACAATTTTACTTAAATATAGACCATTTTTCATATAAAAAATGCAGATTAAGAATTTCCTTGAAATAAGACAAAAATACTCTGTAAGAAAAGCGATTTTGCAGCGTGAATGAATGAATAAGGTATTTAAACTTCGCTAACACTATAAAAAGGGGGAGGAGACCGAAAGAAACTCTGGGTTTACCACAGAAAACCTGCTCCTGACCAGGTTAGGTTCACAGAGTAAGTTACCTCTCTTTCTGAAACGGGCTTGACTTACCCTGCTTTCTCAGGTTTGATAAACCTCCCATTTAGAAACGGAAAACCCAGAGATTCCCTCATTTCAGGGTTAACATACTCAGAGTTTTCACTTAACCATTCTTACTGAAACTGGCCCCTGAATACCTCGAGATAATTTACATATATCAGGTATTTACGTCTTTCTTTTCTGCCTTTCATAGCCCTGTGTATGAGATGTTGAAGAGGAATTTGTTTATTTTGAATAATTCGGGTAAGTCCATTCTTCTTGTTGTTGAATTTGATCTCCCAGAGATGCATATTTTGAATGATCTTGAATGACTTGTCATGCTGTCATTTAGCCCTTTTACTCTCTTGCTTTCTCTAATTTTGATTAGCCCCACCTTTCATTTTAAGGTGTGTGCATGTAAAAACGTTTTTTTTTTTATGTTTTTCCCCCTAACTTTGTCATTGTATTATCAGGTTAGTATACTGTGCAATCTTCATACAGAATCTTGACTTGATGTTAAATACTTGACTAGGTTAAATAAAAGATTAAATAATAAAACTAATATTTATTATATACCCCATTTTCCACCATAGATTCAGGCGTTACATTTCGGCCAAGTATGCTTGAGGTGTGCTTGGTGAATAAAGGGCAGTTTTTTTTTTTTTTCTTTTGTTTGTTTTGTTACTATGTTTTATTTGAAATACAGATGCAGCAAAGAATCTTTCTGTCGGCAAGGATTCTAATGAGTCTCCAAGTGAAGATCCTGGTCAGGTAAAACTAAAGCATGGTGCACAGGAGAAACAGTGTCCGCTACTCCTCTTCATGGCAAACAAATGATCAGAATTCAAATGAATCTTGATCATGATAAATCTAATTTGATTAATTCTGTTACTTGTGATTTTTGGTAAATGAAAGGCTGACAAAAGTGCTTTGTGCAGGGCATTTTGAGTACAAAATGTATTGTAATTTTCTTTTAAAGATGATTTAGGTCATTATATGGGTGCTTTTTCAGCATACAATACTTACTGCCTTTTACATTTGTCAGCTTTTTCCATTTTTTTTATGTGTGCTCTAATCAATGCTACTTTAATGCCCATAATTGTCTTCTCAAGCTTTCAGATCTTTTCTTTACATTGTAGTTGCTCAGACCTTTGTTACAATGCAAGTTTTGTGTTTAGAATTGCATCATGATCAGTAGCCTTTTTGCCACAAAGGGGAGAGTGGCAGCTGTCTCCGCCAGCCGTATCTGTACAGAGTGGCACCGTCTCTGTACTTCCCCACTGCCGGCTTGGTCTGGTGGTCCTTCCGGAGAAGCCACCAGCATGGGCCTGGCTGCTGGGGGACAGAGTACCTTTCTCTGTTTGTCACTCAGAGTTTCCTTCTCTGCATCGTTGCTTCTTTCGGAAGGACTGCAGCTTCCTTCTCAGTTCATTGGCCCTTTTCTCCCCTTTCCCCTCTGTCATACACCCATCCACATTTAACACCATTGGCATGACGGTTTACGGTTGTGAGTTGGCGGAATGAAGTTGGGTGGAGTTGGGAAAAGCAGTCTGGGAGGAGGTGTCTGGTACCGTCATGCGTTTGTGCTAGACTTTGAATAGAAAGGCTTTGAGTGTTTTATGCTAATAATATGAACTTTAAAAGGTGTTATTTTGGATTGGCTTTTTTTTTACTTGTAGTTACGCATTACTAGTGTTATTGGTGAGATGTAATTTAGATACAAGGAGTCTACTTGATTGTTGCTACTTTATGTGCACTTACAGTTGCAGCGGTGTCTAATATCTCCATTATTTGTGACCCATTCTAAGCAACCTTTTTAGAAACTTCCTATTTTTTCCCCCTGCTACTACTTGTGAGTACTTGGCCTTTGTTGCCACACCCACGGGCGCCTGCTGTGAAGGAACTGCTGTCCTACCGAGTGTCATGTCATTACTGCATGCTGATTCGATTTTTCCCTTACTGTGTAGGTTTCCAGTGGGTCGATTAGCTCTGGACAGGCTCTCATTGCTGGTAGTTCCAGCACTGTTGCAACGCAGAGCTGCTCGCAGCGCAGGCCACGTGATCCTGATGAAGGTCAGCATGAACCACCAAACACACTTTAGACCAGGGGTTCTCAATCTTTTGCAACTCATGGCCCACCAATGACTGTTTAAAAACATTCCAAGGACCACCTTTCCAAATATGATATTATGAACACAGGATAACATGACTGTTTAAAATAATATTACACATTAAACAAACTTGAAGCATGACATAAATATTACATGTATTTTATATATATATATATATATATATATATATATATATATATATATATATTTTTTTTTTTTTTTTTTTTTTTTTTTTCTCCAGTTGAATTGTAAAAAAAAATATATATATATATATATATATATATATATATATATATATATATATATATATATATATATATATATATATATATATATATATATATATATATATATATATATATAATTATTATTATTTTTTTTTTTTACAATTCAACTGGAGAAAAACTGGACATGTTAATTATACCCCTTATATCCAAAAATGAGGAAGTCTTAACAGGTGTCACACGTCAGTAACACAGTTTTCATCAACAACCACTCTAGGACCATTAATAATTAATAAATCCCAACGCATTAACATATTTACATGAACGGGTTTTGGAGTAGTTCACATGAGACAAACCCTGTTACAAAATGCATATTCTGCATACCCTCAGTTAGACACTTGGGCTTGCTTCTTGGAGATAATAAGATCAAGTCTTGGTGAAATGGGTGAGAGACTGACATGGAGAGTAGCATCCAAAGTAGCTTTCAGTTTGCTCCTTGCTTTTGATTTTGTGATAGTCACAGTGGAGAACCCGGACTCGCATAAGTATGTGGTGGTGAAAGGCAATAGGAAATTGGATTGCCTGCTTTGACAGAGAGGGATATTCACTTGCAGCCAAGAACCAAAATGAAGCAAGGTCAACTTGTGTGAGCTGAAGTTTTAGGTTACTGTCAGCTGATAGTTCCATTAGTTCATTTTCCAACACAGTGGACAGAGCCATGTCTTCTGAAGCAGGATCCACAGAGAATGGGTCCAAAGTCTAAAGGTTTCCATGTCGAGGGTCCTCTGGGAAGTAGGCAGCAAACTTTTGAGACAACTGAGACAAGTGCTGGGTAGGGCTTTGCGATTTGGGGAAAATATCTAATTGCGGGGTGGGGGGGGGGGGGGGTGGTGGTGTTACATTTTGCTTTTTTCTTTTTCCTTTTTTTTAAATTGTTTAATTTGCTTCAGCTCAATATTGTCAATAGTGTGCAGCACAGTGGGCATTGTTACCCTGCTGAAAAAAACTATAAAAACCATCACAGAAATTCTTATGGTTTCCATTATAACCATTACAAAATTCCTTTTTATAGTGTGTTTTGGGCATTATTGCAATAGGAATTACTGTTTTTCTATTGGTTACCATCTGCCAGATTACATCCCACCAATAGTCCATCAAATGCCAGTAGACATCATTATATTAAAACAAATACAGTTCCCATTATAACCCTTAAATCCATTACATTTTCTATTGTGTTTTGGGAGGGGATATATTGTTTTTTCAGCAGGGAAGATTATAATGGTATTACTACATTTACAGAATTTACTTAAAGGGGACCTATTATGCCCCTTTTTACAAGATGTAAAATAAGTATCTGATGTCCCCAGAGTGTGTATGTGAAGTTTTAGCTCAAAATACCCCACAGATAAATTTTTATAGCTTGTTAAAATGGCCACTTTTAGGGTATGAGCTGAATTTGAGTATGTTGCTTTAAATGCGAGTGAGCTATTGCTCCCGGAGAAGAGGGCGGAGCTTTAAGAGCTCCAGCTCCGTATTAGCAGTGCTAGCCTTTGCAAATAAATATTCCACTATTAATACAAACCTGTTATCTTTACTACTCGGTTTCAAAGTCGGTCATCTGATTGTACTGTGCATAATAAATTTGTGTTTATGAATTACACAGACGGGGAGCACGACGGGCTAAAAATAACAACATAGCTGGTCTCATGCTATCACAAACGTTCCACTTCTGATTATGAGCTCGACAACTTCAAGCGATCGACTGCTTTCATACGCAACTTTTAACTATTCATTCACAATTATTCTGATGGCACTTGAAGGCAGCATCACTGAAAACAGGAAGAGACAATGATAGCTTTAGTAATAAGCCTTACAGAGTGCCAAGAAGCTCTTTCAGAAAGGCAATTTGGAAAACAAATGCGTGATACTTACTTTGTCTGGAGCTGATGTTCGCGCACGAAGCGTTGGTATTAATTCCTAAACATATAGGGGACGTTACCGTTTTTTCAGGGATATTTCCTTCGAAAATGAAATTTAACCACAGTGTCCTCGGCTCAGATGGGGGGAGATTGTGGCGACTCCTATGTTCATTAGTGCATCCTAAAATACAACACTTGTAAAGCCTCTTTGGCATTGACATTGTATATAACTCCAATAATAGCGGACCGCAGCTTCTCACTCAGTGCTGTGTTTATGCTAATAGGGCAGAGAGCGTCACAAATGGGCGGGACTTTTTCCCCTCTGTGACGTGAACAGAGGGAGAATCTGAAACAGCTCGTACTGAGAGACTGTTTATGATTTATTGGTTTTATACCAAAATGAGTTGGTGGATTTTTAACATTATAGGCTGGTTGTTTTCACACACTGCGGCCACACAACTATGTTCAAACAGCTTATAAAAGTGATTTTTGCGGAATAGGTCCCCTTTAATTACTGAACTTCACCAGAAAGATTTGTTTATTTTTTGTAAATAAAGAGCTGTATTACTTTAGTCAATTATTAAAGTATTACATAGGTTACAGGCTAATTTATTCATTTTTAAGTATTTGGAATTTTAAGAACAAGTGGAAAATGTGCTGAATGTTTCATTTCATCCAAGTGAAATTAGCAAGCATTTAGACTGAATTTACATTTGTTTTAAACGTGGAGCAAGGAGCGAGTTGTGCTCGTGCGTCGCGTGGGGCAGAGAGGAGCGAGTATGAGAAGCATTCAGAGACGCAGGCTGTGTGTGCGGTCTTCTGAATTGAATAGTGAACATGCCCTATAAACTTATTTAAAATTAGAATCTGTTGGGGAGATAAAATGTGTAAGATAACGTTCATGTACTAATAAAAATATTCGAAGAATGTATCTTTTATTCTCCAGTACTAAAAGCAGAACCGATAAGGGAGCTCTTATGCATTGTGGCACAGCTCTTGCACATTACCTTTTTTATTCGGTGGCTGTCATTTAGAAGCCAAAGTAATCTCATATTACATACGTTTTTCTTTAGTATTACCTTGCCTGACTATTGATCTGACCTTGTAGACGCCATAATCCCACTCGCTCTCTCTTGCTCTTTCTATTCTTATTATATTTTTTTAAATGGTGGGCGTTTACGCAATTGGCTAGAGCAGTGCTGATTGGGGAGAATGGAGGTGCACTCGCTCAGTTGGTTAGTAACACTGCCACTCAAGGCTGGCAGTTATGCATTTGCGTTTGCTCTGGAACAGAGAATATTGCGTCCACATCGCAAGCTTTGCGATTAGCAAATCGCAACGTCTCAAATCGCGATTGCGGTTTGATTTCGATTAATCGCACAGCCCTAGTGCTGGGTTATGACACATGATATGTTCACATGAGAAGAGGCTTCCAAAGTTTCACTCAGATGTGGAAACGCGTCAAATCGTCCCTCCTTGACTCTTCTATTCCAAAGAATGAGTTTTTTCTTGAATTCTTAAATTTTGTCTGAAACCAAAACCACTGTGCTTTTTCTGCCTTGCATTGATGCATTCAGCTGATTTAACTGATCGATATATCAGACAAGTACACTTTAAAAAAAAAAACCTGTAAAAACAAAACGGTAAAAAGACTGGCAGGAGTGCTTCAGACATATTCAGTTTAATTACAGAAAATAGCCATTTCACAAAATTACAAGCAAAAACTGTAAAAATACAGAAAAGACTTTAGTCAAAATTCATTATATATTACTGTTGATAATTGTTTGTAAACTATGGAAAAACAGATAATGTATGTCAAATTACATAGAAAAACAACCAACTTTCAGGTTAATCGCCATAAATTTAAGGTTTTAACAAGTTGTTTTATAAAACTGCTCTGTCAATCTACAGGAAATTAATTTTAAAGTACAGTTTTTCCATGTACGATAACTAAGAAATCATTTATAAAAATGCAGTAAACACGTATTTTAAGTTCCATGTAAAGAGAATTCTGAGAATTGTTTCTAAACACATTACAAATGTTAGAAATGTAATTGCTGAAATGCATTACAAAGACTCTGAACTATGTAGTACTTAATTGTGGAGTTAAACAGTTTTTCACCATTTCTGTGTTCAGGATTTTTTGGGCGGGGCTAAAACGGTGGCTCGATGATGCAATGGAGCCACCGAGCGTGGCCCCGCCCCTAACACTATAATAACTACGTTGAGAAGTCAAGTTCTTAGTTTGTCTTTTTGAATGTCTGTGATGTTAGATATACAGATTCTAGGCAGGGACGGTTCTAGGGTGAATGGATACCCGGGTCTTAGCCCAGAGACATCAATATGTGGCAGAATACATACAATTTAAAAACATGGAGCGTTCACAATTCGCATCTAGAAACGCGAGCTGTACCGCTTTCTCTTCTTTCAAAGCGCACCGGAGCTTGCTCTCTCTTGGTATTTGCCGTTGCTAAGCAACCATGAGCAGCGCTGCCTTGACGACGAGAAGGTTTCAACTCACTACAGCGCAAATAACGAACTTGCACGATCAAACATGTATGGCTGTATATCAGTAGCATCCATTCAGGTTATAGCGGTATTTGACAGTTGAGAGAGATGGCCGCTTTCCCGCGAGTGGGCGTGGTTTCAGCGCCCCCAGTGTTTGAGAGCAGAGAGTCCTGCTTATTTTTCAAAGATTTTGATAACTTATTTTAGTTACTTGGCGGGTTTTTTTATCATTCAAATTTGTCTGGGTGGTTAATAACACATTTTTCTGTTGTGTGACAAACTCAGAACACATATTTTAATATCACTTTACATGGACTTAAAAAAAAAAAAAAAATTGTATATTTACAGGATTAATCCTTCTTTTTACAGAAACAATCTCACAACTTCAGCCAATCTCTGTAAATTAAAAGGCATTTAGAAGTTATTTTATGTCTACCTAGAATAATTTTGTTAAAATACAGATATTATTAACTGCAATATAATAACCAAGACATGTTGTATAAAAATGTAGTAAATTCGTAATACAAAGACAGATGTCTCTAGATATACATTTTTAATTGTTCATTTTCTAGAATATTACAGTTTAAAATGTTTGGACAGTAGAGAAGTGAGCATAGTTACTTAGAAATATGTAAAAAATTAAAAATAGCAAAATTGTCTGCTAATTTCTGTAAAATGAACCATGTATTCTGTACCTTTTAAAAGGAACCTGCACATTCACAGTATTAGTCATTGTACAGAAGCATTGTATGTCAAGTTAAATTAATAAAAAATATTACAGGAAATACATTTAGTACATAATTTAGAACATACAAAAAGACCTACATTAAAAAGCAATTGCTGTATACATTTATACATTTACAATGACAATTTATCCAAAGCAATATACAAAGTACCAGTTAGCCTAACACAGTAGACATAGCAGGGTTTTTTTTATAAATGGAAAGAGTTAGTATTAAAGGGATAGTTCACCAAAGAAAGAAAATTGCTCTATGATTTACTCACCCTCAAGCCATCCTCAGTGTGCAGTACATGAATTTATTCTTTCAGATGAACACAATCCAAGTTATATCAATAAGCATCCTAGCTCTTTCAGGCTTTGTAATGACAGTGAATGGCTGCCATGAGTTTGAAGCTCAAAAAAGTGCATCCATCCTTCATAAACATACTCCATATGGCTCCAGGGATTAATAAAGGTGAAGCATATTTTACACTTTATAAAGTAAAAAAAAAAATAGCTCCCGGCAAAACACTACGTCATGACATACAAAGCTACATCCTACATCGAGTAAGTTATGCTTAAGTCAAATCTGTATGGCTGTTTGACCTGAGTTATTTTACTTTATAAAGTGTAAAATATGCTTTTCAGAAAAAAACCCACTGGAGCCATGTTGAGTACGTTTGTGGATGGATGGATGCGCTTTTCTGAGCTTCAAAGTCATGGCAGCCATTCACTGCTCTTATAAAGCCTGGAAGAGGCCGGATGTTTATTGATATAACTCTGAGTGTGTTTGTCTGAAAGAAGAAAGTCATATACACATACGATGGCTTGAGGGTGAGTAAATCATGGGGTCATTTTCATTTTTGGGCGATCTATCCCTTTAATGGGTCAAGTGCTCATGAAGAAAAAAAAAGCATTTTTAGCCATTTCTTGAAAATGGGCAGATTTTGGCAGTTTATTAGAAGAGCAACAAACGGTCAAAGATAAGGTCTGTGAAAGTGAATTTGTACCTCTTTGGGATGTGATGTAAGCGGCTACTAGCAACCAGAGCAGTGATGAGGTGAGTGACGTGCACTTTCTTCAGCTCGTTAAAGACCACTCTCAGTGCCACATGCTGGATTAGTTACAAAGGCTTGACAGTACATGCTGGAAGATCTGCCAAGAGAGCAGTACAATAGTCCAGTCTGGAGAGAACAAGCGCTTGGGCAAGGAGTTCTGTTGCATGCCCCGTAAGGAAGGGTCTGATCTTCCTAATGTTGTACAGGGCAAATCTGCAGGATCGGGCCAGTGCAATGTGGTCAGTGAAGTTTATATGTGTCCACTGTAACATTAAGGTTGGGTTGACCTGAAAACTTGCGCAATTCTGTTTCTGTTTTTTCTTTTTAGTGCGCGTGCTTCAGGTGTATGTGCTCAGAAAAAAGCGCACGTCAGACCAGCGTGCGAATGAAACATTTAACCAGCAAGGCTTGTGTGCAAATAATGTACTTTTGCGATCGCGAATAAGTGCAGTGTCCTGTCAGAGTAACTCTACTGCTGTATGTTGTGTTGTACAGTATATAGAGACGGAGGCGACAGAACTGTATTTGACATAATGTGCGCTGTATACTATGCACGATATATGCACGATACTACGATATTTCTTCAAAAGCAGATCATGGAGACATTTTTATTGTCCACGATTAAAAATCGTCATATCGCACACCTCTACTCAAAGCCCAAGTTATATGTTTTCACGGTCCCAGTTAACCCAAAAATTAATGTAAACATTCAAAAATTTTCACTATCAATAACGATACTTTGATTCTGGTTCCCGATTCGGTCAGTGCCTAAAAAGTACCTAAATCGATACCCAGCCCCACCTAAAGATGAAAGTTTTACTCACCCCAATGCCTTCCATGATGTTTTTCTTTCATCTGCAGATAACTTGGATTTTTTTTTTTTTTTTTTTTTTAAAGTTGTCCAACATCTGTTGAGGCATAAAATGCATCTGAGTGGGTATACCAACATTTTGATTACCCAAAAATTGTATGTAGAAAGCATAAAGGTAATTCATATGGTTCGAGTTAATGAAACAAAGCACTACGGTTTAACTATAAACTTTTGATTCTGCTTAAAATGACAATGATTTTACATAAAAAATTTTTTTTTCTCATATTCAAATCATTCGCTAGCTGTTCCGCTCTCGTGCAGAACAGCCCAGTAGCCCCTCACTGCAGAACAAAGATCCAGGGGGCGGGGTTGGATCCACATGTAGGGGGTGGAGATGGGTAGGTTTAGGGGTGGAGATGGGTGGGTTTAGGGATCAGGGGGTGGAGACGGGTAGGTTTAGGTAAATGTAAGGTGGGAGGAGTTGGATCTAGATCCAATCACACCCTCTGGATCTTGTGTTCTGCAGTGAGGACCATCTTGAACAGCCAACCATCGTGGGCGGCGCTAAATTGGCGGCAAATTTGAATTTGCGTTATCTTGCGTGCCTGTACACACACACTACACTAAACCTACCATCACAGAAAACAATACCAAATGTTTAAATTAGCAAGAAAAGGTTAAAAGAGTAGTAAAAGAAACGATGCATAATTTACAGTACATTTACTGTATGTACAAATACTATTATTTGACCTTAAAAACCTCTTAACCCTCACACGATTAACGATCTTCACTGGTAATAAAAATTCTTTGACTGAATGATTTGTGGTTAAAAAAGAAAATCCCCTATTTTTACAGGAATAATCCGTAATATTAAATAGCATTTTATGTAAAATTAGACATTACATAAAAACAGAACATTTATGTAATACCGAAATACAAGCAATTATCTGTAAAATAACAGTATTTCATCGTATAATGAAAAAATGGGAAAATTCTGTAAAAAAAAATACAGACAGTTACCTGTAAAAATCTCTCTTTTTTTTTTAACAGTGTAGGCCAGTTTTGCACAAAAGTAATCATCAGTGTAATGTCAGTAAGAGGGGAGCGTTGCTCTTCCAGAAATGTGTGCACTTCTTTTCTCAGTTCAAAAAGACGATTAAGCACACATCCTCTTGAAAGCCACAGTATTTCACTGTGGTACAAGAGCTGCAAATGATCAGCATCAAGTCGTTCACACAGAGTTGCACCTTGAGTTGAGGGCATTTTTCTTAATATAGTTAACAGTTTTCACAGCAATGTTCATGACCTCATGCAGTTCTGGTGACATCTGCTTTGTTGTAAGGCTTTCCCTGTGCAAGAAACAGTGCGTCAACTTTGCTTCTGGTGCTGGCTCTTGGATTTGTTTAACAACACCACGATGTTTTCCCGTCATAGTAGCCACAGCGTCTGTGCAAATACCTATGCAGTATTTCCAATCAAGACCTTTTTCAGTGAAGTACTCATCAAGGCAGTGCATGACATTATCTGCCGCTGTTCTCGTTGGAAATTCTTTGGAAAATAGCAGATCTTCACAAAGGTTACTCTCCATGCAGTATTGGACAAAATCTAACAGTAACGCAGCGTTACTTATGTCCGTCGACTCGTCCAGCTGAATGGCAAAATAAGGGCTTGCCTTTATTCGTTCCTGTTAATTTGGGGGTAGTCTACCACTGCCTGCACGACCCACCAGATGGCGCTCGAAGGCCCACTAGAGGGCTGCAGCCCACCGGTTGAGAATCACTGATTTAAACAATATAATCAATGTCATCATTATCCTTAATTTTTGCAATTGTAATTTGTATTTTAAGATCAGATATTGATCTATCCTTACAGACTCCTCAGACGGCTTGCCTAGGTCTGCTTGCAAACGGCCAAAGCTAGACTTTACTCTGGAAGAGTGGGACCTTTCTGGGTTGCCCTGGTGGTTTCTGGGTAACTTACGAAGTAATTACACTCGCCGGAGCAACGGTTCAACGGATATTCACACCAATCAAGTAAGAGGACACAATACCCAGAACATAATTCATATGGTCATTTTCATGAAGAAAAACAAGAATGCAAAAAAAAAAAAAACCCTAAAAAACTCAGTAGTCTTATTGGAGTTAAGTCACTGTCGTGAGACTGTCACACAACTAGACTGAGGGAACAGCTTTCTCCCGGACAGGACGAGGACACGGCCATTGTTTCTGACACCACAGATGATCTTTGTTTCCTGAATGAGGCAGAGAGCGAGCAAGTTAGTGTGGAGATGAAGGAGGCAGTGCTGGAGCAGGGAAGTGACACGGAGTCCCCACATGAAGAAGAGGAGACCGGGAAAGATAGTAAAGATGATAGGAAGGTAATGTTGTTTTTTCTTCATTCACGGTTTCGTTTTAACATTGAGTCATCATAACCAGCTAAATGCAATTCATTTTCACTTTCAGATGCAAGATCAGGATGATGACTCTCAGTGTTTAAGTGACGACACTGATACTGAGATCAACTCACAGGTATATGTATAAGAAAAATAGTACTTTTGCTGTTCTTTGTTAGTGATCAATCGTTTTTAAATGGCCGATGCTGACCTACCTACTCAAAGGAATAGTTCACCCAGAAATGAAAATTCTGTCATTAATTACTCACCCTCACATTGTTCCAAACTTGTAAGACCTTCGTTAATCTTCAGAATACAAATTAATATATTTTTGATGAATTCCGAGTGCTCTCTGACCCTCCCATAGACAGCAAGTATACTACCACGATCAAGGTCCAGAAACATAGCAAGGACATCGTTAAAATAATCCATGTGACATCAGTGGTTCAACCGTAATTTTACGGTTGAACCACTGATGTCACATGAATTGTTTTAACGATGTCCTTGCTACGAGATAATTAATATATGTAATTTATTCCTGTGGCAAAGCTTCAGCAGCCCTTACTGCAGTCTTCAGTATCACATGATCCTTTAGAAATAATTGTATGCTGATTTGGTGCTCAAGAAACATTTCTTGTTATATTAATATTTTAAGAAGTTGTGCTGCTTAAGTTTTTTTTGGAAAACAGTAAAACTGATTTTTTTTTCAGGATTCTTTGAATAAAAATTTGAATAAGAGCAGGATTACTTTCAAAACCCATTGCAACATTATAAACTATTTAACCGGCAATTTTTTAGCTTGCTGAATAAAAGTTTTATATGTACTCATCCCAAACTTTTGAACAGTTTTATGTAATGAAATTTATATGTAAAGGGTAAGATTTAAATAACTGTTTGTGTATATTTAAGTTTATCATCTTTATATTGTTCTGTTTATGTTCTGAAATAGTTAAACATACATGGAAGGCATATCTTATTCAAATGACCTCCTCTTCTGGCAGGATGCGTGGCAGTGCTCAGAGTGCCGCAAATTTAACACCCCTCTTCAAAGGTACTGTATGCGCTGTTGGGCTCTGCGGAAAGACTGGTACAAGGATTGTCCTCGTCTTGTGCACTCCATCTCCGTTCCAGACATCCCTGCTTGTAGTTCACGTCCTGAGAGGGATGAAGATGAGGAGGATGATGATGGAATCGACATGCCTGACTGCCTTAGGACTGTGTCTGACCCCGTCATCCTCCCCTCGCACCACGTCACTAGAAACATCCCCCCATCATCCACCTCCTCGTCTAAAGGAAAGGCTCCTTCCCAGCTTCACCACCACTTACAGGAGAGCTCAGAGGGAGACAGCCAGGACACACTGGACATGGAGACGGAATGTCAACCAGAGGCCTTACTGGAACCCTGCAAGCTGTGCCGAGTGCGGCCACGCAACGGCAACATCATCCACGGCCGCACGGCTCACTTGATCACCTGTTTCCCCTGTGCCCGCAAGCTGCACAAATTTCATGCTCCTTGCCCAGGCTGTGGCCAGGTTATACAGAAGGTCATTAAAACCTTCATAGCATGACTGAAACATCTTAAAGGGACACATGTATTATAAACGCACACTCACATACTAGTTCTAAAAAATGTTCCCTTATATGGAGGAAGGCAGAGAGACTGACAAACCATTTCTGGGCTAAAATGAAAGCACAGTGTATCAGTGTAATAGTACAATATATCTATGATGATGATTTATATTGTATAGTACAAATCCAGTATATATAATGTACAGAATGTAATTTAAAGAAACTTGCCTCGTATTGTTGGTTCGCCATTGTTTTGTTAGCTTAACAAAACGTGATCTCTCTGTATCTGCTTAGTATCTGTAAGGTGAAAGAGAGGTTTAGCTGCCTTGATTTGCTACTGAGAGTGGGAAGATGTGAATCTTGGGTCAAAAATATTAACAGACTCCGAAATGAAATGCATGGCTTTAGTATTTGTGCCTGCATGAAGAATTAAAATCCTAACATGTACTACTTTAAACAGACCGGATGGTTTGCTATTGCGCTTTCAATGTTCTTGACCATCTTTGGTTTTACTTTATCTTAGAAGACTAGAATATACCCCCCCCCGCAGATTTCAGGCACTTAAAGACTAAAGCTCTAGGAATCACTGCTGTGTGATATTTAGTAGGCCTGGTGAAGGGTTTTTCTTTTGACAGGTGCTTTAAACAGATTATATGGGAATATTTATTTATTTATCAACTTAGTTTTGGTTGATGACATCAAATGGGGTGACCAGTCACATGTCATTCCTGTGCTATATTGAGAGTACCAGTTGTATTACAGTTGTGAAGTATTAAACTTTTCATGTATGAGAGCTACAATAGAAAAAAGTTAGGCCAATGGCCATGGTTTTCACTTCCTAACCCTTCCTTTGGTTGCTGAAGTTCTTTCCTTGTTTGTTTGTTTTTCTATACCTGAACAGATCTAGTGTATGATTTGAGGACAATTTGTGCTCTGTCTGGTCAGGCTTTTGCCTCTCATCCACACACGTACCTGTTTTATTAAGGTTCAGAAACTGCCATGTGAGGTGCATTTATGGAAAAAGGTATTTTGAAAGCAAAGTCTACCATACTGCCATACTTTTTTTTTTTTTTTTCTCTCTCTCAAAATGGTCATCTGTATTTTTGGCAGTGTTAAGTAAAATTTACCAGAGTGAAATGGGATTTTAGGGTTATTATCCTCTGCTTTAATTGGTAGTCTCTGTTGTGTATTAAGCGCAGCAATTGAGGACCCTTTGAAAAGGAAATCTAGTGTCCTCAGCTATGAGATGGCGAAAGCACTTTCACACACAGTAACCAATAGGACTAGCTTTGCTTTTTTTCTAATAAATGCTGTTATTTAACTTTTTGAGGATGTCCATCTAAATTTATCTTGAACTTTTTTGTGTGGTACAAACACTGCTGTTTCACTGCCATTATATGCCTCACAGAATGGAATCGAAAACAAATTCATCCTAAGCCAATGCAATTATATAATGAAGTCTATTTGGTTGTTTTGATTGTTTGCTTGTTTTTATCCAAACCTGGTTTCTGCTCAGATTCAGTCTGAACAGTCATTTTTGTTTGTTTTTAACTGTAAAATAAGTGATGTAACCAATTGGAATAAATGCTTTTTTTCAGTTTTACTTGCAGCTTCATTGCAGTATTTTCACAGTTTATTTTGACAATTTATTTCAGAGGTTAAATCAACTTTTACACCAGTTGTTACTGTCATGTTACCAAAGAAAAAAATGTAAGTTTACTTCTTCTTTTTTACCACAAGGGGGCAGTAACAGTCTTTCAGTTTGTAAAGAATTATTTGAAATCATTTTGCTTTGCTACCTTTTGACTTTGGTTTTTGAATCTTTTAAATAACCCTTCCTTTATTGAAATAGTTTATATTCTCAACATATAAAAGCCAGTTTGTTCATAATGCATATTGAATCCATTGTTCTTGTGCTTAATGCGTCTCTGTCAACTCTACATGAAATCCTGCTTGTTTCTGTCTATCAGGCTCGTCCAATGTAAGACGCAGTGATGTAATTGGAAATCAATAACAGAAGTGTCTCGAGGGGTCAGTCTCATGCTGAGGGATAGTTGGGTTCTTCCTCTAATCTCTCACCATCTCAGGTGTCCGCCGTAATGGGCCTACCATCAGGTTAGATCTTTTAAACTGTCAGTAGCTGGTCACTGAGAGGTTCACACAAATGGTTCAATGTCCTCGTAGAAGGATGAAACCATTAAATGCCCTCAGTGTTTCAAGCTTCAGTTTTACATGTTCTTTGCATTTGTCATGCTTTTTGGTCTCATGATGAAAGGAAAAGTGCATTGTTTGTGATTATTTTCCTACTCTGTCTTTCTACGGTTTATTTTTTACTTCTCCTTTACGTGCTGTTTACACTGGCAATTTAAGTTTGTGTAGTCACCAGACTGACATATTTATGTGTGCTCTCTTTGTTTTTGTTTACAATATGTAGCTCTAAGAAAGATGTGTTGATTGAATTGCATGAAGGAATGATTTGACCACATGTGTCCAGGTTGCTTGCTAGCATTTTCAGGTTATTGCATTTTTATTTGTTTTTTTCTTTCTGGTGCAGCCAGGCTGAAATAGTCATCCATTGCTGTCATGCATGCAGAGACAATAATGTGAATTTCATTAAGTAAGATTCCCCCAATGATAAATACTTATTAGAAATCCTGAAATAGCTTGATGCATTGACTGCTAATGGCACAGCTTAGCTCTGCATGTACAATGAGTCATATACCCATCACACAGGAGGAATGACAGCTCATTGTTTTCACTTATTATACAGTAGTTATGGCCAGACTATTTAAATAACTGTGAATGATTTTAAATGAAGTGACAGTCACTTTTGTAACTGCGATGTGTTCAGTGCTCATTGTTTCGTCAATATTGTGTGTTCACTGCTCTGAGCCTTTCTTCCAGAGCCACTTTCTTTCCTTTCCAATATAAATCATTGACAAAAATCTGTGTCTGTCCAATGATGTGTAACAGCAATGGTAAAATGTCTGGGGATTTACAACAATGCTGCTGCAGGTGGTAGGAATCCACCTTTCACATATACAGTGGGGGTGGGGGGATTGGATCCCCTGCTGATTTTGTACATTTGCCCACTGACAAAGAAAGGATCAGTCTATAATTTTAAGGGTAGGTTTATTTTAACAGAGAGACAGAATAACAACAAAAAAATCAATTTAAAAAAAGTAAAAAATTGATTTGCATTTTAATGAGTGAAAGAAGTATTTGATCCCCTATCAGTCAGCAAGATTTCTGGCTCCCAGGTGTCTTTTATACAGGTAAGGAGCTGAAATTAGGAGCAGTCTCTTAAAGGGAGTGCTCCTAATTTGTTTGTTACCTGTATAAAAGACGCCTCTCCACAAATGTACGGGGCCGTGTACCGTCAGGGCCAGGGCATTGAAAATGGGCCGTGGATGGGTATTCCAGCATGACAATGACCCAAAACTCATGGCCAGGGCAAAAAAGGAGTGGCTCAAGAAGAAGCACATTAAGGTCCTGGAGTGGCCTAGCCAGTCTCCAGTCCTTAATCCCATAGAAAATCTGTGGAGGGAGCTGAAGATTCGAGTTGCCAGATGTCAGCCTCGAATCCTTAATGACTTGGGGAGGATCTGCAAAGAGGAGTGGGACAAAATCCCTCCTGAGATGTGTGAAAACCTGGTGGCCAACTACAAGAAACGTCGGACCTCTATGATTGCCAGCAAGGGTTTTGCCACCAAGTACTAAGTCATGTTTTGCGAAGGGGTTAAATACTAATTTCACTCATTAAAATGCAAATCAATTTAAAACTTATTTGAAATGCGTTTTTCTGGATTTTTTTGTTGTTGTTATTCTGTCTCTCACTGTTCAAATAAACCTACCATTAAACAATTATAGACTGATTATTTCTTTGTCAGTGGGCAAACGTACAAAATCAGCAGGGGATCAAATTATTTTTTCCCCCACTGCATGTTACTAAAACTTAGGGGTCAATATGCTCACCAAGACTGCATTTATTTACTTAATTTTAATATATTGTAAAATGTCATTTAATTCTATTTTCCACAGACATTATTCCAGTCTTCGGTGTGACATGATCCTTCAATAGATGATACAGTATTTGATGCTGAGGTTACATTTCTTATTATCAGTGCTGAAAACAGTTGTGTTGCTTAAAACACCAGTTTTCATAAAAAAAAAATATTTTTGTTTTCTTTGGTTAAATAAGAGCTAACTGATTTGGAACTGATTTAGATTGCGTTAATAATAAATTTTAGCATCAGCTGTCCTTTTAAAATGGATGAGTTGAAATGCAGAGCAAAATGTGGAGTGTTTTTGTAGCTGTGGACCTCTCACACGGATGTATGTGCACACACTCTCACATACCACCTAAAACAGCCCAGTTCTACTCCATTAACCAGTGTCACTTCCCATTTCTGGGCTCTTGCTCCGCCGTTCCATATTCCATTATCTTACTCGCACGGTCTGCCTTCCTTCCCCTTATGGGGAAATCGATAGCCACACAAATAGATTTCACAATCAGTTTTTCTATCATCGTTCCACAAAACTGCTTCCTGGCTTTAAAAATGGGAACACTTTTAAGGAAAGGAAAAAGAGAAAAACAGGACGTTTAAATTGCTCAAATTCCTGCTGGTTAGGGTGTATTTTTCACTGTATGTAGTCTGAATTGCATCGGAAAAAGTTTTAGTTGAATGGTGTGTGCACTATTGCAAGAAGTATTGCCATAAGCCAGTTTGCTGTCATGGCAGGTATGGTATATACAATGCTGCTTAAAGTTTGGGGTTAGGTTTTTTTATTTTTATCTTTTTTTAAATAAAGAAACGAATAATTTTTATTTCATCAAGGATACATTAACTTGATCAAAAATTTATTTCAAATAAATGCTGTTCTTTTCAGCTTTCTGTTTGAAAAAATATCATTAAGTCACCCTGTTTTTTTTTTGTTTTTTTTTTTCATAGTTGGCCACTTTATCTGTGCAGAGATTGATGGACAGTCATTTTCAGGCAGCGCCTGGGTGCTTTGATGGTGCTTCCGCTTCAGCAGTGCCTGCTGGTTTGTCAATAAGTGAGTAATGATTCCTCAACTGTGAAGTTTTTATGCAGAATGTCCAATTATAAAACAGCTGTATCCTCATTAAAAAGAACATTTTCATCAGGGTAAACCCGTAAGCTCGTGCATCACAGGGACTGTATATTTCTTTAAATGGAACATTTCCTTTTGTCAGTGTGGTATTTTTAATTCCGTAAAATCAAGTCTAGTTAAAATGTTTTTGCAAGGCACTTACATATAAATATGTTTGACATTTTCCCTTAAAAGTTATATTACTATTAATCTTAATGATTTAGCCAATAATAGTCAAATGTCACATTATATCAGGTGACTAGTGCACTTCAATCTCTCATTGATCAGGATATTGAATCGAGAAGGTCATTTATTAAATCGTTATTCAGCAAACCTACCATTTATGCACTTTGACTATAGATGCTGCAGCAGTGTTGTAGTTGAGCTTGCTTGGTTGTAATATTCCTTTGATCTTGCACTGTGTAAAGTTTTTTTTCCCCTCCATTAAACAACAAAGTTACGGTTCAGTGGTGCATTGAGCCTTATAGTTTGGCATTTCCAAGCTTGATAGATTCGAGAGGGTCCACTTGAGTGTGAAGGATGGCATTAAGTGTTATGAAACAGAACCCAGCCGTCCCACTTTCAGTATTCCTTTAAATAACTGTAATGGGCAATTATAGTCGTTCACAATTATGTAAGATTTCTGTGGAGAAGCATAACGCTATTATGTTGCCTTCAATTCACTGCCCCCTGCCAAACATTCGTGTCTCTCTCTTTTTTCTCTTCAGGCATCAATCACTCTCCCAAAGTTACTGTTTTTAGACAACAGGCTCTTTGCGGTAATTGTGAAGGATGTAAGGAGAGCACTGGAGGGGGAGTACTGGGGGATGGATATACCATTTGCTGCTGAGAGGAAGAGCATCACCAGTCTGAGGCTCTTTTCTCAGCAAATTTAAGAAGCTGCGGGCTGTTTTGCAAATCTCTAGAAACTGGAGTAACGCATTGTGGTGATTCCATTTCAAAAGGAATATTTGTTCTCATTATACTTGGAGGATATGTTGCTCCAGTTAACTCTAAGGCAGTTCTATGAAATTATGCCCCTTTTGGACCAATAGCATAACAACAGAAGGAAAGATAACTCAAGACCCTGATTAAGAAAGTGCATGAATTAAAGGTTATATGCATTGTGGGTGATATATGCCGTTCATACCATTAAGAATGTTTACATGCACAGTGGAAAAATTGTCTGTCCAATTGTCCACAATGCGTTTGAGAGATTAAATGCTTATCGCTCACTGTGTTTTGGATTAAGCGCAAAATGCTGAGGCTAATTTGTTGTCTGATTAATGTGTATACAAGCTGGGCGAAGCTGAGCTAAAAATTGTGTTGTCTTGAGATTTTGCAAAAACTACTGGTACTGAATGGTACTTATTTCATTTACAAAATGTTTATATGACATTTTAAAATAAGATGAATTATTGCTTTAGACCGACTGAAATCAAACTTTTAAAGTGCATGTAAACACACTTGGTGTCCTGCAATCGATCAAACCTTGAGATCAGTCCAAAATGTTTTAATAATAGCTCAAAATAGAATTTAACACACAGTCATCTAAATTATTTCAGAAAGTGGTATGTTGAATAGGAAATTCAGTTTCATTTATATACAGCTTTGGGGTGGGGAAAAGACTGATGAGCAACAAACAATGAAAGAAAAACAATTTGAGGACAAGACAGTCAAGTTAGAGAGAGATAGTCACTGAAACAGGAGGGCACATCAACCACAAACTTCCAAAAAAACTAATCAAAGCAAACAAATTACTGTAAAATAACAGCCTGTAAAAAAAAAATGGATTTCCCCATAGTTGAGAATATAAGAGAACAGTTCACAATCCCCAATTCTGCTTTATTTCCTTTCCTGGATAAGAGGGGCACATCAGTGCCCTCTGACCCCTCTTTCACTGGGTATGTCTCTCATTAGTGTAGCTGTCCAGCAGTCAGAGCAGAGCTCATGTGCTGTTCACTGAATAGTCACCTGACAAACTGTTTGGGAAAAAGCCCATTTTTTCTCTTTTTACAGAAAGAAGAGTTGGCACTATCTTTCCATGAAGTATGTCCCATTAGCAGCCCGACAGGACCCGCACTTTTCATCAGTACTGAAAGAGATGAGAGCTCTGACGTGCTTGCTTTGTACAAAACAGTGTGCATGTAGACGTGAGCCTCTTTCCTGTCACCAAATGTTTGCCGTCTTTGCTGGAAAGGATGCCATCATGGGGCTGTTCCACACGCTTTCTCCATGACCCTCTCTTCTTGTTTGACATGTCTGAACAAAGAGGCCGACGCATATGTCTAGGCAGTACGCCCATCAAGACTAGAACGTCTGTTCACTTGAGTTGTTTTTCTAAGCAAGGGTCTGTCATATTTCAGGAACAAGGGGACCAAAATAGGCAAATATCCCATTCTGAGCATTTTAGGTCATAAGTTTGTGGCCCCTGTCAGATGTATAGATCAGTCCATTTTCTTTTATGTGCAAAAACATTCAAATTTTCTGGGATGGTCTTAACTTTGGAGCATTCTCTTGGGGTCCTTTTACAAAGCACAATTTAACACACTGTTAAAGAGAGTACATACAACATTAGTTATACAACATTTAAGACACCTCCCTTTATATCAGCTCTTTTCATAATGCCTGCTTTGAGATAGTCAGTTTGGTTTTTCACCACAAAAACAAAAAGTGAATTGTTGCCCACAGCCTGCAAAATGCCTTTCAGAAGATTTCAATTTTGTCGTCTCGAGTTCTTTAGAGGCTTCCTTGATATTTGTGTTCTTTGCTTTCCTGTGTCAAGTCAGTCTCTTCTTCAGTATTAAAAATATAAAAGTGCTTATCTTTCGACAACCATTCGGCCTGTTGTGACACAGACTCGTAAAGTTGGGAGGTTGCATATAAACAGACTCTATATGAACTGTTATTTATGATTGGCAGCACAGCTTTAGTGTCCTAGTTTGATATACTGTTTGTGGATATATGAACAAATGCTTTTAATATACACCTATTTGATGTATCTTTTTTTGTTACAAAATAAATACAAATATATTTTTTTAATTTTTTTTCTTTTTTTGTTTTTATACTATACTTTAAAACTGGATCGCTGTTATGTGAAGCGGGTCTGCCACTTAAATGTCTAGTATTGTTTGTTTCAGACGTTCAGTAGTTTTGACTGTCAGATCGGTAAAGTGAGCTTTGTGAAACTTATACTCCACAGAATTTTTTCTCTTGTCCATTCTTCTTGAACTCTTTATTCTGCTCAGCATGCCTCTTCTGTTAGCCCCTGAGCATCTTGCCCCAGTGAAGCATTTCTGAGATCTTTCCCTCTGCTGTCTGATAGGACTTTGTCTGGATCCTGCTGATTCAGGTACTTTACTAGTATTGGAGGAGTCATGAAAGCCTTTGCCTCCTGGGTCAGAATGGTGGTGTGGGGTTTCTCAAGCTCCAGCATGTGGTCTTTCCAACCAAATGAGGCTCCCCCATGACATGCTCTGGCCGCAAATAAAAGGAGCAGAGCTGAAACTGCCAGCAGGACAGCTGGGGTCAGGTCTGGTAAAGGATCTGGCATGGATACCTCCTTGGTCCTTAGATGGACACACGAGGTGTCATTTGGCCCCATGTGAAGACAAACTTTGTAATGAGTGCCTGGTTGCAGATGGGTTAGGTTGAATTTCCTGGTGCCAGCTAGAATTCGAGTTTTGTGCCTATGATGGGCATCCAGACTGCCATTGGACACCCATGATAAATGTGCAGTAGGGACGTTACGGCTTGCTTGCCAGGTTAGTAAGGCATACCTTTCTTTGACATCCTGAACTTCAAAGCTGTCCTCTGTCTTTTGAGTACTTGCACGAAGCAGTTCACCTCCCTCCACCTGTAGAGTCAAGCTTCTAGTATCAGCTCCCACTAGGTTCTGCGCGACACAAGTGTAGAATCCGGCCTCTTCAGCAGTGACTCCAAAAATCTCTAAAGTGCCTTCTGTGAGAACCTGATAACGCCCGTAGCTGCTGGATGGAGTCAATCTCACACCTTGGGGAATGACCCAGTAGATACTTGGCTCTGGCTCTGCCAGTGCTCGACAGTGCAAGACTATGTTGTCTCCATGTTTGACTTCAATGTAAGAGGGGAATGTGCTTGGGGAAATCAAGGGCAGGCAGCTGTCTGCCATCTCTCTGAATGAGACTTCTTTAACTCGTCGGGCTTTCAGCTCAGGAGGCTCAGAGCAGAATGTGGATTGAGGTTCAATGAAACGGACCGGCTTGTCATTGTCGGCTCCCACCCAGCGGATCAGGCAGTCACAGCGAATGGGATTGGTGTGCAAGCTGATTTCTTGAAGGCTGGGCAGCGACCTTACTGTCTGGCTATGCAGGGCACTCAAGGCATTACTGTTCAGCATTAGACTTTCCATACTCAACAACTTTTGGAAGGCCTGAGGGTGGATATAGGAGAGCCGAGGATTGTTTGTGATCTCCAGTTTGGTCAGTTCAGGCAAGTTTTCCATTGCTGAGTGCTCAATAGAGATCAGCTCTTCCATGTTGTTTAAGCCAAGCTCTTTCAGGTGAAGCATATTTTGAAAGTCTCCCCTCTGCACTAGCTGAATGGGATTCTTGTTCAAGTCAAGGAACTTTAGACCCGGCAGCTTTTGCAATGCCTCTTTTGGAACTTTTATTAGATGGTTATCATAAAAGCTAATGCTCTCCAAATTTTGAAGCCCCTCTAGCGCTCGTTCTGAGATCTCACGCAAGCCCATGCCTGCCAGGACTAGACTGCGCAAAGAGCTCAGCGGTTTAAAATTAAGGTCCTGAATAGTGTCCACAGGGTTTCCACCAATCATGAGAACCTCCAATTGTGGCAAAGCATGGAACCAACGCCGGTCAATCACAACCAGTCGATTAGAGTTGAGATGAAGCCTTAGAAGTTTATCCAGACCCTTGAAGGCCCCAGGGGAGATGCTTCGAAGCCTGTTGTGATTGAGGTACAACTCCTGCAAGCTAGGGAGACCAAAGAAAGCTGCTTCTGGGAGGTGTCTCAGCTGGTTTTCCTCCATATGTAGGCTGAGAAGAGCTGGCAGGTCAGTTATCCTTAGGTTGCGGGTACTGGTAAAGCTGTTATGGGAGAGATCCAACTCTGTCAGATTGACAAGGCCCTGGAGTTCACTCTGGTCGACAGAACTGATGAGGTTACTTTGCAGCCGGAGGGTTTGTGTCTCTTGAGGGAGGGAAGTGGGCAGCTGGATAAGTAGCAGGTCATTGCAGTCTACTGTAGGAGCCTCTCTGTACACAGACTGGGGAGAGTACCAGGGCTTGATTTGGCAGACACACTGGTGAGGGCAGGGCACTCTCCAGGGCATGGACTGAATGACCAGGGAGCTTCCGACTCCAAGCAGCAGATGCGTGTGCAGAAGAAATATTGCAATCTGTCCCATTTTCATAATTAAACTGATACAATTTAATGCAGATTGTGATGTAGACTATTCAGTCTGTTATTAATATCAGTCTCTCAGTTATATCTTAAGTTCATGTGACAGGAGAACCAAGGGTTTAGTTGAATTTTGAAAAATAATTTGTCTCAAAGATGAAGCATGCTCTGTTTCTTCATATCCTGTCTTGTGAAGTAGTCACACGAGTATCTCAAAATCCCTTTTCTGTCTTCTTCAGATTCTTCTTCAATTCTCTCCAGTCTCACTCCATTGATCTTACATCCTAGCCCAGTAGAGTAGGTTTTATTATTGGTTTAGGGGCACACCTGGAAAAGGGGAAAAAAAAAAACACTTAGTCACAGGAGAGATTATCCAAGAATTATATCGTGAAATTTCTTAACTACTTTCGTTAGATCAACGCATGCTGTGTATGAAGACTGCTGCTATATTTATTGTCTCTCTTTGTTTCCAACAACTTTGTTCACAGTTGTCCTTTTTCAATAACCAAAACACTTTGCATGCTTCTCAGCTTGTATATTTCTCTTGTAAAGGGCTCCTCTAAATTCGTTCTGGGACATTCCAGCCGAATTTCACTTCAAGTCTCGTAGATGAAGGAAAATGACTACTGTGAAAATATGAGTGAAATGCAGGCTGAAATTTAGTGAGTCTAATTCATGGCTTAGGATTTAGCTCTGCAAATAATCAGGGACCTGGTATTACTCATATGCTGGAGGCTTGTAAGGAATGGGGAAAATATGTTTTTGGCTAAATTCACAAGACGTGGACTCAGAGAGGACATAAAAATGCATTAAAGGAGGAAACTCTGACTGTGGTCTAACCTACTTTGTTTAAACTTTGTGACACGGTGTGTAGAGGAAATATTTCAGCTGTCTACTTTGGATTTAGAGCTTCTATACTTTTGGAGAGGAGTTGAAACCTTTTCCGTACTTAACTTTCAGAACACCAGCTTGGGTGTTAATGCAGTATTATATAAATTGCAATACTTCATGGGGCCAGTTGCGTAAACTTAGCCACCATGTTAAGACTGTGTCTTAAGAACTAGTTTGACCAACTAGCAGTTGCAAAGGGGTAATAAGTCTTACTTTTCCAATACAAATAATACCAATCTACCTTTTCATAACTGAATTAAAAAAGTTATGACCAGTCTTGAAGAAAAAAAAATTAGATGACTAACTTTTTAAGACTAGTCTAAACAGTTTATGCAACCGGCCCCTGGTTTAGTTCTTGTTATTAGTATATGTTCTCACCTACACGCCATACTGTATTTTGCTTCTTTGGGTTTATGAGATCACATCACATAAGTCTAGACAACATCACAGCAGTGATGCAATGCTCATGTTTTAATTAGACACCACATTCTCAAGGTAGAATGACAGGAGTACTTGCTCTGATTGTAGCATCCACCCTTTTCCTCCCTTCCTCAAAGCTCTGCCACAGTAATCCATCCTTCTCCTGAATGCCCAATTAGTTCTAATGTTCTCTGTCTCTCTTTTGTCCCCCAGGGGGTGTACCTGCTGGTTCAGAGACTATTTGTGCTTCCTCTCATATATGCGCACTGGTGTGGAGGGATAGAAAAACGATTCTTGGCTATCAACAGGCCCATGTGAGCACAGCCCTGAGCTCTCCCCCATCAAGCCATCAGCATGTGCACTTCACCTTCAGGCTTCATTTACAAAGTGTCACCTTCTCAAGCAGAAGCTTGGCCCTCATGATGCAGCCTGTTACCTTGGCCCAGCTGGTCCTGGGACGTGTTGAGTACCGTCGGTTCTTTGTCTGCGTGGTAATGAGTTGTGAGGGTGTCTTGAGTGCCCCCAATGTGAGGTGAATGGAGACGTTTGCATGTGGGCTGCTCTCTTGTGCATACTGAATTATGCATTTGCTGAGGTTCACCAGCTAATCTTTCTTCTGAATGAATTTTGCTCTCACTTTGGGCAGAAAGAAGCACACAAGGCAAGACAAAATAAGTGCAGGAGGCCAATTATTAGCACCTTCATTTACCTCCAAAAGAAAACTGTTGTGGTGCCAGACAACAAGTAGTCCCATCTTGGAGGTACTATTTTTCGTCTCTAAATAAATGTGTGACTGGGTAATGATAGTTTTCCTTATTCAGTTCAATTTGGTATCACAAGCTTATTGATTCTGCCTCATTTGGGCATAATTCAGTTATAAAGTCCGTTTTGCTTCTATATTAACATCATAACGGATTCACTGAAATGGAGTTCATTCAAGGATATGTCTGACTTATTCCAATGTTAATTACTCAGTGATTCATTAAAAGGACTGACTCAGAAGAATAATTTGTTTGTGACTGAAACTATCGTAGTTATTGACACATTATTTTCCTTTTTTGATATTGTGCAGTTGCTTTGACACAATTTGCATTGTAAAAAGCGCTGTATAAATAAAGGTGACTTGACTTGACTTGACTAGTTGTAGCTGTATGTTTTTGATTCATCAAAAAGCCTGCACAAATGAGAATTGATCTGACACATGCTTCTATGTCACTCTGAAAGCTTCTTTTGTTGACCTTAACAATGGATTGTGCAAGCTACTATCTTGGCAACAAAGAATATAATGGCAAGACATGCTAAAAGACATATTTTAACACCAGTCTGTGATTTGACCCATGAAACATAGAATCCTGTCACTACCCTGACAAATGCGTCCCTACAAAAGCTTTTTTCCTGTCAGGATTTTTTCAAACCAAAATAAAACAGTGCTTCGTTTCGATTTAATCACAATTTATGTTCTTGATTTGCTTTGCAGATTGCGGGGATTAACTGAATTTGCCGCTGTCAGTTTCCTTACGGGCCTGATGTTCATTCACGGCATGAACCAAAGCTCCTCCTGTCCTCTCCTTCAACGACTCATTTCAGAGCTTAACGGTGAGTGGAAAAGAAAAAAAGGTCTGTTTGCACTCTAGCAGTGAGGCCGATTTGCTAGGCTCTATGAATAATTCTTTGTGGTTACACATGTGGAAATGATTGCCGGCCCTCAAAGGTGGGTTTGCATATTGCATTAACGGCTGTTTTGGGTCGAACAGTATTTATGTTTGTTTATTCTGTGCCAAAGCAATAACTTCACACCTGCATTATTTATTTAATTCCTTTGCTTTTGCATGCTTTTGTCTCATTATAGTCCATTAGATAATCCATACCATCACAAAAAAATGTTTGTCCTCTTGTATTACCATGGTTTTCTTCAAGACATTTTTCTTTCGAACAAAAAATAGTGCATGCTCATTAAACTTTCATCAATGGACTGCATTGACTGACAGTATTCATCATTTATGAAGCATGCTTCAGGTTATGAAATAAAAAGGAATATCTGAATCAATGTAGAATCCATACATTTTTATGGGATTGTTAATGCAAAGATGTAAATGGACCTCTTATCTTTTACCTGAATACAGAACACTCTGTGAAGAGTCGATGTGATGTCACATGCTGAATGGACCCGAAAGTCTGAAATAATTTGAAAAGACTCAAAATGAATAATTTACCACAAACTCCTGACCCTCAGATGTATTTGCATACCTTTGGACATGCAAGTCACTATAACACTTTTTTTTTCTTAAACATTCTTACTATTTTTTTTATTATTATTACTTTTGATTAAAAAGTGTATAATATTTCTCATGCAATGACTTCTATACAGTGCATAAGTGTGGCTTAAATGTCCAAAAACTTTTTTAGGCCACTGAATGTCAATTACAGTGTTTCACGTTGCAGTGGTAGCCACTGTTATCCTTGTAGCAGCACCTTTTATATAGAAAATACCTTTAAAATAGTAGTTTGTCGTCTTGTGTTTTTTTCTGTAAGCGTGTGTCTGTAACATTGGAATTCAGTGAAAGGACTTAACTGTCTCCCTCTGCTTTCACCTGCACTGACCTTGCCGGGCTATTTTCTGCCAACTCTAATATCAAGCTCCGACAGCACAACCTGACTCTACTGCCACACATACTATGTCACTCTGCTTTTCAAAACTTCAGTTTAACCCCTCTAGTTTCCAGTGGCCTTCACTTTACCTGTAGTCTATCAGCATCTCATTTTAAAGAGTTCAGGGCACAAACATGCTGGTTATGACATCACAAAATTACATCATGGTCTTAAGTCATTAATGTTATGTTATTTATAAAGTAGGTGATGTATATGTAACATGATCTTTTACTGTTTTAATAGATCTGAAAATCAGAAGATCGATGCATTCTTATACCTAGCACTGGATAAATGCTCATTTTGGTCTGTTAGTAACATTTTCATTTTGACTGAGGATTCGGGTCCTAACACCGTGTCTACACCGGATGCGAGTGGCATGACGCGACAAAAGACAGTACAATTCATTATAATGAGTGATGCGGCGCGACATGACAATTCACTGACAGTAGCTGATGCCTCGTTCTATTTATGACGTACTGAAACAAAGTACAAATGGTTTGCAACGGTCACTTTGTCATGTCCAGTGTAGACAGACCTTAGCTGTCGTGTCCGTTGTAGACATGGTGTAATTGGCCCTAATAGAACCTTTCATTGTTAAAATCTGATAATGAAGCTGTACACATTTGTGTTTTTTTGCCGAGGGAACTGGAAAAGATAGATTGGAGTCTGACAGCCGTGTGCGCGATAGAACATATTGCTGCTGTTACTTTTCTCGACTAATAACAACCATAACAACCACACAGCATTAAAAAATTATAAATTCCACCACCATATCGCTACTCATAAAACACGCTGACACAATTAAACCTGCTACACAATCGGAGATGCTTTCTCTGGATTAGATGACAAAATCATAAATTCATAAAGTGGTGGGGACAAATCTTCCATGGCAAAAGTGGTGTGGACGTTAAATATTATCTATGCTAATGTCCTGTTCAAAAGTGACCAGATTTTCAATATTATTCAAAACTACTGCTTTTCGAGCATCTGTTTGTGTTTGTTTGGTTGCAAGTAATCCTTATTTGTCCCAGTCTTCACAAGAGTTGTTTGTTTTCTATGTACGTGTGTGTGCACACACACATAACTTATGCATACGCAAGCTTGCTTTATGCCAAAAAGTGAGATCCACACCTGGTTTCACTAACCCTTGAGACAAAGAAGAAAGCTTTTGAATAATAACAAGGGGAACAACACCTGAAGCCGCAACCGCACAAGTTAAATGAATATTCCTCTTTCTTCTCAGAAGAGGCTGATACAAAACATGAAGGGCCCTTGAGCGTGCTAGCATTGCATTTACCCAAGGCCGTCCAATGTTGGCTGCTGCCTCGTAAAGAGCGACTTGGTTTGTGGTGACTCAAAGCCAGGCTAATCCACCATTGCCACAGAAGGAATTTGACTGGGGATTTTCATCTTGTTATCTTTGCCTTCATCAGTGTGAGTCTGCTTTACCAAGGCTTTGGGCAATTCCTCCAGGGAATGGAAGGGTGAGCACTCTTGTATTATCATGACTTCACAGCCTGAAAGGGTCCTCTCTGCCTTTTTTTTTTTAATTTTTTTTTTTATAAAATAAAAAAGACACTCTGATAAGACCCATAACTTGGCATGAGGCTCCCGAGCCCACCTGCTTTTGAAGAGAAATGAGTGGGCTGTTTTTTCTAATGCTACATGGATGTCTTTGACCATGATGCATTTGTTCAGTTTCAGCTGTTTTTGAACGTAAGAGCTCATCCTGTGCGAATGACCACTAACAGTGTTTCGTAAGCCTCTTTATTTAATTAGAATGCGCCTGATGGAACATGGAGTCATTTAGAGAGTGAATTAAAAATTTGTCATTAAATGCTTTAAAGAATTGCACACATTTCAGATTATGCTGGTTTGCTCATCAGATCACCTTTAAATCAAGATGATGTAAATGTTAGCACATTTTGTGCAAAAAAAGAAAAAAAAAATCCTCCACATTTCATATGCGACAGGTTAAACCGATATTATAAGTGTCTGACAGTCACACTTTCCATCAATTAAAACCAACTAACAGTGCTGCTATATATTTCCTATGTGTCCATCACATTGCTCTTTATGAAGCAGTTTTTATATGCCAGATAGATGTAAACTAGGATATGAACAAGAATTATTCCATCCTTACCGCAGCATCCCCCGCCTGCGTCTCAGGAGAGTGTCGTATATTCTCATTCACCTTCCTGAGGAATATTGACCTTTGTAATAATTAGATGAGTGCTGCGGCAGTGACTTGATAGCAGCTTTTTTTCAGAGTGGGACAAGAAGCTGTTCAACCTTTACAGAGTGAAATAATATGTAAACTAGACCAGCCGTTAGGGTTTTGTGTGTTTAAATGCATCTTATGTGTTTTACTAATAAAAAAAGTTGATATTTTTCTCTGTCTCTCTCTCTTTCTGTTGTTACCCTCTGCAGAGCCACCGTCATTTATTTCTTGGAAGGAGCTATTGCAGTGCTCGCTGCAGAGTTGCCATGGAGATCTGCCTCCGTGTTTCACAAGGTCAGTGTGAAAGTTGAAGGAGCTCTGCATAACAGGTTTGCTCTTTCACACAGCCGACTAAAAAAATACTGCAAAACATTTGAACACATACTGATGTTTTTTTTATGAATTGTCATACAAATGTAGTTTGATAGAAAATCTTTTTGAGCATATTTATAGATGTCGGGGGGTTTTTTCTTCACATTTCTCTAACTTGCAGATAAACATGTTATAAAAGTCATTATGAGACAGTTAGCACATTTTGTCCATTTACAGCTCTTAAAACCTGTTCACGGGAGTCACAGGACATGAATTTTGTCTGTCAGGGCAGACAAAATTAGTAGCAGATTAAGTCCCCATTATAAAATTGCATATTTCAAAGTAGTTACAATTAAGTGAAGATTGATCATTTATTTTTTCTAAAATATTTGCTAGTAAAAGTATTGCTATTTGTGCTAAATTAATGTTGAAGACACTTGTGCTGCTTAATAATTTTGTGGAAACCAGGAGTCACCTTTTTTTTTTTTTTTCAGGAATCTTTTGTGAATATTATTTGTTTGTAATAAAAATATGTTGTAACATAATAAATGTCTTCACTGTTCATTTCATCAATTTTAAGAATCAAATCTAATGACAATGCTCCCTTTGTCATTTTTTATGTTGATTTTAAGTTAAACAGTAAACCATTTGAACAGTAACCACACAATATATAATCTCTCAGTAGCTGTGCCTACCTTGATGAAACATTTAGATGTTTTGTGAAGGCCGGATTTTATGCAGTACTTCATACCTAACAATGTGTGAAGACAGAGAACTGACAACCTAAACTGCCATTTTTCATCAGAAGAACCAGTAGTATCCAAGCATAAAAGAGGCTGAAATCTTGGATGGAGATGCAGAATGACAGTAGGCCTTATCAAACACTTTTTTTTTTTTTTTTTTTTTTTTTAGAACAAAGAGATTTCAGGCAAAAAGTGGACAATTTATCCTATCAAAAGTACTGTCATTTATATGAAAAGTAAAAATGTAAAACTGAACATTTTTCTGTAATTGATGAAACATGGGTTATAACTCATCTCATCTTGTTCGAGTTCAAAGATATAGTACTAAGTATTTGTTTCTGTTACAAAAGAACGTTGGCCTGAGGTTTTTCATTAATGGGAAAGTCTTTCACACATGAAGTAAATATCAGCTCTTTATACATATATCTCTTGCATTTCATCTTTTATATTTCAGGAAAGCCCTGCAGTGATTCCTGAATATGAATACTATATGCACATTCTTGATCAGCATTTCTGTACTTCATGGTTGTTTATTTATTTAATGATGATTACAGTAACTCTTAACAAATGTGAATAGTGGCCATCTGATGCACTGTGTATATCTGAAAATCTCATTTGATTCAGTCTGCCTGTAGTGACTAATGTGTAGATGCGTTTACTCGGTCACGTGAGCACTAAACAGAGCTGTGTGTGAGATACAATGAACACAAATTACTCCGTGATTTAAACTAGTTTATAGCCAAACAGGAGAAACACTGTGTGCAATGAGACAGTCAGAAGGCTTTTCAATCTACACATCGCCATCATTTACCATGGATTTACTGTAGTAACACTCACTGCACCATGGTATTGTGGCAGAAATGTGGGATATTCACATTGAATTTTATTACAGGAGTAATGGTGTATAATTATAGTGTTTGTATTTGTGATTAAGCTATAGCATGTGTGCATTTCTACAGAATGTTTTAGACCTCTGTTACTGTTTTTCATACAAATAGACTACCTAAAATACATTTTTCTATTTAGATGTTTATTTGTTACAGAAAATTAGCAAATGGAGCAAAATTCTGGCTTAAAACTTGAAAGAAATAAAGATTTGACATTTATCGTGATAATTATCGATATCGGCTGATATGAAAAAAATCATCGTGATAATTATCGATATCGGCTGATATGAAAAAAATCATCGTGATAATTATCGATATCGGCTGATATGAAAAAAATTATCGTGATAATTATCGATATAGGCTGATATGAAAAAACAATTATTGTGATAATTATCGATATAGGCTGATATGAAAAAAATTATCGTGATAATTATCGATATAGGCTGATATGAAAAAACAATTATTGTGATAATTATCGATATAGGCTGATATGAAAAAAATCATTGTGATAATTATCGATATCGGCGGATATGAAAAAAATCATTGTGATAATTATCGATATCGGCGGATATGAAAAAAATTATCGTGATAATTATCGATATCGCCTGATATGAAAAAAATTATCGTGATAATTATCGATATAGGCTGATATGAAAAAAATTATCGTGATAATTATCGATATCGGCTGATATGAAAAAAATCATTGTGATAATTATCGATATAGGCTGATATGAAAAAAAAATGATCGTGATAATTATCGATATCGGCTGATATGAAAAAAATTATCGTGATAATTATCGATATCGCCTGATATTAAAAAAATTATCGTGATAATTATCGATATAGGCTGATATGAGAAAAATTATTGTGATAATTATCGATATAGGTTCATATGAAAAAAATTATCGTGATAATTTTTTTGGCCATATCGCCCAGCCCTACATTAAATATTATGCCTCTAGGCGGTGGTAGTCAGTTTTCCATTCCAGTAAAGTTTCAAAAAATGCCCCCATTTATGATAGACATCCACTGATTTGTAATAGCAAGACAGAATATTGCTGCTAATTATTTTTGTAGAAACTGATACATTTTTTTTTTTCAAGATTCTCTGATGAATAGTAAGTTCAAAAGAGCAGCATTTAAAATATTTTTTTATTGAATTGTGATACAAATGTAGTTTTATAGAATATTTTTAGCATATTTATAGATGTTTAGTTTTTTTCTTCTACCATTATATATGTGTTTACGGTTAATTTAATTTCTGAATAAAAGCAGTATTAAACAAAAAAAAGACTTACTGACCCCAAACCTTTGAACGGTACTGTATATGTTCATGTCAAAAACCAGAATCATACACTACAGCAATACACATCATGTAAGCTTCAGTGATTTCACTTATTTGTTAGTATTTATTTCAAAATCTCCATAATTTCTCTCTTTCTTTTTGTTTTCCCCAGGACAAAGGCAAAACCGTGAGGAAAGGATAAATCCATCTCAAGCGTAAAGAAGGGGACAAATTAAACGAACAAACACTACGTGGATGTTACAATCGAATGTGCAGCACAATTAAACAGCCATTACCAAACCTCACCGAATGTGACACTTTCATTCTGGGCTGTTTGCAGATTGTTCAGAAGGAGAGGATTTCCTCGTGCTACCTCAAGCGTCCTCTGAAACCAGCTATGTTGGTTAAGTCTTCTGGCTGGTCCCCTGCTGGTGTGAGGATGACTCATGCTCAGAGTAACCTTCTGTCATACCGCCCTCAATATTATTGACAGAGGCTTGGCTATGGTCCTTACATTCATCTTCATTAGAACTTGGCTTTAAGCATCAATGTCATTGTCCGCTCCTGGGAGGCCTTCACTGCTATCTCTGCCTCTGTCTGCCCCAGTCGCCACATCTTTCATCCTCTTCCTGCCGTGGCTTAGCTTAGAGGGAACTCAATCAGACTATCATCCGAGACATGTTTGCCTGCACTCTGTCCATTTTAGCTCTGAAAACTAGGGCAAGGAGGAGGAAAACATTGCTCTTGGAAGGTAATTGCTTAAAGGGATACTTCACCTCAAAATTAGAATTTGCCATCGTTTACTCATCTTTTGATAAGCAAAGAACCAATGATGGATTTTCTTCCGAGCCGTGATATTATTCGAATTTGAGTTCCAAAGAAGAAATAAGGTCATACAGGTTGAGTAAATGATGTCAGAATTTTCAAATAACTTGTCAATTTTAAAAAGAGCAACAGTCTATTTGGTATATGTGTTTTCTGTGTTTACGTGGTTTGTTGCAGTTACGTTATCAGTATTTGTGTCCTATTCTGTGTACAGTACATGCGTATGTGATCGTGTGCTGCACAGGAGGAGTCATCTGTCTCCGGTAGTCAGCGTGGGACCTACAGTCTGTGACCACAGGCAGCAGGGCTCTGCCACACATCCACGTTCCCTATCAGCTTCAGAGAGGTCAGAACTGAGAGAAGGGGTACGGATTATCTTTACTTCATGCTGGTAGACTCTCTTCCTCTTTACCTACAATCCCTTCCCTACTGCTGCTTTCACACCCAGAAAGACGAAACCGAAACGCTCTCCTTTGGTGCTTTAAATGAGCTGTGTGTACATCCAGGAAATGTGCACACCACCGCCTGCCGTACTAACATGAGCCTGCTGTGAGTTTAAACACAGCTCTCTGATGAGTGCTAGTCGTCGTAGAGGAAGCACCCGGCAAGCAAACTCCATACATTTTATTCTCTGTCTTTAATATAATGTTTTTATTTTTAAAACAAATCATAACAGTGCAGGAACGTTTGTAATGGGGTGGCACTTTTGCAATATATAATATACCTCTTTACCAAGTCCAACTTGGTATTTCCCAAAACAACTTAAATATTTACCAATAATATAAAACAATATTAGTAAAAGAAAGAGAAAATGACTTTGACTTTTGATTTCTGCATTTATTCAATCTTTTAATAGTTTTTTTTATTTTTTACTCTACCTTAAATCCTGAAACTTGTTAGCAAAAATGTGAAGACATTACTTTCATATTTTGGTTTTATTGGGTTAATTTTATTTTAGTTTTCTACTGTTTTTTGCACAAGTGAGAAACTTTAATATATCTTGTGTGACAGTTGGAAAAGTCGCTTGCAGTCTCAGAAATAGCGAAATGTTTAACACTTGTAGTGAGTTATTTATAATACTTTTCTGAAATGTTACTTTTCACACAAGTGAAGTTTGTTCCTTCATTTTTGACAATCCAAATAGGTAAACAGGATGTCATGTTTTGCTTGCATCCTATTTTTTTATTTATTTTTTTACTTGTATTTTTTGTATTCTAGAGCATTTTAAAAACACTGTAATGCAATGCAATCTCACTGCAACCAAAGCGCAACATTGTGAAATACTGTGAAGGAAAAAAAACAAAAAAACAAATTGGGCTTGCTGGGTCATTCCACCACAAAGTTTCAGTCCTCACATTTCTCAAACAAACACATAAACACAAACAAAACACCAGACAGTTTTATATTCAAGTTCAGCAGTTTTTTTGCTTATTTTTTTTTTTTTTTATTATTCCCTGCTACTGCATTACTTTACAACTGATTTTAGAACTCTGTGTGGTTTGGCTTCTGCCTTCCCATCTGACGTGATTCAATCTCTAAATCTAGGCTACACAATGTCATTGCACCAGAGGCAAAACATGCATCAAATATGCAGAATAATATTAACCTGCTGAAGATTTTTTTCTGTGAGGGTCAGCAATGAACGAAACTGATCGATTGATTGGTTTTTTTTTTTGGTTTTTTTTTTTTATTGATTTTTTTTTTTTGCAAGTTGCCGGTTAAGTATCTATTTTTTCTTTACAAGCGTAGCAGCATTGTAGATTGCCTCATTTTGAGAGTGCTTCACCCTTCTTTGTTTTGCCTTTTTGGCAGTCGTTTAGCTTGATGGATTTATTGCTGTGAGGTCTCAGCTTCATCACCAACTATGAGTTTTATATATATATATATGTATGTATATGTATATATATATATGTATATATATGTATATATATATATATATATATATAGATAGATATGCTGTAAAGCTTATATTCCTTCATCCACAACTTCACAAGCCCACTTTGCAGTCTTTGTTTCCGTATTTATTTTCATTTTCGTAATAAAATCAGATGGTGCTTCCAGAAGCCACAGCCATCGATCGAGGCTCACACTGATGGATGACCCGTTTTTTCTATTGTGCTGATGGATACACTAAAGCTCCTTACGGAGTTCAGTCTCAGCCCAGCAAAACCAATGGTCTCTGTGCAGGGGTTTAAGTTTGATTAACTAAAACCTCCTGCAGGCCAAGGAGAGCCAAACTCCTCCGCTGCTGTGCGATGAACCCCAGTCAACCATTTACTGACCTACACAATCTTTCAAAACCACCCAATATATTTCACCTGCACTTTAATACGGCCGTCCACATTTCACACTCTTAGCTTGTATCATGTTTGCTTTGGGTTTTTTTTTCTTTTCTTTTTCCGGCCAGCTTTAGACTGCCTGTGCATACATGCCAGTGGCTGTGATATCCCTGGCAGTGTGTGTAGAAACACAATTTGGGTACAAGGCAAAACTGGCTTGGAGTAGACCACTTTGGATGAAGACATATGAGATGCTTGGCTCATTCTGAATATCACAGTCCATGACTGAAACATGTTTTCAAGAGCTGTAAGAGTCCTCAAAATGTAAGTGTGGTGCATTGATCTAATAATAAATGCATTGAATTTAATAAACTTTAATGACTATCATAATACCCAATGTGTCACAAGTGCCATCTCAGATATCTCACAATTATATCAGTGTAATTGCAAGAGAAATTCTTTAAATGAAGCTTTAAATTGAGAAAGTTCATGCTTCTGAAATTTGTGGATGATTATTCATATTTTTATCTATCCGCTTAAGCAAAGTGAGTCAATGCAGTTGTTTTCTTGCAGCTTATGTATTCTAGAATATACGGTTTTATTGTGCCTTGTCCAGTGAGGATTATTTGTTAATTATATGTCGTGTGCCATTAACATACAGTGTTGTTGTTAATTTTAGGATCTGGTTTGATTTAAAGATGGTCATGGTATTTTTTAATAAAACGTTCAGTAAGTTTCAGTCACATACATATGCATAATAGATTTAGCATCTGATTGTGTAAGTTTGTGATATATTATCCCTTATCTTTTGTGGATAAGTAGTAAATGTACATTAATTTCCTAAATGTACATTAATTCTAAAATTCAATTGTATTTTATTTATATATAATAAATCAATGTTCCTAAAGTAAATCTGTGGTAAAATATAACATGAAAAAGCAAAGTTTAAAACTAAAAGATAGAATTGTTGCTTTGGCAACTAACTGAAGTAAAATATATTAAACGTAAAACTGAAATGAAAATATAGCTAAAAATATTTGTATAAATGTCAAAAGCACAATATTACTAAGATGATATATAAAGAAGTAATAATATAACTAGTCAATCATTATGAGCCATTACTAATTTATAGCGGGACGTAACATGTTGAGGCTCATTAAAGCAGCATATGTGGGCCTGTAGAATACCCCATGTTTTGATGACGTGTTACTAGTGCTTGGAGGCTGGTGACCCCTTCCTTACCCTCTGTACTTTCCCTCCAGTAAATGACGCCCTCTTCTTTTTGAGTGCCCATTTGGAGTAGGCTACGGAGTGATGTGGCAATAATCCCAGCATGCAATATGGTCCTCTCTCACCTCCAGGCACTGACGCACAGCAGACATGCGCTATCGCTAATAAACTTTTAATTAGCTTCAGAGGAGACTGCTTTCATTTACAACGGGGGATAGAATCTCAGAGAACTGCGACAGCATCACAAAAAAAAAAAAAGTATTGTGCGATTGGAAATTTCTTTATTTCCGATGCATCTTCAGAACATTACAACGACAATCTAAACCCCACATTATGTTGTTGTCTATTATTGATTAATTTGCTTTGTTTCTGTTGGCCAGAGCAGAGTTTTTCTCTCTCATAAATCTAAAATCACTGTGAACTGAAACCGAATCCTCCTTATGCCCTGAGAAAATCTCTTCATCAGTCCCTGTCTGTGTTTGCTTGCTGCCCTCCTGGCAGTCTCTGTTTCTATGCCTCCTCTGAGACCAAGGGTGTGTGTTATCCTATCACCTAAGATAATTGAAACAAAGCCATCTATCAGCCTATTTTGGTACTGCTTAAAGGCTCAATTCTCTCTGGGCTGCCTTAAGGGGAAGATAGACAAGATGCTAGACTGAAGTCAAGCAGATGTTAAATGATCATTGGCCATAACAGAAGAATGCTGCTCATTCAAGTAGTTATTTCAATTGGTTTAGAGTTATCTCAGCTGTCTGAAATTACAAACTATCCATCCGGCATAGTGTGCAACATTTCCGTTACTTGACATAACAATGCTATTTCACGAGTCACGACCAATTCGTACAGATTTTACGAGGTGGCTTATTCGTACGACCTCACTCGTATGATTTTGTTTGTTTTCTGTGAGGGGTAGGTTAAGGTGTGGTAATTCAAATGAATTCCTATGAATTTGCCACCTCGTGAAATATGTGTGATTTTTCACAAAACGTACGAATTCGTACAAGCCAGGTCATACGAATTAGTCACCTCGTAAAATATGTACCAATTGCCTTGAGATCAGAAATAGAAGAAAACAAACTTGATTTAAGCTAGGTGCCAAAACATTTCCAATTTTTATTTAGTTTAACTTGATGTACTAAAATAACTAAAACTGACCCCCCCCCCCCCCAAAAAAAAAAAAATTCTTAATTTTTGTGATTTATACAGTAAATATTGAATTAAATGCTTTATATTTTATTCAAATGTTTATATTTTAAAATGTTTAAATATGCTAAAAAATATTGTTTGTTGTTTGATTGTTTTTGGAAGTTGGGCATTTGGGCATCAAGTTGGGTCGATATTTAAGTTACAGACGAAAAGATTCAGCGCAGATAAAGATAAAAGCCTCAACATGGCAAATGTTTCCAAATGTTAATGCTTTTGGCTGTTGCATTTAGTGAAGACATGCCTTTGTTAATTAGATTGGCTCTTGGAGCTCTCCAGTAAATAACCTTCGCTTAGCTCACTGCAGAGTGATCTCTAAATTGGTCATCGATTGAGAAGCCTGACAGATAGCGGTCCGAACCCCTTGGTAAAACACTGAGGGTCAGAGAGGGACCAGAAGATCTGACAACCCTTTGCCCCAGCCAAGGATGAATTAAGTTAGCTTGCTGAAGCTGCTCTTTTAATCCAGGGCTATCCAGATAGCAGTCTATGTGCTATAATGTTAATTAGAGTTAGCACATAAAACCCATGGGGGTCGATCTGTTCACAGATTGTTTGACAAATCAATAATAATACCAGAGTGTGGGACTGGCTTCCATTTACTTTTGTCTCAGCCCTTTAACAGAGTGTTTGTGTGTAGAACGGCAACAATGCGCCTCACTCAATGAGACAGTTTGAAGTAACGCAGAGCGTGGCGAATTATAGGCAGACCAAGTACAAGGAAATAGGAGCTGCATTTTGTCTTTTTAATGTATTCTGCAGTGGATCCCGCAGTATGCTAACAATAGCAGGCTCATAGTAACTAGAAGTGTCACTTGTGAGTAAAACCACTTAGTTTTTTCCCACTTATATTTATTTGATTTACCCCCTTGGTTGGTTTTCATTATGCATTAGATAGCTTGTGATACTGTGGAGTATTTCACGGCACCTGCACTAAGTAACTTCAGCAACTGGCAGCTAAAGGTGACAAAAGCCTATGCTAGTCTTGGGATAGGGGACGTCTGTAACCGAGCACTTTAATTCCACATGTAGCTAATGAGCTTTCATCTGCTCTGGCATACTTAAGTGTATATGATAATGGCTGATAAAAGGCCTGAAACATTATTCTGTTCTTTGAAAATGCATTTGTTGTGTCCCTTTTCAGTCGAATGTTGTTTCATTAAGCACAATAAAAATGCGACAGGATCTAAGCTTTAAAGATACGTTGTCAGTTCAAGATTTTTTATTGTATATCAAATCGTGATACAAAGTCATACATACATTTGTTAAAATGCTCATTGTTTGCTTTTCAGAACACTATTTACTGCTGTTTTTTCATGAACAGTATTAGGTCCTTTTCAGTGTCATGTGAAAAGCTGCAATGTAGTGCCGATTATATACAATATGTGAACATGCAAGTTTGGTTTATTTCATATACACAAATATTAAAGAAGTCATATTATGAGGAAGCCAATTATTCGTCTTTTGAGATCAGATTCATTTTACTATTAAAATTATACTGTAAATTTCTAAATTTACTGTAAATTGGGGGATAGTCGTGGCCTAATGATTAGAGATTCGGACCAAACCAAAGGTTGCGGGTTCGAGACTCAGGTCCAGCAGGGATTGTCGATGGGGGAGTAAGTAACCAGTGCTCTCTCCACTCTCTATACCACGACTGAGGTGAGACCCTTGAGCAAGGGTCAAGGGTCAGGAAAACAGCTGAGGAAATTCAGGGTCTCACCAGCAATCCTGAAAACTTTCTATTCAGGGACCATAGAAAGTGTATTGACTCAGTGCATCTCAGTGTGGTATGGAAACAGCTCCAATCAGGACTGCAAAGCACTACAGAGAGTTGTGCGCTTAGCTGAGCGCATCTCAGGGTCTGCTCTCCCCTCTCTGCAGGACATCTACCTCAAACGCTGCAAAAATAGAGCTGTCAAAATAATCAAGGACTCAAATCACCCTGGTAACCGTCTATTCACTTTGCTTCCATCTGGTAAGCGCTTCCGTAGCCTGATGGCAAAAACTGAGAGACTTAGGAGGAGCTTCTTCCCCCAGGCCATCAGGCTCCTAAACTCTAACTCTGTGTCATAACATCACTTGACTCCATGTAAATATCACCATATCAATAAGCTATTCATAATTTTTCTCTACCTCATATTGCTGCTATTTATATACCCTGTACAACTTTTTTGCACATTATTTTGCACATTCCTCTTAGTACTATTTAAGTCAACAACATACTGACCTGCACATTTATATTTATATTTTTTATCTTATCTTTTTATTTTATTCTTTTATTTTATTTTATTTTTTCTACTTTTCTTCTCTTAATATTTGTATACTTTATAATTGCATTGTCCTTGGAGCGGACCTGACCTACATTTCACTGCTGGTTATACTCTGTATAATTGTGTATGTGACAAATAAAACTCTTGAATCTTGAATCTTGAAAGGTACCAAACCCCCAACTTATATAAGAAATAATTGTCATGAAAACTAAAACAGGCACTCTGAGGTTGAAAAATAGATGCACTCTTCTGCTTCACAGACAGTAAATTATTTCCTGGCCCTTGCCTGACATGCAGCTTTCGTTTGGATAATTTTTTGCGTCTCTAAAAATCTGCTGATGGCAGCATAATTGCAAGCTCTCTCTGATAGTTCTGTTGCATTTTTGTTGCTGCTGGCTGTTAGGTGATTCGGTAGCTTTCAGGGGCAATTATGAATTCATGTTCTTTCCCTTTACAGTATATACCTTCTTGCTTGGTGCTTGTGACGGCCTGAGTGGGTAATGTGGATGTATCCTCTCACACACAGCACACATATCCACCTGCATACACTCATATCTATATGAAGGATATGTTCAGTCGTTTAAGATTAACTTTTATTTAAATTTCCTTTGTTGTTTGTATTCATTTTGGGTTTAGTTTAATAACCACATGAAACACAATAATTATTAGTTCTTTATTGTTAGGTTTTCATAGGTTTACATTTAATCCATTTTATATACATCGTTGCTGATTTGGAGTGCACACAAATTAGTTGCGTTGTATCTGTTACTCACATTTGTGTCTATTTTGAGTTTAAGTTTATCGGAGATGTGTGGCGATCTTCAGACATGGTCCGCTGCAGCCGTATCCTGACGTGACGAAATTTGGACATACCATTTACTGAGGTTGCCCGGGGAAGGAGAGAAAGATTATTTCTTTATCAATTGATTTATTTAGTTGTACATTTATGATATAATTAGATTTAGTTTTTCTTTATCTTGATTTAAGGTGTTTCTCTGTTTGCTTTAATTTTGATTTATTTAATGTTATATGTTGAATGTAAAGTTTGTTGCTTTCCCTCTTAATTTGTAATGGGCCCATCTTTTCCTTTATAAGCTGTTGCTTTGGTCATTTGTGAGGTCAGTTTTTAGTTTGGTTTGTTTCCGTTTGAATGGTTTGACTTCATTTCCTTTTTTGTTTGTTGGTTTCTTTTGTTGTATGATTTATGAGTTTGTAAAGTTATTTGTTTGTTTGGGTTCAAATAAAGACCCATTTTCTAGTGGAAATCTTGTGTTCCTTATTCCTGACTTCTCGGTCCCTCACAGTGCTGAAGTGATGCACAGTATCCCCTTTGAAATAGCGATGACTCGGCCTAAAGACACGCTGGCAAGTACATTGTTGGCCAAAATTGTTGTGCAATAAATCATAGCATCAATACCATTCATCTTCAGCTATGCTCTAAACACTGACTCTTGAGACTGCTTGTCACAGCCACAAGAAATCATGCATTTACTTCCATTTGGGGCTTTTAAATAGCTTTGGAAAAACGTGGTAATTGTATTTCATCAATGAAATGATTTATAGCCCCCATTAGCTGCTGAATAAACACACCCTCTTTATATGTGAAACTAAAGCGATAGAACAGTAAACTAAGCAGAACTGAGACATTTATTGCTAACATATGAATGTGTATGTGTGGTGCTAAACAGGCATGAATTATATTTCTTAGACACAATTTTCTGGACAAAAATGAGGTTGAGGAAATGATGACAGAATTTTCATTTTTGGGTGAACTATCCCTTTAAGTTAGTAGTCACTATATTTATATTTAGTTATACTCCCCAAAACGGCACAAATGCTTAAACATTTATCAAATATACGTGTTCCAATATTTCTCCATTCAATTCAATATTGCTTTATTGGCATGACTGTAAAAAATACAATATTGCCAAAGCTTGAAATATATATAGAGAAATATAATAACAATGAAAATATCAAAATAAAAACATTATAACAATATAAACTTAAACAGTGTAACAAATAAGAATTTCTCCATTCATTTGCAGACAGATGCTCAATGGCTTTAACTGCCCCAGGAGTAGCAGAGGAGATGAATTAGCAAAGGTGTCATTTCCTGTCTGTGCCATTGCCAAGGCCGCAAGATCACTCTCGCTGTTAAGAGAAGTACTGCTGGCTGTAAGTGCTGCCCCGTCGGCCTAACTGGGCCAAAATTCAATTTGCATCAACCAGAAAATCCAATGCAGGGCTTAGAGAGATTTCGTCCCTCAAGGTGAAGGAGAGGTGAAGTGGGAAGATAGAGAGGGAGGGTGGGGCAAGCAAAAAGAGATGGCATGAAGCCATCACTATCACCCAGTGGGGCTTTCTGAGGTGTGTTTACAGCTCTGTGTAGACAGATCCTCTGTGTGTGCACATGCCAGCTCATGTTTTGATCTGAAATTAATGAGCTTTGCATTCTCGGTTTACTTTCAATACTATGCCCTGTTATATACATACTATACATTTACATATGTCTGTGGACATACGGCTTGTGCTTCATATTCAAATTCTTCTGAAGCCATATGATCGTTTTGTGTGAGGAACAGACCCAAAATTAAGCAATTTTTCCTTTGTAATTTTCCTGTCCACTGTAGCTCTTACACTTTTTCACTAAAGCTTGTTAAAGTTTAAAATAAGAAAAAAGGTCACACTGTGAGATATGACGTTGCAATTGTGAAATATAAAGTCACATTTTGAGTTATAAAGTAAGACATAAAGTTGTGTTTGTGAGATATAGTAGAGTCACAACACAAGATAAAAAGTGACAACTGGGAAATGCGAAATAAGTTGCATTTGTGAGATATAAAGTCACATCGCAAGATTGGGAAATATGAAACAAGTTTGCATTGTGAATTATAATGTTATGATTGCGAGAAATAAAGTTGCATTTGTGAGATATAAAGTATTGGGAAATATGAAACATGAGGTCACATTGTGAATTATAATGTCACAACTTCGAGAAATGAAGTAAGTCATATGAAGCACTTGTTTGGTGCTATTTTGTCATTTTATGGTGCTGTTTTGAGCTCAACAGTCTGGATCCCCATTTTTGGGTGAACTATCCCTTTAAGGTCAACATGTCACATTATATATGACAAAGTGGCCCAATGTGACCCTCAATGCGGTGTATCAAGACATGCTGTTTATAAGACTCAGAAACAGACAAATGAGGAAAGGGAAAAGGATGGCCTGAAGTTGAGAAGAGATTGCAAAGATGAGAGAGGGAGGGCTATAAATCAGACCCCCCCACTCAGAAAATGAGGGGGAAAAAACAAGAGTGCAGCAGTAAAACCCCCTGCTCAGCTGCAGCCATCTATCTACACAAGGACGAGGCTATTAGAGAGATGACAGAGCCATGGACTTGGGTGTAACCACTCTCTCCCTCTCTCTCAGTCCCCAGAAGTCTCTTCTGCAATGCTTATTCTTACCAGTAAACACTGTAGAGGCCTTATATTGATTTAGGATATCATTCAATGAGAACAGATGGCACCACAGAAAGCCAACAAGCCTATTCATTACTGCATTCCCATCAAAATGCATCTGCTTCATCAGAAACGAGATGTCTTTGCTTATCATGTAACATCCATTAATCAGAGCTGAAGCAGCAAATGAGATGACTTGCACCCCTTTTGTAAGTATGACCTCAGCACGCATGACCACAAGACCGTGGCACATCGTCATTTGGATCTCCTCTGACAAGCATGCAATAATCTGACATGCAGGCCAGCTATGACCACACATCCCAATTAAGCTTTGAGTCGCAAGAATTAACAGAGCACGAGGACCCTCTGGCCTCGCCCCAAAACATGGTGACTGTAATTTTACAGAATATCCAGCAGAAGTGTTACGATGACGCAAAGCTGACATGCATACATTACTTATGTAAAGACCAGCTGTGATTTGGGCTCTTCTGATGCATTTCTGTGGAACGCATCGGATACATAAACCAGCATGCACCGTAATATCATTTAATGAGGTCTAAATTGGTCTGTGACATCTTCGAATGAGCTGATCCTATTAGCGACCAATAGCTTTTCAGTAGATGGAATTGGATTTTCTTGCGCAAAACACCAAACCTTCGGAGAGTTTTCATTTCTTGGAGCTTGTAATATTGATAAGTCTCTCAGGAACGCAGGCTAAGAAGCCTACAGCCAACAATTTATTAAACATATTTGAATTAATCACGATGATTGAATTGATCTTTGAGTAAAGTGCAGTAATTCACGTTCATGAGATGTAGTAGGAGTGTTTGAGAGCATGTTGATTGGTTTTGGGAGGAAGAGCAGATGTACTGCATTGCCTCAGTGCTTGATTGTATGCTGTTGTCAGCTATGCTGTTGGCTAACTGTGGAGATAAAAGAGCGTAAGTGGTGATTAAAAGCCTTAATACAGACTCAGCAGGCCTGAGCATGAATATGAAAGTCCAATGCTGATATATGTTTTGTACTATTGACTATAATGATCAAACTGTTTAAACCGTAAAATAACTGTGGTAGGCCTACTGTATGTAATTTAGCATTGCATTATAGCAGGTAATTGACCGAAAGATGCATGAGAGGTAGCTGGAGGTTTCTAAAATATAATATTTTTCTTCTGTTATGCAGAAGAAACAAAACACATGAAATGTTTCTGCTGCCTAAAAGATATTACTGAAAGAGATGATTCTTTAAACAGAAAAAATTCAGTGAAAGGCTGTCTCTGAACACCAGTCAAACAGCTTAGCTAATCAGAAATGCTCTTTTTCTGTCAGTCATGTTTATGGGCAATGGTTTGATTGACACCCTTTCAAAAGTTACTATGTGTACTTTAGGTACCCTTTATGGGTACATATATAAGGTACAAAGGGATACCATTTGAAAGGGTAACGCTCCCAGTGACAGCTTTTGTGTATTTTCTTCTGAAAGTGTAAGGCGGGTTTTGGATAGAGGTTCATGTTCTGGTCTCAAATTCTGTCATTAATTAATCACCCTCATGTCGTTCCAAACCCGTAAGACCTTCATTCATATTCAGAACACAAACTAAGAGAGCTTTCTAACTCTCCATAGCCAACTAACATGATCAAGACCCAGAAATGCAGTAAGGACATGGTAAAATAGTCCATGTAACATCAGTGGTTCAGCCATTATTTTATGAAGCTTCAAGAATACTAATAATAATAAGCTATGAGAATACTACTAATAATAATGTCATTATTTTTGTTTTCTTTGTGCTCAAAAAATATTCTCGTAGCTTCATAAAATTAAGATTGAACCACTGATGTCACCTAGAATGTGGTAGTACCCTTGCTGTAGTCTCGCAGACCTTCAGACTGACCGCAGAAGGTCTGGGAACTTTGGCCGCTTTGAATGGAGGCCATATGATTGACAGGTAAAGCAACCAATCACGTTTTGTTTTGTGTCGCATGTTTATGGGCGTGGAAATGTGTAAAACTCTCAGACATATTTCAAAGATTCTATGCAGCAAACTTTACAATTTTCGCATACTTTTGAAAATCCAGCGTTTAGTTGATCCTGACAAGCACTCGTCATCACAGTTGTAAACACGGAGGCTTTCTTCTTTCGTGAGGGGGTTTGGCGCCACGGCATTTTTGTTTCCAGGTGGAATGTTAAAGAACGTGACACACACATCTTCCGGAAATCCTGTATAATCTAACCAATCCGATGACGACTTCGAAAGTCATGAAGTGTTTCCAGCTGTGTTACATATTCATCAGACGTATAGCCAACATTCCGTGACGTCTGAGGCTGAGACTACCCTTGCTGTCTATGGAGGGTCAGAGAGCTCTCGGATTTCATCAAAAATATCTTAATATGTGTTCTGAAAATGAACGAAGGTCTTAGGGGTTTGGAACGCCATGAGGGTGAGTAACTAATTACAGAATTTTCATTTTTGGGTTGTAGTTGGAGTAGCATTTCAGTGGGTGGGCACTGAAGAGTTCTTTTGCCACATTTACTGATTGGTGTAGAATCATAGGTAATGAAGTTTTGATCAGGAATTTCTGTTAAGATCATTTGAAATAATAGATTGATGGCTTCAGCAAAAGCATACACCTCCGATTAACAAGTCATTTCACATTAAAGGTTTATACGTTATCATCTAAAATAACCAGACTGTTGCTCTCTATTTTCCAGCTCTAAACACCTTAAACAGAAGTGATCGATAACGTTATTTGTCCCCAAATCACTTTGGGGTTCCAAACGGACTCAACTCTGTGCCCAAATGAAAGTATTCAGGACAACTCTAAAATTGCTTATAGCACTGTTGCAAATTACATGAAATATTACTGATAAAATTGACGTAATCTTTAAGGTGTTTGGAGCTGGAAACTGGAAGCACGGTGGCCTTCTGGCATGGTAGGAGGTCACATGGGATGTCACAACACCACTGTAAGTTTTGAAAATGTCATCCTGGTACGTTTCAGGTGACAGGTCTGCAGGAGCTTTTGACTGCTTTGTTGTAAAGATCAAACGGCAAAGGAACGGTCCTGAGACTGAGAAACCCCAGCATGAAAGAGAGAAGAGCTTCACCTCGCCGTGACACTGTTGAGGTAAGTCTGCTACTGCAGCATATCCCATACACACATTTCCTACATTTGGCAGACTCGCCAGCCATCACCTGGCTCACACAACATGGTCCGTGAGAGATTAATGAAGAAATATGTCTGGGCCAGAGCAAGCGTGTTTATCAACTCACCTAGATATGAGGGCTAACCGTCAAAGGCTAATTAAACACAATTATTAATCATTACAGCACGTCGGGCTTTGCAGCAGAAATTTTCAACCAAGGCTGCTCTCGACAAGATGAATCAAATCCTTCCCAGATCGTGCTGAAATTATACAGAAGGCTGCTAGATTGCCGCAAACGGCACCTGTCTGAAGCCTCCAACATTTGACAGCACTACATTTTACCATGACTGCCCAGTAATGAGCTAAAATTCTCTGGAAGAAAGCAGATTAGTCTTAACTGCCACCACACACAATGGTTTAAAGATAAAACTCTTTAAAACTAATATGACTTTTTTGCATTTGAGTGGCAGCACATTTTAAAATGTGCTTTGGAATGAAAAACGTGCCCTGCATTTATTTAATGGTCAGAAATCATTCTAATATGCTGATTTGATGCTTGTTACCAATAGTATCTACCTGTTTACTACCACTCATAGCATGAAATAAACCTGAATCAGAAGTTTTGAAAGATATTGGACTGCTTACTGTAACGTATCCACCGCCATGTAATCGCTGTTTCAAAGACCGTTCTGAATTAAGAGGTGTTGATGATTAATGATCCGTAATGTAAAGTCTTAAGACATTGATGTGTCACTGATCTTTCAGTAAAATGGTTAACGCCCAGGGGTTATATTAGCCCAGACTTGGATATGTTATAGTATAGAAGGAAAAATACACTTTGGTCTTTATTCAGCGAGTGCATTTGCTTTTAAAATGTAAAAATTCATTATATTACATTATGCTTTGCCTTTATTCAAGGGTAGATGTGACATACTCGCCTGGAGCAACACAGGGCACAGCGCATCCTTAACCCTGATGTATAATGATTTCATTTTTATTGTTTCTTTTGGAACAGACTCCAGTGTTAAGCAGGGAAGCTGGACCTGGATCAGTGCTATTCACAGTTCAGTGGTGCTGCAGATAATGAGGGCAGATCTAATTGCAGTAAGGCTGGTATGCCACCCGCAGATGTCTCAACCTACGACTGACCTGCTGTCCGAAGTCATGCTGCGATATGTATCTTTTGCATGCCATAAAAGCTGTAGGAATATGGTTGTCTATTTCCACACTTTTAGTTCTGCTGTGTGACTTGGCCGACAGTGTGTAATGGGACTGTTGATCAGACCTTGTAACAGGCCACCCTCCAGTGAGTCAGCTTGCCTGTCCTTTCTCATCGCCTTTAATCCCGTCTTTTGGAGGAAAAGGAGGAAAAGCCATTGGAGAAAAATCCATACCCATCCAGAAGGGTCATCCTCATGGCTTGTGCCTCAGAAGAGCCACAGGGATCGATGGCATTTGTGTAATTGGCTGGCCAAGGGTCTCTGGGACTAGTCACAGTGTAATTTCTGCTCTCCTTTTTATCTTGGGCAAATTGATCACCATGTCAGAAGATTCACCAAACAGAGTGCAAGAGGTGACAATTTGTTTCTTCAATGTGCTTCATTCCTTCATTCTGCACTGAGGGTGATTTTTGGAGGGTAGTGCTTTTAGAGAATGTGACTCAGAAAACACTATGATTTTAACCAGAATCTACCTTCTGCAAATTCGCATTGATTAGGGCAAGATTGCGGGCTTTCAGTAAAAATAACATGTTTTAGCCAGAACATGCTTAACAGCAGCATCAAATTGATTATGATGGTAAAAGTTTATACATCGCATTTTATCAATCACAAGATGGATTTGCAAGTAGGTGATCGCTGCATTTTTACTGGTGTTATATTTATTTATTTACCACTCAGAAGATCAGAAATTAAATTAATACTTTTATTAAGCAAGGATGCATTAAATTGAATGTAAGTGACAGTTAAGACATTTATAATGTTAAAAAGATTTCTATTCCATATAAATGTTGTTCTTTTGAACTTTATATTCCTCAAAGAGTCCCCAAAAGATGTATCATGGTTTCTATAAAAAAACGCAGCAACTGTTTTCAACATTCATAATAATAATAAATGTTTCCTAATAATAATTATGGTAGAATAATTATAATTACATTAAATGAATAACACGTTGTATATTATAATAAAGATTTTATTATTAAATTATAATAAATTCAATAATTATAATTATTAAAATGAGCATTTTAAAGAATGATTTCAGTGTTGAACAGTTATTTTAAATTGTAATATGTAATGTTATAAATGTACATAATAAATTTAGCTTTGACAAGCATAAACAATATATAAATATATACAAATAGTTATAAATGTTATTGTGCTCCCTATTCCTATTTTCCATTTACCTCATCCACTATTTTTCACTATATAAATTAAAAGAAGAATTAAAAAAGAGATTTCTAAAATAGATTGAGTTTGAGCTGAGGTTTTATGTATAAATGTTTGTTTAGGAATCATACACCATGCCAAAGTGATCCCAAACTAGCCAATAAAATCTGATTTGTTATGCATCTACCAGACAAAATCGCTTTCTGTGTTATTAAACCTTCCGTTCGCTCAATCACACTTTTGATGCTGTCATTTGGCAATGATAGCCAAACCCTAGTCAATGTTCATCTGTTGTGCTAAGCAGCATTCATGCTAGAGGAGTTCTCCCTGACTCTAGTGCTTATAGCTCTCTGTGCCACCTGCTAGCGTTAAGCATTGGAGATTTATTCAGTGCGATTTGAGTGGGACTCAACATGGAAATGAAGATGGCAAAGAAAAAAGGGGAGGTGAATGGGGGTGAGGCTGCTTTATGTCCGCAGCATTCAATTAAATGCAAATGTTCCTCTCCAGTGCTCGGTGAGAGGGGGCACCTGAGGGCTCTCTCTCTCTCACTCACTCTCTCTATCTGCATCTGTCTCTTTCTCTCGCAGCGCTCTCTAGAAATGTCAAAGCTGTCACTCAGATGCTTCTCCATCCTCTGATCAGCTATTATGCGAAGGGACATTTGACTACTTTCCATTGGCCATAGTACATAACATGCCAAAGGGAAGGTTTATAGAAATGTTACCTCACAGAGGGGCTTCGTGGAGGCATGATGGTAGAAGGCTGAACGTTCAGAAGATCGCTGACTTAATAATGTTGCAAAGTGGAGTAATCTGATGGTAATATTTCCTACCTCTCAGCGTCTGCCCTGTTTTTCTTGTGTGTGCATATTGTGTGCCACATAGATTAACCAGCATTACTAATATGCACAGTGCTGTAGTATATGTGCTTTTTCAAATCTGTTTTCCCATTTGATTACCCTGCTGAATAACTGCTGGCAGAAATGACAGTCGAACAATCTGCTGACCTATTTCTCACTTTATTGAACCAATTCCATCAGCTTCCAGAAAACTTAAACTTAAAAAGAAAATGGTTAAAACTTTAACGTAAAAGCCCATAGCTCATTTTCCATGCCTACTGCTTCCTCATATATTATGGATGCAGTTCCTGGATTTAAAGAGGACACCAGTTTTAGTTCACCCTCTGTATGTGTGTGTTACAGGCAAACAAAACCTCTGGCACTGACCCACCAGAACCTCACCTGTTAGTAATACGTTAACCATTTTGATTTTAACCATGGCCTTCATAGTAGGAATTTTTGATGAGGTCTTAGGTCGGAAACGAAAATGGGAAGCTTTGATCTATACATGCGAGCTGAAAAAAAAAAAAAATCCCAGAGAATTTATGTTCCTGGCACGTTACACGATTATGGTACAAAAAAAGCACTTGTTTAAATGACATGCTTTTGAGTTTATTTTTTATTAATAAATAGTCAATGAAAGGGGTTGCTTAAAATTCTGAAAAAGCTTATTCTTAAAAGATTATTTAAGATGAGAAAATATTTATTAATGTTATTTGTGAGAGAGCATTAAATATAATATTTTGGTAATTAAAATGAATTAACAAATAACGTTTTACGATACTTGTTGTAAAGCATAATATCAATTCAATAAACTGTCAAGATTCTGACAAAAACATTAATTGTTTGATACAGTAAGGAAAGTCAAAGACCTATAAGACCTCCGCACATTGTTCCTGAAATTATTAAAAAATAAATACTGAAAAAAAATATTTTTGATCTAATATTTTGGTGATTAAATTAGCTTAATAATTAACAATTCTTTCTTTACAATAATGAATGCAAAGCATAATATGAAAGATGAAAATGAGCCTGTATGACTAAATCTGGCACATTTACATGTGAATGAATGTTCAGTTTAATTAATGTTCATTGTCCCTTTTAAAAATAAAAATAAAGAATAATATCAATTCAATAAGTTCTGTCAAAGTTATGACAAAAATAAATAATTACAATTTTAATTTCTGGATACAGTCAGGAAGGTCAAAGACTTCTAAGACCTCAGTGTTGTTATTGTTCACTATGACAAACAATAACTGAAATAAAGCTGAAATTAAGCTAAATATAAATGTTAGATGAAAAACATAAGAAACCTGAAATGTTGAAACTAATTGAAATAAGTTGAAGTACTAAAATTATTTATACCATTTAACTAAGTGCGTCTTTCTTAGAGGGTGCTATGAATATGAATAGGAGCGGGAGGGTGTTTAATCTTTAAACCAACTGTAAATAAGAGGCAGCAAGAATCACAGTAAGATGCTGGATTAGTTCATGATAAAGAGGGAGAGAGAAAAGCATGTGAGTCGAGACAGGAGTTTCTTTCTTATCATGGTGGCTTACAGAGCTGTGTACGTGTCAGTGTGTTCGTCCTCCTCCCCAACTGCTGGTAAAGAAAGAAATAGCAGGCCTAAATAGCCATTAGTGTGCTAAGCTTGAGGCAGCTGCTTTTAAATATGTAGTGAGGAAAAGCCTCAGACAGTGCTAAAACACGAAGGAGGGAGACTGACAGCATCACCCGCCGTATGGTCCTACACGAATGGCATGAGTGCACATTTTGTCAGTATGACTAAAAACTTTATTTCAAACAGACAAATTGGGATACAATTATGCCTTATTTGAATTTTAATGCACTTTTCTGTTGCCATATCCTTTTATATTGCCATTGGGCTTGTTTTTTTTTAATAAATTGCTAATATGTACACCTGAAGTTTTTGAGGGTTATTTCCAGAATACATTTGCGTAGCTTGCTAGGAAAAGTTTACATTGTTCACTTCAGCAGCTTTATGCATTAGCCTAACATAAATGCTAATGCTAACTCTTTTGAAATACTTGTTTTCATTAATAAATACATGCAGTCACAGGCTGCATTGTTTTTGAGTTAGTTTTTTTTCAGAATGCATTTGCATATCTTGCTTAGGAAACGTTTATTTACTTCAGTGGCTTTATGCGCTAGCCTAGCAGGAATGCTAATGCCAGAAGTAATTGGTTCTTGCTAATTATATATGTAGTCAGAGGCTACATTGTTTTTTGAGACTTATTTCCAGAATACATTTGCATTATCTTGCTAGGAAAAGTTGCTTCAGTGGCTTTAGCCTAGCAGGAATGCTAATGCTAACTCTCTAGATGTCTTTGGTTAGCATTTAGTTTGTTTTCTCCTTTTTCTGAATGTATGGCACATTTCAGTTGACAAACCTATGAGTATGTATTCCTTTATTTTACAAAACACTTGCCTTTTACACGATAGACCATTAAAGTGCCCGGCTCCTCAATCCTTTTCCACGTCCGGCCATAAAGAGGACAGTAAAATTCACCGGCCCTGACCCTGCTTGTATTTGTCTACACATCAATAAAAGCTGGTTAGATCTTTGCCGACAGCCACATGGTACGAGCATTCAGTAAGATCATGCCCCCTGCAAATAAAATGCTAACCTGTATCGCATCAGTTTACGTGTAGAGTCTTTCTTTCTTCCTTCAGTCTGACTGTTTTGCATCTTCACACTAATTGCAGAAAGGTGTTTGGGAAATTATCTGGCCCAATCCCCAAATGACAAATTAGTTTGCATTAGTGTGTGGATCCATCCAGATCCTTCCAATTACTTCCTGTATGTAATCAGACTTATTACAGAACCCTGCTGTGTTTGAGAGGTTTTTCTATCATCTCAACATTCAAGGAGAAAATAAAGGTTTTGCGAAGTGTGGGAATACGCTGATCCAATTTGGGGCTTTTTATCGGCAAAGAGTCTCCGTAAATCAGAGGAAGTTTAAGAAGGGAACTGTCTGCTTTTAATAAATGGCCTGGCCATAACTTTTCTTTGGGAAACAAGCGTATTGAAGAATATAATTTAATTTCTCGTTTAAATGGCTCAATGAATCAGATAAGGGTAGCGCGCTCAGAGACAAAGGATGGCACATGAAATTAAATGGAAGCGGAGGAAGGTGGGAGTGTAAAATAGGGGGACATCAGCATCAGGCATGTCATTTAAATCAATGCAGTACCTATCAACACCAGCATGCTTTGCAACCGCAGATGTATCGCAGTATCTCCCTTTATAGGACCGCTCCACTTTCCTCTGTGGAGAACTGTAAAATCAACACTTTTTGATTAAAACTGGAACTCCACAGAATTGGAAAAGTCATAAAATTTTAAAACTCCCCTGTGCCTTTGGACATAAATTTATTATTCTATTTGTTAATTCTTTTAGCTGCCAATAGGCTTGTCATGATACTTTGATTTTTTTTCTTGCGATTTTTCTAAAGTATCACAGTAAGCATTATCGTGATCAGGGATGGATGTATCCCTGTATTTCAAAAACTTATTTCAAATATAAAATAGGATTTTGTAAAATACAATAAAAAACTGTAAAATACTTTGCAAGAAGTCTACATGATGACATCTCTGATTGGTGCCTATTCAGAAGTTGGAGTTACATATTGATAATCTAATAATTGTTGAAATGCTAAAATGTTTGTTTTCAACTTCCAAATAGGAGTCCAATGATTGATAAATAAATATGTGATTGCTGAATTTTGTACCCTAATTGAAGTAGCTGTTTAGTAGGATAATTTTGCATACCATTGCATGAATGACTGCCCGACACATATATTATTATATTTATGATTAACAATCAAATGATTAATTAGTTAGAAACTAGCTGCTATGAAAGCAGGTGCCATCAGTTGTCTTCTTATGAATGACTTGTCATTGAGTCAGTGTTGCTGATGCAGGCCCTTCGTTACCAAACACCAAGTAACTAAATTAGGAAACAATTATGAGTCATTTGCAAACTGTTAAACATGAAACTGTTGGTTACTTTAAAACTAACCTTCATCTGAGAGATCACAGGGATATGTCAATATTTGATCTGTTAACTGGTTGCATATGTCAGATTTATTGCATGACTCAGGCAGAGAAAAAGTATTGCTACACTGTAAAAAAATAAATAAAAATTGAGCCAACTTAAAATTAAGGCAACCAACTTCAGCAGATTTTTGAGTTTTCTCAATCTGTTGTTTTAAGTTTATACAACAAAAAGACATTTCCTGCTCCCTTGTAAAAGTATTTTTTAGTATTTTTAAAATACAAAAATACAGTAGTTTATATTGATACATGGTGTGGCTGCTGTATTTTGTAGTTTATTTTGATACACTTAAAATTAAGGTATTTGGTATTTTATTATAAAATACATTTTGATGTATCTTTGCCCAGCCCTGATCGTGATAACATTCATGTTGTTTGAGTGTGCCGTTTCTGTCGTTTAATTCTGTACAGTTTTACAAATAGGAAGAATAATTGTTATATTACATTACATTATCAAATTTGGTTTACCTTTAAAGTGAATGTATACTTCCATCCAAAAGTTTGGAGTTAGTACGATTTTTTTTAATTTTTTGAAAGAAAGCTCTCATCAAAGCTGCATTTATTTGATCAAAAATACAGTAAAATATTAGTAATATAAGTGCTCCAGAATTTCTTAATATTAAAAATCATTGTGCTGCTTAATTTTTGGGTGAAACCATGTTACAATTTTAAAAATGACGAATTCTCAACATTTTTGTAACAATGTAAAATTCGTTACTGTCACTTTTGATCAATTCAATGCATCCTTGCTGAATAAAAGAATGAATTTCTTGTCTTTTAGGTAAAGGAGAGATGGCCTTAGATCAGTGGCCACTGTGTCATCTTATAAAGCAGACAAGGATATTAAAGCTGGCGGATTCACCTAAATATTTTATGAAAAATGAAAAGCAGATGTTTGCTTCTGTGCTCCCTTGTAAAGTCCATATCTGCATTTGTTCAATCATGCACAAAAATAGTTACGTAAGTTTGTTTACACTTTTGGCCCAGAAGCTTAATGGACATGCGTCTGATGGTCTGTGGGGAAGTAAACACGCATTCGGCTAACAAACAAGTGCTACTGCTCTTGCACGTAGAAGTCTCACTGAATGCGCAGCAACCCATCTCTTCTGTTTCATCCATGCTCTTTGGCCACAAGGGGATGAGGGGTTGTGCGAGCACACGAGTGTGTGCGTGCGATGATGGTGGTGATTAAAGGCTTCCATTCCTTTGGGAGATGCAGGGAGGAGTGACACTTAGTCTCTCACTGGGCCCAGATGGCCCATGGCAGGATGGATCATGTCACATGGCGCTGAGTGAAATGGGGGCAAGGTGTCCCCTCCCTGCTCTTCTCTGCTCGCCGTGCGACCTGTCACCAGCCATCGATATCAGGTGTTGCTGCAGGGATCGGACTGCTCATTAGGCTTGCCTCAATTTCCTCCACCTTCCTGCACCGAGAGGAACAACATTCAATTTGTGTCACTCATTAAGCGTTTTATTCCCACTGACACTTTGCAGAGGGTCACAGTGCGCTCCTGCTTGCAAAAATGTGAATTACTCATCTTTATAAGAAAGATTTGTATCGTTCCCAAGAAAAAAATGCCACCCTCAAAGCGAGAGAACAGCATGTGCAAGAAGATGAGAGCGTGTGGCCCCAAGTTATTAACATTCGTTCATTCTGGGAGACCTAAGTATAACTGTCTGCTGCTGGAGGTGATTAGCACTGTCCACTTGGTTTTCATTCTGGTGTGAACATTTTTGCGGTGAATAAATTTAGCTGACTGGCTACCTTGGGGCCGTCAATGCAGCTTAAATCCTGTCTTTCGCTGTATTTGTGTGTCTTAAGCATGTCTTCTAGCAAAACCTGTTTTAGAATTAGTATTCAGTCGCAGTCATATTGGTTACAGAAGGTTATCGTTTTATATAAGAATATCTGGAGGCAGGTGGTGGGCTTTTTGTCAATTTATAGACGCTATAAGATCAGCTGGCATATGTTAAGATGAGTTTATGTAAATGTCACAACATTTCAGTTATACATTTTATGAAATATTCATTTGCAGAGTATTTTGCAGTAAAGTTTTCCTGCTAAATGTCACCTTCTATGGAGGAATTTATAATAAATACTACAATTATGTTTCTTAATTAAGAAAAGCAATGGTTCACAAGAGAAAAAAAAACCTTCTGATATCATAATTCTGATATCATAATTGAAACATGACTATCGCGGTAATAGAAAACTCAGCATGCCGAAGTGAGACTGGCCATTCAATTTATGGATATCAGTGTGACCATTATGACTCAAATGGGCTTGGCTTGTGGGAATAATTGCATTTCTATGGTTGAGCAAGGGCATGTCTGAATGTGGTAATAAACATATATGTTTCCACTATGGCTCAAAAATAGGAGGGGATGTGAGCGTGATGCTTGAGTAAGATGTGGACTAAAATAGCAGCTCTGAATAGTCATGCACGTTGCAGGATGTGCGAATATTGTCATTATTATGCACCCTAATTATGCATTATTTTGGATAAGTCTGTACAAGTAAACTGTGTTTTATGCTTATACATTTAATTGCTGAATTTTGAAGTAGGACTACTTGTCATGAAGGGATACAAATATATGCGTGTCTGTTCATCTGTGGATGTTAAGAAATATGCTCTCTATGGCGGCCATCAATGCCTTTTGCTCAACAATAAAGATGGCCTGATGGTGTGTGATGGTTTCAGGCCACTTACAGGATGTGTTGCTTGCTGAGTTGACTTATTGTTTTAATGTCTTCAAAACTTTGATGATTTGCATACAGTATGTCACTAAATCATGTTAAAGTTTATTTATTTATTAATTTGTTTGTTTGTTTATTTCCAATAAATGCCATTAACACCAGCATTTTTGCTACGGCTAGTAAATATATTTGCATGGCAAGTAGACCACATCATGTCTGACCGAGCCAGCAGAAGACAAAAAAATCATTGTCTTGAGCTCTGCTTTGCATAAGCCTTGATCTGCTATCATGTTGTCCTCTGTTTATGAGTCACTTCCTTTTAATTTAATATACTGGGGTACCTAATAAATAATTCAGCAGCATACCTTCTGATATTTCACAAATGCCTTGAGCCGTTGGAGAAGACAGCAGCCAGTCTGTCTCACTCTTCCATGTTAGGCCATTCTACAAGGAAAAGTCCATCTGTTCATTTAAAGTTCTGCTTTGTTTCTGGAACCGGCACCTTAATGAATGTTAATAACAAATTGTCCAAACATTTTGAAAGCTGAAGGCCAAAAAATAAAACCAGGTTGCCATATCCACTCAGAGTCCCACTTTTGTCTTTCTTTCCTTTTTTCTGTCTTTTGTTAATGAATTTCCAAGAAGATCAGTTGCTCTGACAGTGCAATCTTCTCGCTCAGCCAGTCTGATGCTGTGATTAGTATTAATTGGACTGAGTCAAAAATGCAGCGATGACCCCGGCTAAGCTGCCTGTGAGACCAATTAATGAGAAGAGATGCCTTAGTATTCATAACCGAGCTCGCTTGAGAAGAGAGGAAGAAATTTTGCAGGACAAAGCAGACTATTTTTGTTTTTGTTTTTTTATAGCGGCAGGCCTTTTTTAATTAACTGTTCTATTGCTATAGGCGAACAAGGATATATTTAAGAATTTAGGGGAAAGTATGCATTATGTGGTTATTGAACCAAGTTCTTTTGACTTCCTCATTAAGAAAGACACAAATTTCTTTATTTAAATTTTTTTTTTCTCTCTCGTCACATTGCTAAAGTATGTTCACACAAACTAAGCTGCCTTTTCTCTTGTTTGTACAGGCAAATTCATTTTTCTGTATGTCCAAATGAGTTCAGATGTAATACTCTCAAATGACAGTGTGAATCAGACAACAAGCATTGTGAGTTGAAAAGTGAAGTCATAAAAGATTTGATTCATCCAACAGCGAGAGTAAACAATTTTCTACAAAACAGCTCGAAATCTTTATAGCTTGCTGCAGTGCAGGATAAGATTAAAAACTCACTGTCAAATGAAAGTTTTTCAACTAGAGTGACGTGTCATTTCTATTTTATGGTTTTTGTTATTTTGTGCTTTCTCTAAAATGACAGTCATGCCTTTTGAGTCAGTTTAATGGGTGTGTTAACATCACACACACTAAAAAATGGCTTTTCGATTCCTTAAAAACAACGATTTACTGTCCTAAATTGTTCAAGTATATATTGAAACCATCAAATATTTTTAAATATACATACTAAAAGAGAAATATTTAATGTCATCAAATATTTTTTTTCATTGCAGAAAAAAGAAAACAGTCCAATGAATAATAGTTGAACTGACCCGAGGTTTTGCTCTTTTCTGGTAAGTCTACAGTGTACGAAAAAACATTGTTGTGTTGAGCTACAAAATGAAATGTTAATGGCCAACTGGTTGATAAATCTGTTTGGTTTGTTTTACTGTCACAGTTTGCGTTCATCATCACGCTGCAAGATGGCAGACTGATGTGTTTGCTTATTCACAGATATGCCCTTGAGGCTTGTGAGCAGTGCTCTGTCTTCACCTCCTCCTTCAGATGTATCCGTACCACACTCAGCACAAAACATGTTCATTTCTGACAGCAGTGTGTACTATATGCCTATGCAGATATGATGCACAACATACTTGTTCTTATTTGTCTTTTTGTAGGGTGCCCGTGAGGCCATGAATTCATATGAGCTACACATAGGAGACATCACATACCGGTCCAGTCTTTCACTTTGATTCAATTTGATTTCTTAGCTCCTTTAGCTGATTTGTTTGTATATGTGCTTACAGAAATGCAGTGCAGAGACAGAGCAGCGAGTATGGGTGCGTGTGCAGTGATGGGCTGTGTTGTGACAGTGCAATTTTTTCTTTCTCTTTGAGACAGATGTCTGTGATCTTTCCTGCCCTGAGTTCATCTGCCCTCTTCAGCGAGCACAAGAGGTGAAATCTAGCAGCCCTTTTGACCCTATTACGCATATGCTCGTTCACATTCGTGCACATCCACACATATAAACGTGGCTCATTTGCTGTACTGTTGTTTCCCAGCAGTCAGGAGTGAGCCCTTGCCCATGGATGACTGAGCCAAGCCTGCTTTTTAGATAGAGAGAGAGAATAGGGAAGAGGAATGGAGAGGTGTCCCTTAAGATGAATGTCTAGCCTGCTGTGAGATCATGCACATTAAAAAAAAGCAACAGGGAATCAACTTGAATGTGGACAGACCTTGTGTGCATGTCATTATGGTTGGGAATCATACAGAAAAATCTGTTCTGATCACTTAATTATTTTTAAGTACATCCCCTTCCAAAATTTCAACCGAACTAAACTAAAACAAAATATGGAACAACCTATTAGTACTATAAAGACTGTTATGCTCACCAAGCCTGCATTTATTTGATACAAATGTAGTAAAAATAGAAATATGTTTTATAATGCAATTTATCCCTGTTATGGCAAAGGTGAATATTGAATTTTTGTGTTAAATGTGATACTATTTTTGTTCCAGATTTATTTGATAAATAGAATATTCTTTTTTAAAATAGAACATTTATTTGAAGTAGAAATCTCCTGGAACATTATAAATGTTTATATATACAAACTCAAAACTAAAATACTATCTTTTTACTTCCAAATCTTTGAAAATAAAATTAGATTTTTGATGTTCAATAGCCATTAACAGAATGAAAATTGTGAAAACCATTCAGTTCCAGTATTGTTTCAAAAATGGGAACAGCCCTGAAAAGTTCTTGATTCCCAACCCTGGTATATCATGATGCACTACATATAAACTTTAGATTTCTTTTTCAGGAGTTTTTCCACTCTCCATACCAAATCCATTGCCTTTTGTTGCAATACATTTTTATTAAGGCCAGTTTAATAGGGATTATCTCAAATTTTCACAGGCCAATCCATGATAATAAAAGGGGATTACAGCAGCTAGATGGCAGGGATGTTCATGGAATGATGATAAATTAAACAAGACGTCACATGCACAAGTCTTAATTTGGTTTGAGGCTCTTGTGTGTCATTGCCAACCATTTGGAACGATAGCCATTTGCATGTAACATGGAACCTGCCGTTATAGTCAAGTGGGCATGTCTTTGCAACAGCAGATATATCTGATAAGCAGCACCTTGCCTGTCTCAACTTCTTAATGTTGGAAACATCTGCCCTCACTGAAGACTCATCTGTAGGGGGACAGAGGGATGTGTTGCAAGTATCTTAAATTGTGTTCTGAAGAAAACAAAGCTTTTATGGGTTTGGAAAGACATGGGGGTAAGTGATTAATGACAAAATTTTCATTTTGGGGTGGAGTAACCCTTTAACAAATTAGTTTTCAGAACAAGCAAAAGAACTTAAACTAAAAAAGAACATAATTTACTATCTGCATATAGAGCACATTAGGACTGTCAGTCTAAATCATTAATTAGGAGCAATTCAAGGGTCATGGTATTTTTTACTAAATTAAATTTAAAAAGCCATGCCTCAGAATGTATTGTTGTAGGTAAACATACTCTATTGGGTTGGGTTAAGTTTGCCTTGTAAAAAGGACATCTTGAGTAGTTAGGAACTATATAAAGCGTCTAAATGATGAGGAACTGTAAAGATAATAATGTTTACAGTGATGCACTGTCAGAGACTGTAGAGCTCCCTCATGCAAGAAGTAGTGTATATTTGCATTCAGTAATCATGCCCATACACAGCACGGAGGGCTAATCAACATTGCGATAAACAAACTATGCAATTATCTTTCCAGCCTAGTTGTCAGGACAAGTCATGTGTTTAATTTCTTGGTACGACTTATTAAGAATTTATTCATTGATGTCTGGGTGCATTTTTATGAGCTGTCAGAATATTTTTCATAGCAAACTGGATTGTGATTCACTGTCATCAACATCACATGTCCAAAACTCATTTTAAGGCTATTATTTATTTATTTTTGGGGTCACATGGAAATGTGTGTCTTTAGGGGAAAAATATTAGTCTATAGCCTAATATAATAATAATTATTTTTTTTTTTTTTAATTATTATTTTAGTCAACGTTAGCTTTTGTTAATGCACAGTTTGTACAATTAATTTGGCTTTTTTTTCTTTTTCTTTTTTTCAAATGATATAATTTTTTAAGCATGTAGAAAACTTGCCTCTGATACTGAAACGTCACTAAGTCCCTCGGTCCTTTTATTTTTCAAACCCTCCTTTCCAACTTTTTTGGCTCTATTTCTCTTTTGCAGAGTAAAACATGTTGCGATCTGCTTTTTACCTTAGTTTTAAAAACGTGTACGTTTCCTTGGCGGTCCCTCTAGTAATTGATTTAGTTGAACTCTTTATTTATCCACAAACAAGCAACAACCACAACGATATTCTTGCGAAATAAATATGAGCATCATATAATGTATTTATCACACCCAATCTGTCCTCATTGCTCTCTCGCTCTCTCTCTCTCTCGGAGCCGCATAATGCACCGGACACCTGCCAACACTCTCACGTGTGTTGTTCCAATCTTCCAGGAAGACACCCACACGCGCACGCTTCCTCCCCACACATGAAGAGGCAGAGAAGGATTAGCACCGTGAGCTGACACTCCTCAGAGGAAAGAGTGTGGAGGAGGACAACAACAATAGGCTCGCTGTGGAGAAGCAGAGCGCGCACGCTAGCTTCTGCAAATTCAACTGCGACAGCGGCAGCCGCGCGACGCGGACATGGATAGCAACAGCAGGGAGGAGGAAGAGGAGGAGAGAGGAAGAGAGGGAGGGAGAGTTTCTGGATGCTGATCACTTCAATGAAATGACAGATGCGTGCGCACACTGCGTTATCTTTATTTTCGCAAAGCTCAGGCTGTGGAATTTCAATGCGACATGAAGTGTCTCTCTCTCTCTCTCTCTCTCTCTCTCTCTCTCTCTCTCACACACACACACTCTCTCTCTCTCTCTCTCTCTCTCCTCGGCCAAGCTAATGTGTGAGTCAGTGCTACTCTATCCCGATGTGCTCTGCATGCTGACCATAGCTGCCATGCAGCGTGGAAAAGTCTCGACCTGTCAGTGCAACGCACAACTTGAGCCGCGTTTCAAACTATCGACACCAGATCTTGTGAGACAACACCACTCGATTAATTCTTAAATATCGAAAAATTACCCGCTTAGGTTAATTTCTGACAGGTTGTTCTCTGCTGGAATCATTTTCTGCCGTTTATCGTATCAACACCACTAGAAAAGCATCTGCAGTGCGTGTTCAAATGCAACGCGTAAAAATTTCGGTCTTCAGAGAAAATAATAAACTTCCCTACCGTTAAGAGATGGACCATTTCAGTGTACATCTCGGTCTCTTCTTCCTCTTTTTCTTCTTTCCTTTTTGTTGTCACGTTTTTTCTCGTTTTCCTTCTTGACGTTAGTCAATCAACCTGTATCCTCTCTTAGATTGTGTTTTAGCGCACCGCACAGGGTCTCATGCAGACGCTTTGTACGCACCTGCCCTAAACTCAGCTCTATTTCTGACACTGTGTAGGCGATCTACAGAGGACGGATCTGTGTGTTCTCCGATCTCTCTCTCTCGCTCTCCCTCGCTCTCTTTTGTCTGTGTGTGGCTGTTGCTGTCAGTGGCTTGCGTACTTGAGCAAGAGACGAAGTGGAGGCAGGCATCTCTCGCTCTCTCTCTCTCTGCCCTTACCATGCAGCCCCACCTCCTTCTTTTAGAAGTCTCCCATTCTTGCCCCCCCAACCCCTTTGCAAAATGCTCTATTTTCCCTTCTCTCCTTCATTTCTTTCTCACAGTCAGAGCCTTATATAAACCCTGTTATTATCACATATATACTTCTTATATCACTTGCCTCTTTATTGTGTAACTCAGCTGCAGTAGTCACTTGCTAAGTCAAAAGTGCAACTATACTGTAAGATGGTCTCCTGCCTCGCAGCAGCCCTTGTATGTGAAGGACTGACTTTGATATTGTTTGGTTAATGGAATGCTTTCATAGGGCTTGCAGACATATCCAGTCACTGTTCCCATTTCCTGTGGACAAGGGATGACATATTTAATGGCCATATTGGATTGAGCACCACTGGGTTAGAGCTTTTTAAAAATCACTAACCTGGGAGCAAAATTGGTGTTTCTGTACAATCCCATTTGTGCATTTTCATACGATATGCTCACGCCTCACTGAAGGTTGAGGTTAGGGTCCGTCCGTCTGTCCGTCTATACCTTTTTTAATAATCAAACTTGTTTTTTTTTCCAGTGCAGAATTTCATAATCACAAAAAACCTGTAGACCTCCTATATGAGCCATATAGTGCTACACAATATTTTCACCAGGAATGCTGTATTAAATTTCAATGAGATAGCGATAGAGTGGAGCCTTTCTCAATTTAGAAGCATTTCACAAGTTTTCTTGTGATAATGATTTTTTTATTGCCATCTCTGGCATGATGAATGGACGTCTATGGCATGTCTACTGGAATATCCATTATGCGGTGCTGTGACACAATGCTTGGATCCGCGCTGTAGACAGCCTTACAGCTCAGGGGCATGTGGAGCAGCCAAACGCTCGTCTCCGCGAGGACACATCACCCGAGAGGGCTGGATCAGAGCATAGGAGGGATCACAGTTCACTAGAAATGCTTAGTCCCGGACCCTGTCTGTGGCCAAAATGGCACGATGATCTGTCCTGTGCCAGTTTGAGTGTAAGTATTTGATCGATAACCCGTGCCTTGCCATCATTATTCTGATGTGTATTTGAATGGATTATAGGAGGCAGGCATGCATCCAGTGTGGTGGAGGGTGTAATATGAAGCGTGAGACTTAAGACTAAAGAGCGTGGAAATTGAATGGCAGTGGATCCAGGGCCAAGCTCTTGAAGTGGCTAAGTTGTAACCCAGGGCTCTCCTATAACCATATGTCTTCTTGTTGCTTGCACAGATGCTACTCAAACCAGTTATTATTTGACAAGTGCTACTGGCCAAAATTGACCGGCCTGGCCTTTTTTCCATTACATTTTAGAAGTGGTCAAGCGGCTGATCATGACTCTGTACAGGAGAAAATGATTTCTGGGGGCCAATGAGGCTAAGCTGCTGTCTGCGATCCTCGCGGCTCCCATTTTCCATTGCTATCATCTCGAGCATGTAATTTCAAAACTTGTAACAACACAGTGGGCTTAGTAATCAAAGCTCTTACGGACGTAGCACGAACAGCAGATGAGTTTCCAATCTGTGCCAGTTTCAGCGCTTGGATATATATCACATAAAAACAATCAACAGAGCGTTGTATATGACAGGCTTGAGACGACAATGACAGGGCAGAAAGCCTTGCAGCCATTAAATGTAAGAGATATGGTGCCCTAAGGAAGCAAAGCAGGCTATTTTTCAAACGGACAATTAAAAAGTGGGACTGAGCACGTCTTTGAAATGCTGTTTTTCTTAATAGTCAAGTTGACCTTTGCTTCGCATGGGCACATTTCGAAATAGCTGACATGACAGAGAAGAGAACATGGGTCATTTGCACAACAATGGCTAACAGTCTCAGTAAGCTATGGGAGAATGGACCTTTTCATGCAGAAGTGAACATCTTCAAAATATGCAATGCTTTTTTACATACAGACTGGTCATAATGGTTTTTTGTTTTTTCATAATGCGAACAAAGTGGTGTAGAAAAAAAAAATCATTTAGAAATTGCTAGTAAAATTCACAATTAATTATAAAAAAAACAGCAACAACTAACACATTAAATGTGAAACTTTGAAGTAGAATGACTGAAATGGTATTTTCTTGTAAAACGCACTCCAATCATTTTGGTTTTATTTATTTTTTAACTACATCATTCCGAACTCTCGGGTTCAGTTTTAAATATTTGTAGACTGTTGCAAACGGTTAGCAGCATACAAAAAGAAAAATAAAGTTAACTGACACAAGTTTAGTGATGTGGACATTATCAAATGTGTATATTAGTTTGTGGCTAAACTTTTCCCTCATTTTTCTCTGCCTTTACAGACATGACACCATAGTGAAAGTGTCTGGATTCGAAACTAGTCGCTCTGTTGACATTTGATTTTAAATTTTCTTCTGGGTTGGAAGGACAAGTGTGGCAGAGACAGAACTCATGCATCAGAGACTCCGGTGGCTGGAGAGCCCGCAACTTCTGTATGATGGATAAAGCTGCTTTTTCTCCAATCATCCTCCTTGACTGAGTGCTGGGTTGAGTGATGTTGGGTTGGGGTACTGTGATTTGGTTCTGTGACTAAGATAAAAGAGCAATCTCATCTTACTCATGGCCCAGTTCAGATTGTATTTCCTTCTCTCACTGAAGATGCATCCTGGGTTATGGCTGCTGAAGCTGATCGAACAGTCAGGAAGATGCTCTCGATTTCGCTTTTCTTTCAGACGAATACTGCAACCTTCTTGCTACATTGCAAAGATGATATTTTAATCCTGGCAAAGCTGAATCAATATACTTATTAAAGACTTGTTATTGTGTATAAACATTCACTGATATCTGCAACTAAAAATCATTCACACCCTTTTCACACTTCAGATTTTGGTATGTTTCTCTATGTCTTTAAAAATGTTAATTTATCCGACACAAAAATTAGATTTCGGTTTGGTTTTTGGAACTTTTTCATATGTAAGTGATTTTGTGAAAAAATATTACTATTACAATTCAACATAACTGTCTATATATAATATATACACAAAGTTCTGGCATGAAACTCTAAATGCGCAGTCCGATAGATCTAACTCAATATGACAATGACATCATTATCACATGGCACAGCTGATTGGTTCTCTCCTGTATCGATAACCTATGAGTTCGCTGCTCAACATTTAAATACTTGGCAGTGTTTGCTGTAGCAGTTAGTAGCGCACTTCAGAAACCCTCCAGCTTCACCTGTATAGATCTGCTACGGGGTGATCATGTATGCTATGGGGGTTATTCATATACAGCAGCAGTATTTCTTACATGCTCACAGCAGCATGTTTTGGATGTATTGGCAGTAGGAAGTCTCGGTACTTGCTCTGTGTCAGGATTATGGACTGTCTTGTGTGTGTTTTGCTCCCCTGTGACCCAGTTTTTCCCCATTTGATTGTGTTAATTTGATTCCAGGTGTGTCTCGTCGTCTCCCCCTATTATCCTATGTTTAAAAGCCCCAGTACTTCTGTGACTGTTTGTCGGTTCTGAACGTCATTCCTCGTGTTTCCTGTGCCTCCCATGCTCCCTGTTGATGATTAAAAGACTCGTTTGTGAATTCATCGTCTCCTTGTCCCTGGTTCCAGAGAGAGTGTGACAGAAGAACCGTACCCCTGCGTCTACCCTCCGTTTTGTTTTCCGTTTTTTCCCTCAGTGTTTTTATTTCCAGCGTAGCAGATCTATTCCGCCAATACTAAATACATTACCATTGTTATGTACATTACCATGCCAATCCCTTAGAGAGTTGTTATGACAGAAATATATTTCTCTTTAGAAATCTTTGATGAATAGAGTGTGTAAAAGAGCAACATTTATTTGAAATGCCAGTGTTTTGTAACACTAATGTATTTAATGTAATCTTTGATCATTTCATGTTTCATTTCTGAATTTAAAAAAAAGGAATGAATGAATGAAAATCTTACTGACCTCAGACTTTTAAATGGGGTGTATACATACTCTTTTTCTAGGCAGTAACTGTTCAGAAATGTTTAGTAGCTGTCTTGTAGTCCAGACTGTAATGTATATGCCTACATATAAACCAATTAAAAAAATTAAAACTACCTAAAGAAATATGTGACAACAATCTTCTCTACCCCAGACTGCTCTATTTGTCCGATTCGGCCGACAGCTCTACTGATCCTGCCACCGTCTCATACACTATTTCACAGACAGCACTTTAGTATCCTTCCAAAAGTAGCTTCCTCCATGTATTGCATGCACAATTACATGCATTCTATAAGCCCGGACAAGTGAAACTGTGAAAGTAAAACCACATTTATGGCCAGCTAATGGTGATGATAAAAAATGGCTCAAATGTTTTGTGGATATGAGGATATTGTACTGTTAACATCCTTCTGACAATGCATTTTTTGTTGGGTTTTTTTTGCATACCTGGTCAAAAAATGTGCACAGTGCAGTTACCATATGCATCACTGCATTTTTAGTCAGTTCAGGGTTTCACACATACTCATGCTGTGCTACAGTAGCTCAAGGGTTAGATTTTGTCAGCCGTTTGTAAAAATGTGATACTAATTTGCTCCTGTGAATCTAGGTGTTATCTAGCCTCACCTACAATAAGCATAACACAAAAAGGTTGAGAGTGATCTGTAAATAGCCTATAGGCATATTACAGGTGTGATTGTGTAATAATCAACAGAATTATCAGAATTCATCAAAAATATTCCTTGAATGTTCTCAAAATAGGTCATGTTTAATACACATCACATGCATAGAATTTACACCACAGATGTGTATTAAACATGACAGAACCTGCATGTTGCATATGTATAATCACCGTTTAAATGAATCGGTAACTGAATGACATTCATTAAGACTTGTTGCCACCTACTGGTGTTTTTTGTAGCCTTTAGCCTATTTATTTTTATTATATTTATTTTTAATCATTTCTTATTTTTATTCATTAAAAAAATGAATAGTATTAATCATTATTATTATCATTATTAAGCATTGTGGAAATTAAAATATTTTTTTCTAAAGACTTTTTTTTTTTTTTTTTGGTAGCTCATTGCTTTTATCATCTAACACAATAATGACTTTAAATGATCTTTTGGAAAGTAATTTCTCAGCCAAAATTGATGTGCGATTTAATTTGCAATCAGATCGATTAATTAATCGGCACAGATTTAATCTCTTGACAGCCCTAATAATTATTGCATCTTATTTGTTGGTGTTGTCTGTAAATTTATTTTTAGAGTGTGGTTTGCTTCACTTATGACTTTTCAGACTGTTCTTCCTCGCTTCCTTACTTGCGTGGGCACACTTTGTTTTTTGGTCTGAACTTCCATTATTGTTTCTTTCTCTAAATTAGTAGAGCACATCAGTGTTTCATCGCTTTCCCATTGTATTGCCGATCTTTTTGAAATGTGGTGATGTGAATAAGATGGATGGCATTTGCTTTGTGTGAATATGCTATTTTGTTTTATGTTAAATGTTTGTGCCATGCTTAATTTGTTCAGGAATGTGCAATATTCTGTATTGTGTTGTTATGCACAGAATGCATGTTTGCACAAAAGAAGAACAACGGCTGCCTAATGTGCATTTCCTGAATCCCATAGGCACAAAATGTGATTGCCTCTACATCCATATAAGAAAATTGAGGGCCATTATCCTTAAATTATTTACATGTTTACAATCGCTTGAGTGCTGCAACTATGAGGTCGATCTATATAGCGGACTCGGAGAGAACAGGCACAAGGGTGCATTGCCTCCCCAGAGACGTGCTGCTATCTTGATGTCAAACTAATGCCTACTTTAAATGCTTATGGGTTAGTTTAGATCAAGAGATGTCAAAAGGACCCTTGAGTACATGGGTATTTGGCACATAAGGAGATATAGAAGGGCAATAGCAAACTTATAGTGTGAACTTAATATATTATTAATAGCAGGTTTAACGTTAGCTAAAGGACATTAACTGAGTGTCAAAAGGTTATATCATCTTATAATTACATACAGGTTACATCATGCTATGATGCTAGTAGCCAGGTGGCGATAAGTGTCTTTATGAATGAGTCATTTGAATCATTCGCTCAAGTGATTGATTCACAACCGCCTATTCATTCAGGAACAAAACAAGTGTGAGTGAGTCATTGATTCATTCAGTCAACCGATTGAGTGACATGCTGCATTCCGAACAGCATACTGGTGTACTGCTAAGAGAAGTATAACGTTACCTGGCTGCGTCTGAAATTTGGAGAAATGTTGCCTTTGGAGGATGTATTTCAAAGTAGGAAGGCATCAAGGCACGTCTGAATCCAATGGCTTTCTCAACAAGTGAGTCATTATTGATTCATTCACTCAAACGATTCGACCAAGACTTACGGAATTAATGTTTTTCTCGGAAATGCAGGTTGCGCGGCTCCTTTGTTTTGTGTGGAGATATTTTCGTTGGCGGAACAAAGAACACGAAGTAAATAGCAATTTTGTATCTAAAATATGCTCATTATTAACATCTTGTTTAAGGAACTGTTGTATAAAATCAACATAGCTCATAGTCGAAAAGCTACCTGCTTTTGTGATACATTGACCGTTTCTCAAACGGAAGGCTGCATCCTCCGGAGGTTGCATTTTTAGGCTGCATACGTAACAAAGAAGATCTTATTTTAGAATATTAACAGTTCTAAATTGATCTAAATGATCATTATTCTTAGTTAAGTGTAAATTGTTGTAATATGCTTTTGACTCGCGAATGTAATGCTCAGTTAACTGAAATAAACCAGGCTTGCTGACATATGCAGCCTACAAATGCAACCTCCGGAGGATGCAGCCTTCCGTTTGAGAAACGGCCATAGTTTAAACGACAGAGTAAGTTGTCATGAACTTAATATAGGCCTCTGTCTGCCACAACTATTTCAGTGAACACTTGACTATGGTGCTAAAGTAAATACAAACAAAAATAATTAAATAAAAGACAAAATATTCATGGTACTGTTTTGTAATAGGTATTTTGAAGCCATGTAAAATATGTTAACAAATGCAACTTGATGAGACTTTAATATGACTTTGTTTTAATACATGATAGCCTGTTTGCTTACTGACGGGTAAGGTAAATTATATTACGTCCTTTACTTGGAAATATGTCAAATAAATATGAATTTAAGGAGTCTGCCAGTGATTTAAAAATGTGCAAAATGAGCTTTTCTATTTATCCTTTATTTAAATCATATTTCTCTCGTCTGACCTCTAGATTAAAAACTGGCCCTGACATGAAAGACTTTTAAATGTCCTACACAGCAGGTGAAAAGCGTGTGAACTTTCTGAGACCTTAGGTGAGAAACTTTGCATGGCTTTTTCAAGGCTTTATTGCTAGCTAAGGGCCAGATCTGGTCTCCTGACCTTTTGCAGTTTTTGGGAGTCCCTGTCAAGTGAATTAATTGCCCGGTGACACGCATTGCAGCTGGATCAGTCCCATGCCAGCCTAGCCCAGCAAGCTCCATTAATTACATTAGTCCTTTCCGAACTGTAGGTCTGTCGTTTCAGCCTCCTCATCCAAAAAGAATGTGTGTCGATGGATAGTTTTTTCTCTTCTGCAATAGCATGTGTGAATGAGAGAGATATAGGTAAGAGAAAGAAAACTCTCAGTTGAGCCATTTCCATGTGTATTTCAGAGGCTGGAACGCGTTCTTTCAACACACCATCAGACCGAGCAGCTCAATATCAAGCCTATGCAGAAACCAAATACAGCCCAGGGACTCAAATTAAGGTAACTAAGAGAAATATTATCATCAAAACACATCAGGAGTTTGGCTGCAATTAGCAGTGTGTTGGATGTCGAGAAGCCCTGGATGTGTGAGTTGCGTCCCGTCCTTCAGTTCTTCCTGTGCTGTTTAAAATCCCTTTGAAGAGGACCTTTCCCTGTTGACCCGTTCACTAGACTAATGAGGGTAATTTTGTAGCCTTGACATCCCCAAACCCACTCCTTCCATCATCCTCTGCTCCCACACAGTTCCACCTCCTACTGTTTAATTGGCTAAGACCTGGTTCCAACAGCTTTTATGTTATCTGCACATGGCTTGTATCCATTGTTTCTCTACCAAGTCCTGATGTTTAAAACATGACATATCAATGCTGGCACTTGATGATTCACAATTCTGCAATTTTTCTGCTCTTAAAAAAATGGACCATAGCTCTTCATGTTCATGCGACTGGATATTATTTTACTCTCTGATAAGGATAAGCACTGGATTGTAGAGTTCTCTTGCTTGCACTTGTGTGAAGTAGCCCAAATATGCCTCAAAATATCACTTATTACACAACCTCAAGAGATTCCTAAAAATAACAGATAGAAGATACACTGACAAGGTCATCTCTCTGTAATTTTGCAAATGCTGTGGTATTTGCCTTTATCTGAAAGAACAGAAACAGCTTTTTATTTCTAATATGGGACAATATGATGACGCAGATTTTGCTAGAATATGACTGTACAAAAGGTTCAAGTTACGTTTTTGATATTTATTCATCAGGGCTGTCAATAAATTAATTATTTTTATTTAAATTCATTAAAATATGTGCTGATCAATTAATCACATTAAAGGAATAGTTCACTCTCAGGCCATCGAAGATGTAAATGAGTTTGTTTATCCATTAGAACAGATTTGGAGAAATTTAGCATTACATCACTTTTTCACCAATGGATTCTCTGCAGTGAATGGGTGCCGTCAGAATAAGAGTTCAAACAGCTGATAAAATATTACATAAATTCCACAAGTAATGTAAGTAATCCACAAGTAATCTTGTCTAAATCAGGGGAGAAATATATCAAGCACTGTTTACAATTAAAAACGGTTCAAAACAAATATGTTGCTGTAAACAAATATTTTGATGTGAGAGGAGAACAGGTGACTCTTATTATGTAGTATGAACTATTTTCATCAGAAGCAATGGTTTAAAGTTGATGATGGATTTGTTTCTTACAAACACACAGCATTTCACTTCACAAGATGTTAACTGATGGACTGAAGTTGTGTGGATTATTTATAGATTATTGTGATGTTTTTAACAGCTGTTTGGACTCTCATTCTGACGGCACCCATTGACCGCAGAGGATCCATTGGTGAGCAAGTGATGTAATGCTAAATTTCTTCAAATCTGTTCCAGTGAAGAAAAAAAAACTCATCTACATATTGAATTTTCATTTTTGGGTGATTACATTCTTACTTTGTATAAATATTTGCTGAGAAAAGATCTTACATGGGGTTCATTTTAGAGAAATGTGGATTTGGGATTAAAACAAATTGAACATTTGTTTTAATTCCGTATCATAAACATATCCCTAACCTTTAGACTTGGGGGCGCTTCACTAAAGTTGCGTTATTGTTTTTAGGCTGTGCTATTTAAAATGTACACATGCAGATGGACTTGTCTTTGCTGTTGCATCACGTCTTGCTTGTTGTTTGTGATTTATTAACACATAATTATTTAACCAAACACAGTAAATTTACAACTCTATTATTTATTGATTCTTTTTTTTATTATTAAACTCCAGCCCTCAGGCGGCATGAGGAGGAGATAAGAGCAGTTTAGAAAAAAATTACATTTTGGATAAACTCCAGACTTGTGATAAGAATGTATTGCATCATGGATTAATGGCAAAACTTATGGTGATGCCACTGAGCCTCGTCCTTGAGGGACCCAGATGTAAAAGGGACAAAAAAGACTGAACAGCTGAATCTGCCATGATTTGGCGCTCATCACAGCCCTGCCTAAAAATAGAACCCAAATCAGAATTTCAAATGAATCTCAGTGTTTGAAGATCAGTTATGTCCACAGGATACATTCTCCTGTTAATTCTCTCACTCTCTCATCCACTTTCTCATTTACATGAGGCAAGTGACAAATGATTGCAGTATTTTTGTCCCTGATATGTAGTGCCTCTTTCAATTTAGAAAAATATGCAACTCCAAATATACTACACAATAAATACTGAAGACAAACTTCTCTTGGGGAGGAAAAATACTTGCAGAAACACAAGTGGGTCATGCAAAAGATTCAGCCTGAGTTGTCTGGAGAGAACTTTCCATCTGAAAGTTATAGATGTAAATATAAAGTATACAGTTGTAGGTGGTTTATCATTAATTTAATCTGTAGATATTGCACTACACATTATGAATTTACATCATTTGTGTGTTTTTTGTTGTTGTTGTTGTGTTCCTGATACTGATACTGTTTGGTAGATTACATGTGACATGTTGAAAAGGAACCTGTATATGGTTCCCCTTGAAGTTGATACTATGGTGAGCGGTTAGCAGTCTCACTGGGAGATCTCCAGTTTTAGAATGCCAGGATGTCAGGAAATGTCACAGGGACACAAGAAAGGATAATACACAAAGTGCTGACACCAACTGTTTAATTATTTAGAAGCAAAATTGATGTGATAGGCAGGATATTATGAAGATGACGGACAGTTTGCATCATATTATCCATCTGTTTATGCTAAACATAAAGATTCCATTTAAAGGGCACGTGGTTCTGCTTTACCATTAGGTAGAAATACTGTAAACATACCATGATATAGAAAAAGATGGGTAGAGAAAAGATAGTGTAATAATAAAGATGGAAATTTAATAGAAAATATCAGATAAAATGTATAATCTAGACATATCTATGATGTTTAATGAGTCTTTTTATGGCAATGTGTGACTGCCTGTATTTTAGAATAAGATTTTCCTTGCAAGGAAATCATCCTGTTCTGGGGGCCGTACCATCAAAAAGTTTGCTATAGATGAGCTTAGTGGGACCCCTTTGTAACATTCTCAGTTTTTTCCTCTGCATTTCCTTAAGAAATAAAATAACATTTGATGTTGCAATATTTGCATTTAGACATGAGGATTTGTGATATGCATCAAACCTTCTGCCTTTGATCTGTACAGGAAAGTCCAAATTAAACATGCTGTAAAATATTTTACAGAATCAAGAAGCAGTGCAGTGAAGCAAGAACTGTAAAGTTTGTCGAAGTTTTAAGATATAAATTGATGGGCAGTAGGGGGAATTCAGGCTCAACAGACATTAAAATGTTCCTTGCAGACAAGCCGATAATGCAGCCTTCTTTTAACACTAGGGGAAAAATCACCAGTCCAGAAGGAGCGAAAGAACAGAATGAGAGATGATATAGAAGAAATGTGGAGGAAGCCACTAATACTCACTGGGGATTCAGGACCACATGAATTATGCATTCCTCCATGAGAAGGTGAAATAATCCTCATTCTCACTTTTTAAAGGTTTTACATTGATAATCCCTCCTTTTACTTTAGAATGGCTGTCTTAGTCTCTTTCTTTTTCTTTATCTCTCTTCTGCTACTACCTTTGCCCTCTAATCATTATTGAATGTGTGGGGTTAAAACGAATCCCTGGAACTAGATTAGGAGTGAAAATGTTTCTGGATGTACTTTAGTAATAAGGGCCGTTGGCCACATGACAGAGCTCAGGCACTTTCACTTTTGCCAAACTTTCTTGTTTTTGACATTAAAGCTGAAGTTAAATCAAAATCAGAGTTTGTTTGGTTAGTCCATGTGTTCTACATTTGAACCCATGTACGAGTTAGTGTACAGAATTCACTTTTAGCATATACTGTACGTATTTAAATGTAAACTTTTACTCTTTTTGGAAAACTGGATCCTACACTACACTGATTTGTGTCAGATACCCTCTAGCTTGACAATATGATGGTCCCCTTGCAAAGGACCCCATTCCTGAAGCTATATATATATTTGCATTTAATAAAATGCATATGTATTTGCTTTTACACATTATGTATTATACATTTTATTATTTTTTTCCCCCCATCTGACCACGGACATACCTGCAGCCCACTGGGAGTGCTTGGACGAAAATACTTAGTATATATAAGATATAAGCAATGCCCATTGTTTTTATTTTATTTTATTTTACATTCTGGTCCAATAAGAATATATCAACACAAGAAAACTACAAAGTTACATGTATGTTTAATTACATCATTTGCATTATTTCTCGGAAAAACACAGTTATTTCATTTCATTGTACATGGTTTGATGTTCTTCTGGCAGGTTTGGGCATCATTTGACATTCAACCCAGGCCTTCAAAGTACAGAGTATAACTGTCATATACTGATTTGTGATGGCTTTGAAGTGCTTGTTGCCAGTAGCTAAAATGCACGTGCTAATAGTACAAAGACAAGACAAACAGTTAAAGACTAAATGCACAGTAAATAGATACAAAAAAGTTCAGAATATGTCAAAGTTTCCTTAAATCATTTAGAATATCTGCAGAAAACAAGTGTGTGGTAAAATCTCCATAATCCATTGCACTAAATATTTTTTCGTAGCAGATATTTATGGATAACGGTATTTAAATATTGCTTTTTTAAATGAAACGTAGAAAAACATTGTTTGGCATTTATCAAAATCCAGAAATGTGTAATATTGGGAGGATTAGCCTAAAACTGGAGAATGTTTCAAAATGAGCAGCAGAAAAGATTAGGAGTTTATACTTTTAACAGACGCATCTGCCACATTTGCAAATCCTCATTCTTGCTTTCTATTGTTATCGTGAGCAGTGGAGCTGAGCTCAATGCAGATTGCAGTCATACAGCCCTCTGATGCTGCCCTTTTTGATCCAACAGGAAGTTATTACAAAGCTTCCCTAGGAAAGAATGAGTGACACAATGACAGCATAAAGCAAAATAATTTTGAAACAGAAAGGGGCTTCAGAATTACTTTAAGGTTTGGAAATGTGCAAGGATGTTTTTGACGAACGCATTTCTCTTCTCATCCATCAGTCGGTCTAGCTGTTTGAAGACTTTCAAGTGATGTAAATACGTGTTGACACTGGAAGCTCAGCTAGAATTGGTGAGGGTGGCTTCACAAATATGTTGGCAGAAAAATCTTCGTCTTTTGATGCTACTGTATCTGGACAGAGGTTATTTTTGCTTGGAAAACTTTTCACCAGTCAAAAGCCATGAGGAAACTGCCTGACTAGCGAGCAACGGTAAGCAGTTTGGAAAAGATAAGAACATTTTTTCTCTCCCAGCAGAAATTGGAGCAGAAGATCCATTTTGTTGAGAACCTTTGGCGACCCCCAACAGACATGTGCATCAATAAAAGGGTTTTCTGCCTCAATCTTACTTCCTTTTCCTCCTCAAGTCATTTGTAATGAACCAGCAGCCATTAACTACAGCAAATCTAGCCAAGCACATCTCATGTTTCAAAGATTTCACAGTTTTGATGGATCATACAGGATTACGTCCTGAGAAAATCTTTGCTAACGCTTTCCTTGTTTAAAAAGCTGTTCTTTGTTTGTTTTTGTCTTTTTAGAAGTTATCTCCCAGATGAGGAACATTGTTTCAGCTCCTTATGTTGTGGTAGAATCTGGCAAACCTGAGAGAACTCCTCATTGTTTTTTTCGCATCCAAGGGAATTTTGCGTTGGCGTGAATTATGAGGAGTCCCAGCGTGCATCACTGACTTAATTAAGATGCTTTGAGAACACTGTCAGCACATACATGTGCTTTGATCTCAGATACGTACAAATGACGCGCCCACATCTGGAACCAAACGGCATTCCAAACGCCAACCCTTGTCTACCAGTGCCAACCTCATTAGAGAAATCTACCTCTCCTGCACCACACAAATTGTAAACTTCAAGGATTTAGAGAAGAATTATGCCCACGAATCATCTCTAGAGGTTTAATCTAATCCTTCCCATTTTAGCCATCATTCCTTTCAGTTCTTGCCTGGAGTCAGACTGTCTTACACTTTCCATTTCAAATAATCCAAAAACTGGCAGCGAAACACCAACTCACCTCCACCTGCTTTCAAACACTCATTTCTAAACTCAAGGACTGCTTTTAAAATATATTCTCTGTAATATTCCCTATTGTACACACTAATTATTTAATTTGGCCATTAAGAGAACTATTTAGACTCTTGGAAAAGTTTCTTATTTTGCTGCTTAACATTAATTAATTTAAAATCAAGTCAGAACTTTAACAGCTCTTTTGGTTTTAATTGGGGTTATACAGATACTCAAGGTGAAATTAAAATACCCTTGTGATTTAGAGGGACAGATACGGAGGAACAATCTTGAAAACAGTATCAAAATATTGAAGACTTTCCAGCACTATGCATTAAACTAAGATTTTATGGTTGTATTACAGTAATATCTGACTGATTTGACTACCTTTTTCACAACAAGTGATGCTCTGCTAGGTGAAATTCAGCATGTGGCTGTTTTCACAAAAATAAACGGCTCATCCAAGAGCAAGGCTGTAGAAGATTTCTGGGATGTTTTTTCCCCTCAGGCGATCTGAATCACCAGACAGGTCTTGGAAGCATAACTACACATGTGTATGTATAATTCTGTCACTAATTAATTGTGCCTAACTTCAGGCGATAGCTTGCTTTCTGCTTCTAGCACCTGTTATAGTCTGCATGACAAACTTGCTTAACTACAGTATTGGCTTGACAGGAAAAAGGAAAAAAAACAAAAAAACATCTACATTTTAGAAATCCTATTTTTATGTAGTTGACAGTTTAGGGTGATTTTTATTTTTTTTCTCAGAAATCTCCTTGAGGAGTCTGCTATCATTTTCTCATTTGCCATCTTCACATAGACACAAATTACACTCTGATTTTAAGACAATAGAAAAACTAGGATCACCTCACACAAACCAAGTGCCTTTGCATGAATCAAACCAATTAGTGGACGGCTGCTCTCTCATATGCTTGACTGTAACGACTGTAGCATTGAGAGAGAAACAGACTCAAGAACCAAGCACACATAGCACACTGAGACAAAGATCAGCCTTTCATCAGATGGAACATGTCCAGCAGGAATCCAACCTGTAGCTCATGGGAAAATGGGCTGCCATGCACTTACTCTAACAAAGCTGTTGTCAGTATAGTGTGTGTGGCTGCCGCTTTCATTTAGATGATTTCATTCTTTGCCTCTATAACACAGGTCATTCCCTTGCCATTCTGAGCTTTTGATTTCCAGATGAGTACAGCGGAGCGCAGCAGAGAAATTGACCTATATAGCATGACTAACTTTCGCACCAGTTTAGCTCTTTCGGAATAGGAGAAAGGAAAATGACATGCATTAGATAGAGGTGGGTTCTTTTTGCCAAATTGTCACAGAACATTTTGTGTGATGTGATGATCGTGTCATGATTTGAGAGCATCTGTGTCTATTAAACATTCCTCACTTTTTATGTTATAATGTTTATTTTTCCCAAATCCTAAATTTGGCTTATTTTTAGTTTTAAAATTACATTTTGAATCCGATAAATGGGTTCAGACTTTGGACCCCACTGTTTCTATTCATGCTTCCGTGGTATTTTTTCATTAAAATTCTTTGGAATATCCATGCTTTTGAGTATTTTGAAAATCTGTAAACTCTCAGTGCTGAAGATTTTAGTGTTTTCAAGCTGTTTTGCCCTGTTGTGTTACCTGTACAGACAGAGCAGGTGGAGCAGTACAGTGACTTCCCCCTGAGCTCCTCTTGTGGATTGGCATCCCCAGAGGCTTTGAATTATTCACACAGCCTCCCAAGAGAGCAGTACCAAATCTCAACCATTTGAGCAGTTCATGTCTGCAACCACTGTAAACATTTCTCTGTCACTTTACCTTGAATGACAGTATACCCAAACCTTCTCCACATGGAGGCTGTAGCATTTACTTTGTTCCCAGAGATTCTCACTTTCCGTGGTTCACCTTTTTGAAGTCAAGCTTTGACAACCCCTGGGATCTCCACTGTGTGCTGTATGTTTATGCTCTCAGCCATTCGCATGCCATTGTTAAATAATTTAACTTACATTTTCTTTCTCCTATTTGTCTCACATTTAGAAGTCAAACAGTGAGCTGAAAATTAACTGCAGTGCAATCTGAATACAGCCAAAAATCTACTTACGTGCTCCACTTATTGACAGATGGGAAAATGCTGCATGATGGTGAGTTAATATTAACATCATTGTTATAATCAAATGAATAATTATGTTGTCTCTTCACTGGACGTGAAAGAGTTTCTTTTGTGATCACACATTTCTTTATTTTGACTGCAAGTAGTTCTGACTCAAGCCGTAAATCAGTCCAGTTTTAACTCCCATGTCTTTAATGGACCTTTTAATGATACTGTAATATTTAATTTCTCTTGTATCATGGTGTTTGGTCAGATCATTTTCATATTGCGTTTGTTATCTATTAAAATGTATAATGGCTAAATAAATCAGTACTACTAACAAAAACCAGATAAATGTCATGACGGAGTACTGCAACTAATTGGAAAGTCAAACAAGTAAATAATGTTACAATTAAAGTATCACTTGTAACAATGTACAAATTCCTAATGTAAGTTTAGGTAAAAGTAAAAGGGTGCATTTTATTCCCAGGATGGAGCATTGCACAGGTACAAGGGAGATGCGAGGCTGGTGAAGCCGCAAGCCTTCCATTTCCCTCATGTTTTTTTGGTCTTCTTTTTTTTGTAACTACAGGGGAAAGCACATCAAGTGTCCCAAGAAGGAAAACCGAAGGGGAGAGAAACAGCACCAGAGGAGATGACTTCAGTGGCATGACAAGAAAGCATATTGATTTCTCTTTAGGGTCACTGAACTCAGTGGGACATTGCCGAACAGGAGAAAGAGGGTAAGACAGAATGAATGGGAAAAGCAATGCATTAGCGAAGGCAGCGGAGATCCTGTTTATTCAGAGTTTTACCCCCAGTCTCTCTCAATGCATGAGTTCACAGGAAAAAAAGTGCTGGGCATTATTTGATGTGTCTTGAAATGACAGGTTGCTTTTATGTCGCCTGCGACCTAATAAACAACGAGGATGAAATGGATTTGCAGCCATTTCTAAGTTACTGTACATATGCAGAATTTTTCAGTTTCCTTGATTATTCAGTACAGTAGCTCCATGACTCCTACACTGCCTCAAGCTTTTGAATAAGAAAAATTACTGAGTTTTTAAATGATGAGACCGGCTCTCTGAGATTCTTTGTGGTTCTATTTCACAGGTCCCTCTCTGTTTCGCAACGGATTGCCATGGTGACGATGCACAGGCTGTGCTTGGCCTTGGTTTGTATGGTGTGCCCTCATTTTCATCTGAAAGGTTTTGTTCGCTTTCACTATCTCACCTCTGAATCCACTTCAGCCAGTGATACAAGTCCTACAAGATCATACAAGATTTTTATTTGTCACATACACAATTATACAGAGTATAACCAGCAGTGAAATGTAGGTCAGGTCCGCTCCAAGGACAGTGCAATTATAAAGTATACAAATATTAAGAAAAAGTAAAATAATAAAATAAAATAAAATAAAGATAAAAAATATAAATATAAATGCAGGTCAGTATGTTGTTGACTTAGATAATAATAAGAGGAATGTGTAAAAAGTTGTACAGGGTATGTAAATAGCAGCAATATGAGGTAGGAAAAATTCAGAAGCGATATTTACATGGAGTCATGTGATGTTATGACACAGAGTTAGAGTTTAGGAGCCTGATAGCCTGGGGGAAGAAGCTCCTCCTAAGTCTCTCAGTTTTTGCCATCAGGCTTACCAGATGGAAGCAAAGTGAATAGTCGGTTACCAGGGTGATTAGAGTCCTTGATGATTTTAACAGCTCTACTTTTGCAGCGTTTGAGGTAGATGTCCTGCAGAGAGAGGAGAGCAGACCCTGAGATGCACTCAGCTAAGCGCACAACTCTCTGTAGTGCTTTGGAGTCCTGATTGGAGCTGTTTCCATACCACACTGAGATGCACTGAGTCAATACACTTTCTATGGTCCCTGAATAGAAAGTTTTCAGGATTGCTGGTGAGACCCTGAATTTCCTCAGCTGTCGCAGATGGTACAGTCTTTGCCTGGCTTTCTTAACCTGTGTTTGGATCTGTGTAGTCCAAGTCGGGTTCTCGGAGATGTTTACACTGAGGTACTTGAAGCTACTCACCCTCTCCACAGGGGTCCCACTGATCATAAGAGGAGTGTAGGGCTGCTGCTGTCTCTTCCTAAAGTCCATGATCAGCTCTTTAGTTTTGCTCACATTCAGAGAGAGACAGTTGTCCTGGCACCATATCTCATACATATACATATCTGTATGTATGAGATACATATCTCATACATACATATCTCACACGGCTCTTTCTCACTTTCTCTTGCTGTTTTCACCCTCTATTTCTATTTTATGCTCCCTTTGATAATCCATGGGGAGGTACTGATTCCCATTTTGAAGGTGTCTGACCCCTATTGAAAGGTCTGCGGGGCCAGGCATTCAATTTGCCCTGTAGGAAATACAGGACTAGAAGCTATCAAAAAAAGAGAGCGAGAGAACACTTCGCTTAAAAATGAATAAAACAAGATTCCAGCCTCTGTTTTACCTTGGTCTTCTGTGTCACTGAGCATATTTAAAAGCATGCTGACATTCAGTCAGACAAAATAATTGTTTGCTTTTGCCTGCTCTTTTCAACTAGTTTTTTTTTTAAATCTCTGACATGAAAGAGAGATAAACATCTAAAATGGTTATGTCTCTGGCTCTTTAGGTGGTGTAAATGAGCCATGCAGTTTTTGTTTAATTTCTCGTGATTTTGAGCGTTGCAGTAGTTCCTTCCATCCAGCCCTAATAGTGTAGCAGTCTGTAAAACCTCATTTTTAATTTAGTGCATTTCGTATTCTTTGATCGTAGTTTGTTACCTTAATTGCAGTGAACAGCTTTCTTTAAACTCCATCTTTTGCACTTTATATCAGGAAACTAGTAGTGGCTGGTGCTTTTTGAAGAGTGGGGAAGCGCAGATGTAACCGCATTTGAAATAGAAATCTTTTGTAATAAACTCTTTACAGTCACTTTTGATTGGTCTAAAAAAGTGTCCTTGCTGCATAAAACTTGATTTCTTTTAAACAAAAAATTTATGCTACCATACTTATCAGCAACAGTGTAGTTCAGAAATGCTTAATGTGGAGAACTAGATATTTAGGTATTACAAACATTAACCTCATGAATTTCTGTAAAGCTGCTTTAAAAAATATGTATTGTGAAAGTGCTATAAATAAATACATAAAAATGACTTGATCATATGTAAAACAGCAAAAATCCCTATTTTGTGGTGACTTTGATAAGGGAAAATGTAGAAATAAAAAAAAATCTCACTGGTCAGTTGTGTACTATTGAATCTGCAATCAGTAAGTAAAGTATTGCTGGCCCAATAATCTTTAAAAAAGATTATGATTTTCCAATAATCATGCATCACAGCTGCCAAAGAAGCATGTCTGATTGTGACATATTTATTTTGCAATCAAAAAGCAAACAATTATGGTTGTTCTTCAGTAGCACTTGCAAGTTGCTAAAGTATTTATGCTAATATTGTTCAAAACGTGAATAGATGGATAGATGTAGTCACAAAGCAATCGTCAAACATCTAAACGAGGTCATCTGCTGTATACCCTCGGTCCAACTGTTGAAGTGAGGACGTTTGAACCACCTGGCTCCTGCTCAAGAATATACCGTGAACTCTTTCCTTCTGAATGTGTGTTGTTCCTGAGGCAACAAGGGCCAGGATACTGACTTCTGTTGCGCGTTCTGTGTCTCTAATGACTTTCTCCTTCATTAGCCTGATTCATTCAGGATGGCAGTGCTCCTGCCCCCACCAACACCGATCCTGGAGGCTAGAAAGCACTGAGGCCGAGAACTAGCATGTCGACGAGGATCTGAGAGGACATGTCTCCATGGCAACACTAGGGGTGTGTTCCTTTTTCAAATGAGAGAATGAGTTATCTCTATTTCCCCTACGTTTCCCTTCAGCTGTGCTTTTCCTTTCTTTTCCTCCTATCTCTCTCTGCCGACGTTAAGCACTTTGTGTTCTAGACTCAGCTAATTGCATTTTGTCCCTTTGCTGGAAGTTCTTGAAATAGATTTCTGCTCTTCATAAGTGCACATTTCTTTATTGTAAAGAGTGTTTGAATCATCAGTCCGAGACATAAATCAACATGTGTCAAGTTTCTATTTCCAAATCTTTAATGGCCCTTTTCAATAATGCTGTATGATTCAGTGTCTCACATATCACTTTCTTTGATCAGACCAGTTTCACAGTATGTTTGCGTTTAATATTCAGCATCTCTGGGACATGTACTTTGTTTCTGGCAAGTTGTCATGGTTTTGCACTCTGGTTTTAATTGAATCCCTGATCATATTTCAAAGAAAATACCTTGTGGAACAGGATATTGCAGAGAAATTGGATCTTTATCTTTGTTTTTGTGAGGTGAGAGGAATTAATTTGTAAGGCCAGCAGTGGCCTCTGTCTCATTGAGTTGACAGGGCCAAAACATTTGCCGTGACCTGAGCAGGGGAAAGGAGTGGGGATTGAAGACCCAGGCTTCACAACACTGGTGTCATTCTTCTGAAATTTGTCATTTGGTCTCCCTGCAGTTGACTTACCTGGGTTTTTTCACTGTCCCAAAGTAATTCCCTGGACCTCTCTCATAAAAAGTCAAATTGCCTCTCCAATTTGACACATAATGGATCATTTACTTCCAAACTGACAGTTTGTCCTGTTGAGAATCTACATAGGAGCATATCCTACAGCTAGTGTCACCTCAGGCAGAGCATTCCATCACCTTTGCTGGTTCTCTCGTATAAAAAGGCAAACTCTTGAGCTTTAAGGAATTAGGGCTAGTCATCATTCTATACCTGTCAAAGAAGTTAGAGTTGAGGTGGAAATGATGAGACGCCTTTGAAGAAGGATACCTATCAAGCTTTTTGACTGAAATAGCGAGGAAAAAGTAGAAAAGAAGGCAGGTGACAGGAGATGCTGGCAGACTGCACCGCAGGAAGCCTGAATGGGGAAAGATCTGAGACTTTCTGCCATCTTTTCAGGTAACATGATACCACAATACTTCAATCCCATTATCCCACAGGCTCAGAGCACTTTCACTCCAAAGGAAATAGGGAGGGATCTAATGTGAAGCCAACATCCTCGGTGGACCATTACTGGAAGCTTTTACCCAACAACAAATTCCTGAGAATATGTAAAAACTTTAAAAATATTTCATTTTTGTGTCGTGTCACGTGGGAATGCCTGCTGCTGCTGTAAACTCCCAAATGCCTTTTTGGTAGATGAAGGAGCTTTGTTCATCCTAAATCAGTCATGATGTTTTGATCTAGTTTACAAGTCAGCCTACCTTGTATAGTGCAAGCGAGCAGTTCAAGACGTGACTTTGGTTGCATTTACTAGTGCTGGTGGGATTGTTGTCCACAGTCAGGTAAACAGAGCGACAGCTTAATCCGTTTCTGATATGATTTCAAGCAGACGAAGGCTAAGACTCTCAGTCAGCCAGAGATTAGACTATGTTTTTGGAAAAGCAGCTAGATGTATCTGCCAACCTTGTTTTACAACAGGAAAGAGATTCTTCATGAATTATTTGTTTTCTTGACAGAGATGACTAGCAGACAACATATGTAGCTGCATTTATAAGCTAGAATGTGTCCTTATAGAAAATGTAATTCCACCTTGTAATATTTCTTTTAAATTATTTAATATTCGTTTTGTTTTTTATTATTACTCATTGCAGATAACAAATATTTATTTGAAAAAAATATTTCTGCTTTAGCCTGTGTACTAATCTAGCTTATACTTTAAGTTTGGCATTGTGTATTATTGGCTCTTACGACAAATTGCTTCCCTATTTGTAAGTCTCTTCAGATAAAAGTGTCTTTTAAATAAATAAATGTAAATGTACTAGTGTTGTTTGCCAAGGCATAATACTTTATGGATTTGAACAAAATTCTCACCTTAATTTATCACATTATCGTTTGTTACCTCAAAACATGCAGCTTGAGGTATGCCATTTCTCTTGTAAGTGATCAAAACTTTTGCCCAGCAGACAAATAAAATGGGCAAAAAAAACACCACTCAAGTTTTCTTCTAAAATTTTTACAGGGAAAACTGATCTTTAGAACTCGAGCTGAAAAGGAAATACATGAGAAGTTGTTTTTGTACAAAGGGCGAAGAGGACACAAGCTTCTCTGTAATGCTTCGTTTAAGCCTGGAAAGACTCCGAGCACAACAAACAATAGCAATCAAACACTATGGACTACAAGTGTGTGAGAGAGAGGGTCCAGTGCAGTGTAATTCCTTGCTGGAAGAAACGAAAAAGAAAGAAGCAACAAAACTGCTCATCAGGGAATGTTAGCTGACTGATAGATGAGTGTACCATTGCTTAATTGTGTTCCTGTTAGGAGGAGCCCAGATGTGCATTTGAGATGTAGTCAAAGGTTTGATGAGAGTGGCTAGGTGCCAGAGGAGTTGATTTCCAACAAAGCACAGAGAACCAATCAAATTAGGGTGAAATTAGAGAGAAGATATGTTGAGTTTCAGTCCTCCCCTGTGTCTTTCTCTGAAGTGAAAGTGAATGAAAGATTAGCTTCCTCAGCTACCACACATAGGGTTTAACTTCTAACTAAGCTTCTGTCATTTAAAAGACATCTTCTTGTCAATCTAGATACAGTAGATATTTTTACCTTCATTTGGGAGAAGTCTACACAGAGGATGAAAAATAACTTTTAACCTGTCCGTGAACTCTGTCAATCATATTGCAGTGCACTGAACCCTCACCTGGGGCAGCATCAGAGTGCTGTGTTTCTGACCTTGACGCTGTGAGTGGCAGTCAAATTTGTCAGCAGCTGTCACTGTAGGGGACTACATTCCCAAACTGTGAGGTAATAGGGAGGACAGAGAAGATTGTTGGCCAGCGCAGGGTTAGGGACAGAAGAGGGCTTTTGGCTGAGAATTTGGTGTTAAACCTTCAGGGCTCCATTCAAAATTGTTGAATTTGGATGAAGCTAACTCTATATTTGTCCTCCAGGGGGATGCCAGAGAAGAAAAACAACAGACCTCTACCCATTTTACCATTTGTGCTTTAGTAACCTCCATGTGGTCAAACTGACACTGTCAGCCAGTGGAGAGAAGGGCCAGGATGTAGGATACACACTGGATCTGGGCCAAATATAGGTAATTCAGCTCAGCAACTGCAAATTTAAAGGAATAGTGAACCGCTAATTTTCATACTCCAAATTAATTTGTATGACCTTGTTTCCCTTCCATAGACAACACAAGAAGATGTTTTGCAGAATATCAGGGATAATTGTTTCCATTTAAACAAAACTGGCTGTCTTATTGGTGCATATCAACTAAAGAAAATTAATATGCTACATGATGACAAAGTGTTTTTTGGGGTGGAATATCACTTTGCTAAACATTATAAACCTTTTAATTAGTTAGAGTGCTATACATTATATCCCCTTTTCACTGCCTAAAGAGGCACCCAAAAATTAGCTTACAAACACAAATTTGTTCAAACTTTTTTTTTTTTTCATTCTTAGGGGATCCTTTTATTTGTACTTTTTTTTAACAGGACTGTTGTCCTTTATATCATACTAAATAGTAGATAATGTGTTATTTACAATTCAGAAGAAATTCCCCCGGGATATTGTTCTGTATTCATAAACATCATGATCAGCTGTCCTTTCTCTAATAGCATTACTTTTTCGTGTATTCATGTTCAAGCACACAAGAGGCATAAAATATGTTTTTCATATTATAATGACAAGGTCAATATTGTGTTATTAATGAGACCTGATTATAAATTGTAATTGTGCTTCAGTGACTCATTGTGGTTTGATGTGTATTTGTCTGTTGTGTTACATATCAAATTGTTCTGATTGTTCACAGAATAGTTCTGGTGCTAAAGGTGTGTTAAGTATTATTTTAAGTATTACTTTTTTTATTATGCAACATTTTATTATATTCATTTTTGTATGTATTGCAACAGTTTGGAAATTACATTTCTGGTGAGTGGCACTAAAAAGTGATAACACCCTCCGCTTGCCACTGGTGTACCGACGGAGGCCCAGCCACGGCAAACCGCTGGTGGCGTGCCACCCAAAAAACGCCGGCAGACCGACAGCAACTATCGGTCGGCTTGCCGATAGTGTACCGGCGGTGGTCCAACCGTATTAAGCCACTGAATGTGTGCTGCCCAAAAAAACGCTGGTGGACCGCCAGGTCATTGTTTGCTAGGTACCACCTACACTAAACCTGACCCTAAATCTAACCGATAGTGTTTAACAAAAGCAAGCATGAGATGGCTTGCTTCTTCAGGCCATTGCACACTGAGTCCAAAATTTTCACGTGCGTTTTTCCTTTTTTTCGTATTCGTCATCCTTTCCTATCAAAATGCATGCTACGGATGCGAAAACTCAGAAACTCTAACCTGATCCAAACTTTTTATGACGGACGAAAGTTTCGGAGGCAGAGTGTAAACGTGATTTACACAACACAACGTGAGGTCATATTTATTTTTCAACGTCCAAAAATTTTGGTCTAAAATTTCGGACTCAGTGTGCAATGACCTTTAGAGCTCTTTTGTCATAACTGATATAGGCTTATTTATTTTTTTAAATAAATAATAAAAAGCTAAAATAATAAAACATTGTGCCTGTGTCTAAATATATATGACCTAACTGTATATCCAGAATAATCAATATTGAATTGAATCAAATCAAATCATGAAATTTGTGTCAAAACCCACCCCTTTCACTTACAGTGTGTTATACTTGTTGCTGGAATTCCAGTTGGAAATGTCATTTTGGAAAGGAACAGACTAATGGATAAGGATTATACAGGGTCCATACTTACTACTTACACACTGCAGGATCACTTGAGTTTGTGTGACTGTGTGGAGCATCACAGGGCTTCATTATACACATGCTGAATGTCAGTATTTTAGCAACGAATGCCCACATGATTTCACAGAATATCCCCATTTCGCACACACGCACTGTTCATTTTTCATGTCATAGAAGAGAGCAAGGGTTTACAGTGCAAAGGAAAAGAAAATGAGTGAGAATCCGCTGCCATGGCGACTGGCCCAGCAGTATCTAATAGCAACGGGTTGCTAGGTAGCCACTGCAGTTTCAGGAGGCTGAGTAGAATAGAGCATAATGCATGTGCTCATGGAAAATTACACAGAGAAAGATGTACAGGGGTTGACATACAACCATTTCCTTTCATTTGATTGGCATGTTCAATTGCGATGTATTTGAACATTATGCTCTTGAGAGGAATGTTGGACAAACTTCCAAAGAGGGAGGTTTGTTAAGGACTGAAGCTTTTGTCTGTGCTAATGCTGAAGTGCAGCCCACACACAAAATATTGTTTGTGCACCAAACGTTAACACCTTTATGCTAGCGGGATCGCTTGTGTTATGAAGCTTGAATTGATCTCAAATGGGAAAAAGGGCAAAGAATCGGTTGCTTTAAATCATGTTATCATTGTAAATTGAATCTCATGCGCTATTATTAAACTACAGTTTGTAAGTGTAGCAAGCAATGAGCTGTAATTAGATCCACAGAGCAGAGAAATTAAAGAACCCTTTTGTACCTGTTGTCAACCCAGCTTACTTTGCTTTCTGTGACACCGTAGTTTATTCATTTGACAGCTCATGAATGTGGGAAATGGGAATGCCTAATTAATGCAGACAAATTGATTAGTAACAGGTGAGGGAGAGCGTGTACGAGGCAATTGAACCGTCGTCTTCCCTTAATGGAACAGACATGTTGTCCGCCTTTCTGCACAGAGTGTATGCTGGTCTTCCTTTTACCTGTCAAATTGAAGGACAGGTCATACAGGATGCATACTGGGAGGAGGAGCCTGTTTGCTGTGGTATGTGTATTTAATTGTATTTATTGTGTGGCTCTTTAAAATACTCAATTCTGATTGGTTAGTTGCAGCATTCCATGATTTGATATTTCCTAATATGGGCAGTTCCCACACAATTGGCCTACGTTTTGATTACACTGCATTGATTTGTTTTTGTTTTTTTTTTTGTTTTTTTCCCCTACATGGGCAAGTTTGACTGTTTTTACAGCAGCATATGCATGTTATAATGTTAAAAGATGTTCAACATTAAAAAAATGTTTCTATAGACCTTTTGTCAATTTTTCAGCAGTCATGGCTCTAAAATCACACCACCGATGCGCTCATACATGTTTCATAAGCAACTTGTGATATCTAGCATCTCAGTTATGGCTTACAGTAAAATAACCACTGAGGAAATCAGGTCTAGTTTTCCATGTATTCTTGATCGTGCCGTCGTAGTGTCTGGGTTTTATTATGTATTATTTTTATTATTATCTATGTATCTTGCAATTTTGACAATTTTGAGTAAACTCACACTTACAAGTTTCTTACTTTCAGGTTCTGGTAGGGCTGGGCGATAAAATTACAACAATAATTATTGTGATAAAATTTTCCTTGATAAAATGACAACAAGAGTTTGATAAATGTTCACTATAATTTTTATGCACCAAAAGTGGAATCAAACACCGCTAACGGTGCCACACAGACCGTTTATCTGCTCAGTTCAAAGTTCAAATGGCAGCGCGGCGCAAACTTACTGGAGCAGATGTGCTTACTCGTCACACGAGCACTAAACAGAGTTGTTTGAATTCACTGAAGAACAAAAAAAGACTCTGCAATTTAAATTAGTTTAAAGCCAGATAAAACAGTGCTGACAAACCGGAGGAACACTGCTCAACCATACAGTCAGAAGACTTTTCAGTGTATATAAATCATTTACCATCAATTTACTGTAATAACACTAACTGCACCATGGTAATGTTGCAGAAATGTGGGATATTCATATCAAATTTTATTATATTATTAATGTATTAAAGGGGGAATATAATTACATTATTTTTTGTGATTTAGCGTTTTTGCATATTTAGTTTACTGTTTATCATACAAATACCTAGAAACCATATAGATATTTTAACCATACTATTGAGGTGCTGTATGTGTGGTTTAAGTGTGGGTATCATGATCTAAATGTATGCTACTATGGAAGACCAATGGTTAATTTTTGTAAAACTCAAACAGTCAGAATAATTAAATTTTACCACATAAATATTGAGGTTGTTACAATTTTTTTGACATAAATTCAACATAAATTTACATCTGCATCCGAACTCAAGCTACTACTATCAACTACTGTCAAATATGCATTTCTAAGAGACAAAAATTGTAATATTAATATTGCAGCCTGCACTGAAAACTGTGCAGAAGATACATGTCATAAAAGTCAGGCAACACAAACCTGTTTCATGATTTGAAATAATATCACTCAGTAGGACATGGAGAAACTAAGAAATTAATTTCGATATTTATTTTGTTAAGGAAAAAATGGCGTGAAGTGTTTGTCATGTTCCGACCATGAGTAGTTTAAAACCACAATTAACTGTCTGGTTTCTACAACTTTCACATAAAAGCAAAAATCTGCCTTTAAACTTAAAAGAAGTAAAGATTTGAAACTTAGCATGATAATTATCGATATTGACTGATATGGAAAAAAAAAAGTATTGTGCTAATTTTTTTGGCCATATCGCCCAGCCCTTGTTTCCAGATAAACTTGTAATCGCAATAGTGTGATAGTGATCGTAACTGTTCTGTAATTAATCTTGTACTTGTATTATCTGAATTATTTGGTGGAAACTTTATTTTAGGTCACAAATGATTTGTGGTTGTATCATAATTTGTTGTCAGTGATATAAAACTTTTGCCATACTTGATACGGGTTGATTTACATACCTGTTTTCTTTAAAAGAAATATTGAGAAATGTTTTATGTATAATCGTGTTTTGTAAAGAGCTTTGTTATCCTCATGCCTTCAGGTTTGACCTGAATCCTGGTTAGCCACATTATAAATGAAACGCTTACCTATAGGATCTTGTTGCTAGGACACTTAGAAATACTTTATGGCAAGCCAAAGAATTCATTTTTAAAGAAACTTTTAATCATTTGTCTGGCTATTTTTGCATTTTACTAGGACGGGATGTGCCTACGGGTGACCTGACTAAGCTAAATTTTAACTTTAAATAACTGGTGCTTTTGTAACAAAAATGCACTTTTTTCTATGAATCATGCTCATTCTCTTCTTAAATTTCCATGGGTGATTGTAAATTAGTTCTTACATCTTGCATACAGTTTCCTCTGGTTGATGAGTAAAAAAAGTTGGAAAAGCCAGTCACTGTACTGTACATCAAGGGAAGCAGTGCAGTGTATAAATTCAAGCATGCGTGTCTCTGATGGTACATTACTCAGCAGCATTCTGTATCTGACGGGCATGTTTCCATATTGCATGTATATTGCAAAAGACACACTTGCGATTGACATGTTTGAGCAAATAACACATGTTAAAAATATATGCCTGTGTGCCAGAAAGACACCTCCCATGTCTATGTGAGCCATCATTCTTTTCTGTAATTTTTGACATGCCCTGTGGACACGCTGGACCAATCTTATGGTCTGCTTGCCTCTATCTTTACTCGCTTTTGTCTTTGTGGTTTGTTAATGTTACGATTTTTCCACCTTCTGTGTAGTGTTAATTTGTATATTTCAGTCCAAACCTCAACAAGAAGAATCTTCTGCATGCTGAACTTTGTTGAAGGAATAGTTCACCCAAAAATTACAATTTCCTCAACCTCAGTACAGCCAAGATCTAGATGATTTTGTTTTGCCATTGGAACAGATTTGAAGAAATTTAGCTTTGCGGCACTTGCTCACCAATGAATCCTTTGCAGTGAGTGGGTGCCATCAGAAATGAGAATCCAAACAGCTGATTAAAAGCATCACAATAATCCACAAGTGATCCACATGACTCCCGTGAAGCAAAAAAAATTATATTCTTAAGAAACAAATCCATAATTATTACATTTTTAAACCTCAAACCATCTGACTAAATACAAGTGTGGATTATTTTGTTTTTTAATCAGCTGTTTGGGCTCTCATTCTCACGGTACCCATTCACTGCAGAGGATTCATTGGTGGGCAAGAAACGTAAGACTCCTAAGACTTTATTTTTCATTTGTAAGCATGAGTAGAGGTTTAAGGTGTGGTCAGAGTTACTGTTTTCAAAATCCTGCTTTATTGCCAGTGTGCCCTTGTGCAAGCCACATTAGATTTTAACATGGTTAACAACCTCCCACAGGTCTGTCCCTAATATAACGGAGTCACCTCAGCACTGCTATGAGACAAGTAAATATACTACCAGTCACCAGTAGACTACCAAGTTTGAATAAAACAGAATCATGATCTTACAAAATTTTTTGAACTTTTAAAGCTAATGCTTAAATTCAACATGCTTATGAATATTTTAATTAGATTATTTTATTACAAGATGTCCATTGTGAAGGTTTGTCCAAGCTTTTGAGTGATATTGTTGCTAAATTCATCCTATGAAATGAGCTATACCTCTGAAATGTACTGGTTTTAATTTCATCATAACATTCAGTAAAGCTTTCATACGTGTATTTATAAGTTAGTTATGAAGAATTTACCTTTCTTTGGTTCAGATTTATTTTAAAGGGAATTTTAATGGCGTTTCAAAATAAACCATTTGAAAGTTCATCAATAGTTGGATTTGAATTCATAGGGGTTGAGTTATTTGCCTAAATAATTAATTGTATCCCTATCTTATCCTCTCAAAGAACTCACACTTTGAAACTCTGAAGGTTGAAGTCTGTCAGTGTTCCATAAAAGTAACAGAGAAACAAAAGACTTCAGAAACTTTCATGCTGACTTTTGCTTCATCTTGAATTGAAACAAATTCTTATTTACCTCAGAAGCTCGGGTCTAACCTCCTTTAGCTTTTAGATGGGACAAGGACAGTGGGGTTCTCGTAAGAACATATATGCCCACAGGCTCCATGATCTGAGTTCAATTACAATTTCTATTTGGGTTATGAAACCAGCAGGGATTAAGCAGACAGACACAAAGCAGCTTTATTGGTGACGGCTTATATAACATCAATTAATGAAATATAGCTGCACTAAAAGAGATTTTCACCTCAGAATAAAGAAGACACCCTGCTGTGTAAAATACCTGAGCTAAGATATTTGGTGACTGAACCAGCTTTATACTATATCTGTCAGCAGATAGACACAGGGGTAAGTGCAATACAATCAACAAGTTTATTGAGTAGTAGCAGAGGGGAATGAGATGATAACAATGTCCAGGTAAACAGGTAGGGAATGGGAATGTCTGTAGGGGTTTATCTGAGTGTGAATGTCCTTTTTCCTTTTCCAGGGGATCCAGAGGTAACAGTGGAGCATGGAGACTGTGGAGAACAGGGAAAGGAACACTGGAGTAACTGGTAAGTAGACAAAACGTAAGTGGGTCAGGTTAGTCAACATGGAAAGTTTGAGACCAGACAGCGAGTGAACGGGAGGAGCGCAGGAATATAGTGCTGCTGATTAGTGTTGACAGGTGGCGGTGATCAGAAATCAGGGGATTGGCATCTGGTGAGTGTCGTTGGTGGAGATTGCGGTGACTGTGGTGACTCTGACAGTACCCCCTCCTCCAGGGGCGGCTTCTGATGCCCTATTACGGCGATGGGGTCGGCCACGGCTTCTGGGTGCGGGACGGTCAGGGTGGTTCTGGTGAAACTCGGCCAGGAGAGAGGGATCCAGCACATCGGGCCGCAAGTCTCTGTCCTTCTTGCCCACGAAGAAGAAGCTCGAGGCCTCCAGAGAGGTGGAAGGGCGAATGAACTGTTGTTGGAGAGCCTCCTTGATGTAATCCTCCATCACCTTGCACTCCGGGATGGACAGGGGGTACACTCGACCCTTGGGGAGTATAGCACCAGGCAGCAGGTTGATGGCGCAATCCCATGGCCGGTGTGGTGGTAACTTCGTGGCTGCCTGTTTGCTGAACACATCCTGGAACGCCAGGTAGTCAGATGAGATCGTCGGAACCTCACGAGGTTCGGGGCTCTCCACTAGGGTGGAATAGTTTTGGATTCAGGTTTTACTCCATCGGAGGATATTGCTGGTATCCCATCTGACTTCGGGGGAATGTTGAGATAGCCAGGGGCATCCCAGGACGATAATCGACGGTGGGTCCCTCCAGTACCAGAAAGGAATCCTCTCCTGATGAAGACAGCCTACTTGCAGAGTGATCGGCGGAGACCCGAACTTGATGTGCCCATGCCCAAGCAACTTTCCCTGTATGATATTGATCTTCAGCTCGGCCTGTCTCTGGCAGGGTAAATCAAGCTGTTTTAGGAGGGCTTGTGAGATGAAATTTCCTGAGAATCCAGAGTCCACGAGGGCAGGTACTGAAATGAAATGACGTGGGGTAAACAGTTGTACCGTTAGCAGTGGTAGGGTAGAGATAGCAGGCTCCAATTGGAGGGTACTCACCGCTGGGCGTGGGGGGCGAGAGTAGAGGCACAGCCCTGTGGGCATCGAGCACGCTCAGTGCGTGAGAGGCAATTAGTATCCATTAGCATAGGTTCTGGTACCGGAGGACAGGCAGCTGGTGAGGACGGAGAATGAGCGGTTATGTCTGGCTGACAAGCCTTGAGATGTTGGGAGATCTTAACGGCCTTCTGCATAAAGCTCTCCAGTCCGACAGTGTCATCATAGATCGCCATCTGGGCTCTGATCTGTGGATCCAAGCCCTGACGGTAAGCAGTGAGTAGCGCTGCCTCGTTCCATCCACACAAGGCTGCCAGAGTCCAGAACTGCAGAGTACAGACACTGGCCGAAGAATCTCCCTGACGGAGGTGGAGGAGTTGGTCGGCAATGGAGAGCATGTCGGTGGATAGGCCGAAGACCTCCTTGAAGTGGGAAGAGAAAGAATCGAAAGAGTTAATTATAGTGGTCTGTGAGTTCCAGATGGCTCGTGCCCAGAGCAATGCCCGTCCGGTTAGCAGGGAGATCAGGAAGGCAACTTTAGCCCGAATGTCCTTTTTCCTTTTCCAGGGGATCCAGAGGTAACAGTGGAGCGTGGAGACGGTGGAGAACTGGAGCGGTGGAGAACAGGGATAGGAACACTGGAGCAACTGGTAAGTAGACAAAAGGTAAGTGGGTCAGGTTATTCAACATGGAAAGTTTGAGACCAGACAGTGAGTGAACGGGAGGAGTGCAGGGATATAGTGCTGCTGATTAGTGCTGACAGGTGGTGGTGATCGGAAATCAGGGGATTGGAATCTGGTGAGTGCCGTTGGTGGAGATTGTGGTGACGCTCTGACAATATCAGGTTTCAGATTGGTAAGATGCTTAATACAGGTTCTTTTTTGAGGAAATGAGCTAGGCCAATTCTTTGATTTACTAACCTTGATAGTTGGATGTTTAGTACAAGTGCAGCTATATGGATTTGTATGTAAAGCGCTGAAATACCATGTTACTTTCCAGTAGATTAAAAAAGGCAGCTGGCTACTCTTCTGGGTCACTTGTCACTTTTGCATTTTCCATACAAAATGACAAGACACCCTTGACCTTGTTTCGATATGTGCAGATCTGAAAAGTGCATTTGTTTGAATTTGAGAGGTTCAGACAGGGATCACTGACCTTACAAGCTTGATTGATTGTTTCTTTCTGCATTGAGCTAGATAGGTGGTTATATTGTGAAGTGGTAGATGACTGGTCAATAAATGTATCCTTGCCTTTTCTTTTTTGTCCCCTTAATAAAGTGAACTGACAGAGAATCAAAAGAGAAATTAAACTCTTTTAGGGAACAATGGCAACATATATTGTTGAGTTTATGAGGGGCATGAGGTTACTGTCTGAAAATAGGAAATATTTCAAGGTACAGATGCACACAAGAGACATTGTCAGGCACAATGGCTGTGATTGACAGATTGCTGAGAGAATACCAAGATGCTGAGATTACATTTTGGAAGTGGAGGTTGTTCTGACATTTCCTGAACTTGGTGAGATGAAGTATCTGACATGTTGTGGTCTCTCCGACAGAGACAGCAGTTCGAGAGATGTCACAGGTCTTTATCTGTTTTGTAATTTCTTTGGGGAATATGTGTGTGGTGCCTTGTCTTGACTAGACTGCGAGTCTTTAATAATTAATAGGTCTACTAGTTCTATATATGATGTACTAAATGAGACCAGGCATGTTGTCACAATGGACAAAATGGCTTGTTTTAGATACTGTAATATACAGCTCTGAATAATTACTATAATGATCAATTGTTGAGCAGTTTTCCTAGATTTAATTGTACAGTGTGTGTCTGTGTTTGAATAATCAGTTAAAATAATTATGAAACATGAAATAACTCATAAAACAGCTCAAATATAACTACCCTTCACAAACTTTTTGTCATTTAAGAGAGGATTTGAAATAGAAATTTGAGTTTAGTTACTTTATTAAGAATAATATATATATATATTTTTTTACACCACTCTAAAGAAACAAACATTATTGGAAAGGGTATTAGAAGAAAAACATTAAAGCAAGCTCACATTGTTCTGCGCTCTGTTTAGTTATAAATTCACTTGTTTGTGAAAGCCAGGCCGGCATTGAATACAATTCGCTAACAAAAATGAAATCTCTGCCAAATTGCTGTTGTACTTACCAAGAAGAAGTGTTTTTGTTATGTGTTATTTTTTGCATTTCTGAGCAAAATAAGTTGTTAATATTTAACATTCTGTTTAGAGTATCTGTTATGTTGGAGTTTTTGGGGTTATGATTATGGTGAAGAGTGGAACCTTTGCTCAGGTTGAGGGTGGGCTACATGCAGATTATTCTATATGTTGGTTTAATTAGAGAGCCTTTAGGCCTATTGAAAAAATATGTCAGTATATTGATGAGTCGTCTCTTCCTTATGCTTCCCAGCAACCCCATATTTTATGTAGCTATTGTTTTTACTTTTTCAAAAGTTATATTAAGCTAGTTAACTGCATAAGATTTAATACGGCTGCTTTGTATAGCTCACAGTTGAATTCACTGCAAAAATAACTATTTGTAATGTTTGGAACCAAACAGACAAGTTTTTTTGTAGTGAATATTTAAATTATTATTTTAAGAAGCAAAATTAAAAACCACAATAGTTATTTTAATCTATATGGTGCCTATAGCTCTCTGAGATTTTTCACTCCATCTCATGTCCCTCACTTTCAACTCATGCAGCCGTTCAGTTTTGAGTGGTCTGTTATCAGTAATAGCCACTGTCCTTTGACCGTCATGCTGCACGTTACCTGAGGGATGCAAACAGTTAAGCGCTTGTGAAACAATTATGGCTGTGACTGGGTTGCAGTGGTTAATGCTTTTTTTGAGGAAAAGATCTCAGGATTTTTCTCCATATAGTGGACTTCAATGGGAGCCAATGGGTTGAAGGTCCATATATATATATATATATATATATATATATATATATATATATATATATATATATATATATATATATATATATATATATATACACACATGCATACAGTGGGGCAAATAAGTATTTGATACACTGCCGATTTTTCAAGTTTTCCCACTTACAAAGAATGGACAGATCTGTAATTTTCATCGTAGATACCCCTCAACTGTGAGAGCCAGAATATTTTTTTTTTAAATCCAGAAAGTCACATTGTATGATTTTTGAATAATTAATTTCCATTTTATTGCATGAAATAATTATTTGATACAATAGAAAAATATAACTTAATATTTGGTACAGAAACCTTTGTTTACAATTACAGAGGTCAGACGTTTCCTGCAGTTCTTGACCAGGTTTGCACACACTGCAGCAGAGATTTTGGCCCACCCCTCCATACAGGTCCTCTCCAGATCTTTCAGGTTTTGGGGCTGTCGCTGTGCAAAACGGAGTTTCAGCTCCCTCCATAGATTTTCTATTGGGTTCAGGTCCGGAGACTGGCTAGGCCACTCCAGGACCTTGAAATGCCTCTTACGGAGCCACTCCTTAGTTGCCCTTGCTGTGTGTTGTCATGCTGGAAGACCCAGCCACGACCCATCTTCAATGCTCTTACTGAGGGAAGGAGGTTGTTGGCCAAAATCTTGCGATACATGGCCCCATCCATCCTCCCCTCAATACAGTGCAGTCGTCCTGTCCCCTTTGCAGAAAAGCACCCCCAAAGCATGATGTTTCCACCCCCATGTTTCACGGTTGGGATGGTGTTCTTGGGATTGTACTCATCCTTCTTCTTCCTCCAAACACGACGAGTGGAGTTTATACTAAAAAGTTCTATTTTGGTCTCATCTGACCACATGACCTTCGCCCATGCCTCCTCTGGATCATCCAGATGGTCTTTGGTAAACTTCAGACGGGCCTGGACATGTGCTGGCTTGAGCAGGGGGACCTTGCGCCCGCTGCAGGATTTTAATGACGGTATAGTGTGTTACTAATGGTAACCGTTGAGATGTGGTCCCAGCTCTCTTCAGGTCATTGAGCAGGTCCTCCCGTGTAGTTCTAGGCTGATCCCTCACCTTTCTCAGGATCATTGATACTCCACGAGGCGAGATCTTGCATGGAGCCCCAGTCCGAGGGAGATTGACAGCCATCTTGAATTTCTTCCATTTTCTAATAATTGCGCCAACAGTTGTTGCCTACTCACCAGCTTGTTTGCCTATTGTCCTGTAGCCCATCCCAGCCTTGTGCAGGTCTACAATTTTGTCCCTAGTGTCCTTAGACAGCTCTTTGGTCTTGCCCATAGTGGAGAGGTTGGAGTCTGATTGATTGAGTGTATGAACAGGTGTCTTTTATACAGGTAACGAGTTCAAACAGGTGCAATTAATACAGGTAATGAGTGGAGGATAGGAGGGCTTCTTAAAGACAAACTAACAGGTCTGTGAGAGACAGAATTCTTGCTGGTTGGTAGGTGATCAAATACTTATTTCATGAAATAAAATGGAAATTAATTATTTAAAAATCATACAATGTGATTTTCTGGATTTTTTTTTTTATATTCTGTCTCTCACAGTTGAGGTGTACCTAAAATGAAACTTACAGATCTCTCCATTCTTTGTAAGTGGGAAAACTTGAAAAATCGGCAGTGTATCAAATACTTATTTGCCCCACTGTACATACTTTTTAACCGTAGGCGGAAGTACCAAACCAATGTTAACAAGTGTGGAGGAGGAGGATCATTCAAAAATTGTATACTGAATGAAACATATTTACATTCTGTCTTTGTATCAATGTATTGTTTAAAATGGTCCGTTCATGTGCATATACTGGATGTTTAAATCTTTTGAAAAATCTTTTAATTTCTTCCGATAGGAAAAAAAACGTGGCCTTTACAACATGATTAAGTAATGCATGAAGTTGTGGACATGTATCGCAGAGCTAATGCAAAACAAACATTTGTGGTTAAAAAGTATATAAATGTGTCTTTTAATTTAATTAATAATAATTTTTATTTTTTTTGGAAAATGACCAATCGTTATTAAATTATCAGGAATTTAAATTCTGAAGTGAACTAATCCTTTTAACTAATATAATTTGTAATGAACACATTTTTCTAAATGATTGTGTTTGTTATATTGAATATTGTCTTAATATAAACAATTACAAGAAAAAACTGTCTTAAAAAATTTAAACTAGGAAACATTTGAACGACCCTCAATAACGGTTTCCATTTAAAATAGATTGAATTTAATTTACTTTTTAATTTAATTTAAATTTGTAATGAATATCGTATTACATTTTATTATATGAAAAATGTATACAGTAAAATAAGAAATTGTTACATTTTAATGTAGTCATTTTTATTAAATTCTGAAATTCATATTTGTTTGTTTAATTACTTGTAATGAGGAACTAGTGCAGAATCCTAAATATTTCATATTCTTTTTCTATCATAACTTTTTTGTATACTTGCAGTTAATTAAGAAAAAACACTTTTGAAAACGAGGTGTTGAACTTACAAATGAATGAATGAATGAATGAATGATGCATTTATATAGCGCTTTATTGTGTATTGCTGTACACCCAAAGCGCTTTACAATCATGTGGGGGGGGTCTCTGTGTGTTAAATGTGTACAAATGTGTTAATGTGCATACAGTATGTGTGCTTGGTTGAACACTTTAAAGCACACTTCAGCGTGTTGATGCAAATGGTAACACTTTATTTTAGGGTCTCTTGACTAGTTGCTTATTAGCATGCATATTACTAGAATATTAACCATTTATTAGTAGTAATTAACCACATATTAATGCCCTATTCTACATGACCTTATTCTACATCCCTAATCCTACCCAATACCTAAACTTAACAACTAACTTACTAACTATTAATTAGGAATTTACTGAGGGAAAAGTCACCGTGAATAAGTGTTCCCTACTCTAAAGTGTTACCATGCAAATTTATTCTTATTTGCACATCCGCTGTCACTGGTGCCACATTTTCCATTCGAGCTGTACTCCATTACGCCAGAGTCAGTGTGTCACCTTTCTGCAGGCTATGTGCTAAACATACCCATGTGCAAACAGAGCCCTAGCTCAGTTAGATGCACACTTTGGCGTGTTTAACCCAGTGCCTCCTGTGCAGGTAGGTGCTCTTCTCTCTGCCTGTGCTGCAGTAGAGCCTGCAGAGGAGAACTGGCCCCCCGACTGAGCCTGGTTTCTCCCAAGGTTTTTTTCTCCATTCTGTCACTGATGGAGTTTTGGTTCCTTGCCGCTGTCGCCTCTGGCTTGCTTAGTTGGGGACACTTCATTTCCAGCGATATCGTCGAACTGATTGCAAAAACACTATTTAAACTGAACTGAGCTGGATGATGACATCACTGAATTCAATAATGAAATGCCTTTAACTGAAAATCTTTTTTTGAATCTTTTCATTTTACATTATTGACACACTATTTTCCTTTTTTGATATTGTGCAGTTGCTCTGACACAATGCACATTGTTAAAAGCGCTATATAAATAAAGGTGGCTTGACTTGACTTGACTAGAGTCGCCTCTGCCAGCACACTGCTCTCCTGGTGCCAGCCAGCCCACGGTTGCCAGGATACGCCATCATAAACCGACAGTCACAGAATACAAATGTACATGCCAGAGGAATAACTATACATTGTGGGGGAACATAGAGAAGTGCAACCTGGAGAAGAAAGTGTTAACATCCCACATAGTTCAATACTAATTCACCTGAGCCTTTCGTTTGACCTTCCTTAAGGGGAAAATCCTCTGTTTTATGGGTCTAGCACGAATGAGTTTAAACTGAAACATTGGATCGGTGCTTTCAAAGTGGTACAATATGTATCTAGAGACATAAGAATGCTTCCTATAAATTTAAAGCGGGCATTAACGCTATAAATGATAAAAAATTGATTAAAGTGAAATGAAAGCTCCAGGCAAGGCGGTACACGTGACGATCTGTGGGTAGCCTGGTGCTGATTTCTTTCTGCCTGCCTAATCTAAAGGGAACCTGTGTGTTAACATTCTGCTTGTCTGTGTTTGGACCGGAGGTTGCATCCATTCGGGCAGCATGTCTCCACAAGCAGTCCAGAGCAGCTAATTATCTTGCTTCCAGTTTGTGTAGCTACATCTCTGGAAGAGCGAACTGATCTCACACTGTTTTCTGACTAATTTACTCTGTCCTACACCAAAGCATCCCTCTTTCTAGACAGCATATTACATAATTGGAGTATTTGATTGTACTAATTTAACACACTTAAAACATAAATGAAGTTTTAAGAGCATGTGAAACATTAAGCTTCAGGCAGGCCTTCAGATATGTGCATGCAGCATCTTATTTGTATTAATGCTTTGTTTACTCAACAATGTGCAGTAAGTAAACAGAATTTAAGGCCTCCATGGATGATGGATACTGACAAATAATGGATACTAACAAATGTGTCATTGTGTATTATGGCACTGCGCACTTTATTATGTATATGCTAGAAATGTGCATGCATACTAACTTGTATATTTTATGTATTTATTTATTAAATTTGTATTCAGGGACAGACATGGTATGGTAAAGGATTGACACCAAAAAAAGATGATAGAGGAGGGCAAGATGTGACATAATGACAAAATATTATTATGATTAATACTTTGAATAATAATAATTATTATTATTATTATTGATCGTATTAGACTAATCTATATTTAGCACAGAGTAAGTACTTGCTTGTTGTTAGGATCTTAATCAGTACTGTATCTGATCTGTTTAATATGTTTCTAATTGGACCATACTGTAATGCACTAAAGAATAAAGATATACCATGCCAGTTCAACTTGAATATAGAGCATAGTTTTTAAAATCCATAACACTAAATGCTAAATAGCAATGGGAATAATAAGCATAATGATTTTCCATGGTGGGAAAAACTTTTCTTCAGTTATCCAGTGATAAAGGTCCTTACATAACACGTCTAACACTTTTTTCTCCTTGGCTGTAAATGGCACTGTTTAGCACTTTCTTTGACCGCTAATGGCTTTCAGTCACCACCGTCTGTTACATATGAACATGTTTACTTAATAATAAACCTACTTTTCTAACTTTTACTAAGATACAGTATTATGTTAAATTACTCGTTGTCACGAGTATCCAGTTTAAGGTAGCACATACCTGCATTGCTGTGCAACAAACATTGTTTTAAAGTTCAGCACAGTTTGGGTTCAGGATGACTTATTGCTTCATGATGCTGTTCCTGTACAGACAGTGCTACTTTAATCATTTTCATGCATCTTTTCCTCATGTTGGCGCATATATATATATATATATATATATATATATATATATATATATATATATATATATTGTATAAGCATATGCATTCTGGGTCAAGAAAAAGGCTTGTTATTCATGCCCCAGGCAAGAGAAGAGATTTCACATATCACGTTCTGATTTACCACAGAGCCCATGCAAAGCGTTCAGAGTGTGCTTCTTCTATTACATAGATTTGTGGGTAATTTTCATGCCATTATGTTAGCCGCGAATCAACGCTTACATTGTGATTTAACGCATGAGTTATACTGTGACCAACATGTGAACCACTTCATTAATAATCTGCAGATTCACCTCTCAGAATTCAGGAATGAGAATTTACACACAATGAGTACAATGACTTGATTGAGGCTATTTTCTGAATACATCAAATTTCATAAAGAATTATCAGCTGACTCCTGCTACCTTGTTTTATATTCATACTATAGCCATTCTAGATAATGAGTCTCCAACTTTTCTTACACCACAGACAAGTTATTGCAAATATCTAAAATCTATAGACATTTTGTGCATGAACAAGCTACATCCTTTTAGGTTCATATAATATTTAATTCATAGTTAATGGGTTAATCTTATTGTATTTAGACAATGTGATTAATATATTCAATGGCATAACATTTAGTGAATGTATTTTTAATACTTCATAAATGCTTTAATATTTATTATAATATATAGTAATATTATATAATGATAATACTTTTATGTAATTTAAAAAACAAAATGTATTAATCATATCTGCTTAGAGTTCTCTGTTTTTCATAGGTGCATTTTATTCCTGTTAGTTGCTTGAAACAGGTTTTTTTGGGGGGTGGGGGGGTTCAGGTCGAGGGGTTTTATTTGTTTCTATTTCTAATCTATTGCTGTTTGTTTGCTTCAACATGCATTGGAAATTTGTGCGCCTCTAAACCATATTGTTAATTTACGATTCAATTTCCAGTTGTGTCTGCTAAGATTACTGTGGTAGATGTCTCATTCAAAAAAAACACATTCCCACTCTCAGGACAATTTACGTTTTTGATGGAATTCGCTATGGCTTTAGTTGGGTGATTTCAGACCTTGTTAAAAGTTCAATCACCAGCTCCTCAGTGCATAATGGATTAATAGATGACTGAACAATGCCCAGAGTCACAGATGCTATCAGGATAGGAAATGCCTCTGTGGATCCATATATGTGGGTTTGTTCAATAAAATAATGTTAGATTAGTAGAATTAACGTTTATTTGGTGATAATGAGTCACAGTTTATTTTAGAGTGTATCTAGTTCAGCATAACATGAAGACAGATGAAAAGGTTAGGATTGAAGAATTCACCCAATAATTACAAAATGAATGAACATTTACTGCCCTCAGGCCATCTAAGATGTAGATGAGTTTGTTTCTTCATCAGAACAGATTTGGAAAAATGAAGCATTACATCACTTGCTCACCAATGGATCCTCTGCAGTGAATGGGTGCCGTCAGAATGAGAGTCCAAGCTGCTGATAAAAACATTACAATAATCTACACGGTTTGTAATACCCATTTTCAATTTCAAGCCAGTCCTCCATCCATAATATAGCCTCCTCCAGTGAAAAAGCCATCTCGTCCAAAACAGTTCTAAACAAAAATGTTGGTGGATTTTGATGTGAGAGGACAACCGAGGATCGGCTCTTTCTTTGGAAGAGGGTCATTTTATGGACTATGGACTCGACCAGAATAGATGGTTTAAAGTTAAAAAGGTTAGATGAATTTGTTTCTTACAAACATGCACAAGACATTAACGGATGTACTGGAGTCATATGGATTACTTGTGGATTATTGTGATGTTTTTGTCAGCTGTTTGGACTCTTATTTTGACAGCACCCATTCACTGCGTTGGTGACCAAGTGCTGTAATTTCTTCAAATCTGTTGTAATAAAGGAACAAACTAATCTACATTTTGAATGTCCTGATGGCCTTATTGAATGATGCCCAAGTGTTGGTATACAATATTTTAATTACTGTAAGTGTAAACAACACAGATAAGTCTGGCATCCCGAATTCACTTGACCAGCATTTGGTGACTCATGCTGGTACAGTATTGCCTGTTATTGTTAACGGATATTTTTAGACTCATATTGTTCTAAAATAAAATCCTAGGACTCTATCATTTGCATTTTGGGAGAGTATTTAAAAAAAAGTTTTTGTTTCCAATATCTGTGTGAACTTTGGTCTGTGCGCGTGTGTATGTATGTCTCCTGTCTGAATCTCACTGCACACAATCCAGACAGCATCACACAGTACCTACTGACAGTGAAATAAAGCTTTGCATCTCAGATCAAAGGCTCCCCTGGAGAGATGACTCTATATCGACAGATTAAATGGAAATGTATTCTGCTTTTTGTACTGCTATTCCTCTCCCTTTCTTTTTTTCTTTGCTAAATTACAAAAGGGTGGCGTTCCCACAAGAACATGTATCAACTTCAAATGGTTCCCTTTCTTTAATGCACACACCGTAGACAGACGTGAAGCTGCTTGGTTTGGATAGGGTGATGTGAGGGGGACAATGAAAGATTTCAAAGATGAGATTTAAGATGAGACATTTATCTTGGTTAGATATATATGCAGTCGGCTTCAAAAGTCTCAGTCAGACTAGTTTAGACAGACAAAGTTTAGGATTTTGAAAAATGTGAAACACTGAAATGGTATGATGTAATTCTAATAAGACATATTTAAAATAAGCAGCTGGAAACCTATATCAGCAAAACACCAAAACTCCTCGATGCCCAGACGTCTTCAAACTGTTGTGAAAAGAAGAGGAGATGCTTCACCATGGTAAACATGCCCCCGTCCCAACTATTTTGAGACCTGTAGCAGGCATCAAATTTGAAACGAGCTCATTTTGTGCATTCAAATTTTTTAAATTTCTCCGTTTAAACATTTGTATGTTCTATTGTGAATAAAATATTGGCTCAAGTGATTTGAAATTCTTTTAGTTTTCATTTTATTCAAATTTTTAAAGAAACAATTCCCAACGTTTCCAGAATTCGGGTTGTATTTATTATAGCATTAATATTTTAATTGTCCTTTTATTTTTAGCTGTTGTCTATTATTAGTTTTGTTGGTTTTCATATATTTCTATTTAGCTTTTATTCATTTTTTATTTCAGCTTTACGTAGTTGATGAAATGTACAGTCACCAATTTATAATATAAAATACATTTCTTTATAGATTTATTTTTTTCCCCTCAGTTGTTGAAGTAATTTTAGTACTTAAACATAAATGTTCCCTTGGTAACTAACTAACTAAATTTTAAGTTTTTTTATCTAATTTTTCTATTTTATGTATATACAGTCATGGCCAAAAATATCGGCACCCTTGGTAAATATGATAAGAGAAGGCTGTGAGAATTTATCTGCATTGTTAATCCTTTTGATCTTTTATTTTAAAAAAATCACAAAAATCTAACCTTTCATTGGATAAGAATATAAAATGGGGGGGGGGGGGGGGGGGGGTATCATTATGAAATAAATGTTTTTCTCTAATACACATTGTCCACAATTAATGGTACCCTTTTATTCAATACTTTTTGAAACCTCCATTTGCCAGTTTAACAGCTCCAAATTTATAAATAATGCTTGATGAGGTTAGAGAATACCTGACAAGAAATCAAAAACCATTCCTTCATCCAGAATCACTCCAGATCCTTTAGATTCACAGCTCCATGTTGGTGCTTCTTCTCTTCAGTTCACCTCACTCATTTTCTATAGGGTTCAGGTCAGAGGACTGGAATGGCCAGCAGAAGCTTGGTTTTGTGCTCAGTGGCCCATTTTTGTGTTGTTTTTGAGGTTTGTGTTTGGATTATTGTACTGTAAGGCTCCACGCATCCGGCCCAAAGAAGGTCTCCGGTGGTGGATGAAGGTTTCCTGCGTGCTCGGTCTTTCCAAATGTGCAAAGTTCTTCAATTTTAATTAAACTCTAATCTGACTCCATTTTATCATTTAATCTGACTCCATTTCTTTATGACCTCGTATTTAACTTGAAATACAAATTGATTGCTTGTCCATTTCTAATTTATTATTCTGATATTTGATTATTCTAGTTAACTCTTGACTTTATATTTACTCGTTCATTCGGTTGCTCATGTCTTTAACAAGGATGCAACGTAATCTACTAGAGTCAATAATTACAGAGTAAAACAGAATAAGGTCAAATGTAACAATTTATTATCAGTCAGGTAAATACTGTATGTATTATTTCAATTCCACAGCAATTCAAAGAGATCAAATCATATCAATACAAAACATCGAATTCTCAAAGATAAATCTATGAGTAAAGAATGCATACCTGACTTTATAGAAATACATAGTGTAAGGTATTACACTACGGGCTTCTGACTACAGAAATCCCCTGATCCTTTTGCCAAATTTCTTTAAGTACTTCAGACCAGAATAAACATCCCCCAAACTCGAGACAGGAACTAACAATTTGGATTTGCTTTGATCAAGCCGAGTTAGCACCTTTTTGGGACAGAAGGTAATTTGCATGAAAACCACTGAGAACTGACCCACCCTCTATAGTATGCAAAATATCTCTGAACTCTCAGGATCTGTATTACCTTTTAGTTTACTTCTTATAAGAATGAGACCATTGTACCAGTCGCTCTGAGACAATTCAAATGATACCAAACATGACTGTAAATAACACTTGCATTAATGCAGAACATTAAATTTCTGCTATTGACCCTTCTGAGTGAGCTGAGTGAGTGAAGGATGGGTGATGGGAAGGAAGGGATGAAAAGGAGTTTATGCATATGCGAGGGAGGCATTTTCCCGCATTTTCTCTCAGTGGGATGTGGAGACAGATGTCTGTATGTTAATGCACTGTGTGTGTGTTGTCCATCTCAGAAGTTCAAAGTGTCTGAGATTCTGTAATCCTTACAGTACGGTTGGAAGATCCAAACATGGCCCATTATAAGATTTCTAACAGAGTCAGTCACTTATTGATTTTTTATCTGTTGGTATTTGATAGAATCCATGATGCCATGTGTCTAAACAAGATGTCCAGGACCTCCATCAGAAATATAGACCCACAACATAAAAAACATAAAATACAGCAGTATATTTCATTGTACACATTTTTATCCCTGTGTTCACCAAACCCATCTCGAGTGTTTGCTGCTAAAAAGCTTTTTTGTTTGTTTGTTTCATCTGACCATAGAAGCCAGTCCCATTTGAAGTTCCAGTCGTGTCTGATTACTGAATATGCTGGAGATTTTTGGATGAGCTAGGATAATTTTTTCTTGAAACCCTCCCAAACAACATGTGGTGATGTAGGTGCTGTTTGAGAATTATTTTTAAGGTTTTCTGACTCCGAGATGCAACTATTTTCTGCAATTCTCCAGCTGTGGTCCTTGGAGAGTCTTTAGCCACTCAAACTCTCTTTCTCACCGTGCATTAGGACGATATAGACACACGTCCTCTTTCAGGCAGTTTCGTAACATTTTATGTTGATTGGAAATTTTTAATTATTGCCCCGATGGTGGAAATGGGAATTTTCACTGCTCTAGCTCTTTTCTTAAAGCCACTTCACTAATTTGTGAAGCTCAATTATCTTTTGCTGCACATCAGAAATATATTCTTTAGTTTTTCTCATTGTGATGGATGATTAAGGGAATGTGGGCTTTGTTTTCCCTCCTATTTATCTTTCTGTGAAACAGGAAGCCATGGCTGGATAATTGCATGTTCATAATCACCCTGTAGTGCTCAAAATTGTGAATATGAATGGGAATATACTTCAGAGATATTTTACTCATAAGAATTTCTAGGGGTGCCAATAATTGTGTCCAATGTGTATTTGAGAAAAACATTTATTTCATAATGATATTTCTCCCATTTTAAATTCTTGTTCTCCAATGAAAGGTTAGATTTTTGTGATTTTTTTTTAATTAAAGATCAAAAGGATTAACAATCACAGCCCTCTTTGATCATATTTACCAAGGGTGCCGATATTTTTGGCCATGACTGTATGTATATACTCTCCCCTTCAAAAGTATTGGAACAGTGATGCCAATTCCTTTATTTATTTATTTTCTTTCTGTATTTACAAAATGTTACATTTGCTTGTTTTTTGCACTTGTTTTTTGTTTTTTTTTTGATACCCAGTAATTTTGCTGTGTAATTTAGCTGATATGATAAAGTGTCTGAAGCTACAGCTGCTCACAACATTATGGAGTTTGCTACACTACAATGCTCTTGATCATGGAGGTCACTGAAACAAGGGCATGAAAGTGAATTGAATCGATCCATATAACTGATCAAGCCTCCATTTGATAGATGGTGTTCCACACAAACTGGAACAGTAATCTGTTTTTCGGAGAAAAAAAAGAAGGCATGAAAAAACTGCACTACAAAACTTGAGTGGGTGTCATAGTGATATTTTTTTTTACACTATCTAATATAAACTATTTTAAATATGAAACTATATTCTTTGACTGTATTCATTATTTATATTATTTAATGATTATATTTTTAATTTAAATTCTTAACTATCATATATTTATTAATTTACTTCAGATAATTTATGTGGATGACATTAAGCCCAAGTCTTCATTTCCCAATTTTTCAAAAATCATTAACTTAACAGATGGGCTATTTTGCAGTTGAAAGAATAGAAAAGAGCACTGTGGAAGTAGATAACATCTGGAGTTTAAAACTTTTTTTTTTTTTTTTTTTTTAAATGACACCAGCTGGATTTGAACTGTGGTTCTCACATAAACACCAACTAATTAAATTTTTTTTTTTTTTTTTAAAGAGGTACTTTTTTTCCCATATACACATGAAGAAACCACATAGCTGAGGAAACCACACAGTCAAGAGAGTCCGACAAGTTCAGCTGTGCTTGTGCACATATCCGAAAAATACAGTCAATGGTTTGTGGGGAAGGTTACAGACCTAAAATATTCAAATAATTGAGTGAATCAAATATTTATTTTTCATAAACATGATAGATGCAGAGAGGTCAATTTGTATTCTCATGAAACCATCTGCATTCTGTTCATTTAATTTAAGCAGCTACCTCGCATTTGCTGGAAAATGAAAGCGCTGCTAAGAACAGAAAGCGCAGATTATCACAAATAGATTTGTGGACCCTTAACACATTATGAGATGATTTCTATGAAAAACAAAATATGCTATTAGTTTTATACCCAAAGAAAAATTATGGCATTTGATAATGCTATCAAGCTGTGGGAATTTTGGTCACTTTATGCTTGATGATTAGACATCATTTATGTAGGCATCATCAATCAGACCTTTCATCACTGACCTATACAGAGACATTTGTACCTGTGCCCAAAAACACTCAGTTGTAACATCAAGCCAAGCCAGAATACTTGCACACACTGAGCTCTAAAATTGCCCCAAACCACTAGCTGATTTTAATAATTACCATCTATTAGCATTTCAAAAACAGAATGAATGCAATACATGAGATAATGTGGGTTAAAAAATCCTATGAGCACGTAAATCCTTTAAATACTAATTGTCCTGGGCAAGTTCTGTGTAAAAAAATGTTCATATATTTTTCAGCCTTTCAGGCCAGACGAAATACAGCTTGTCACTGAGACAATACCCTTAAAGTGACAACTTTGTACCTTATCTCCCTCTAAAAGGGACATATTAGTATGCCCCATAGAATTTAATATGTCAGGGATCATGTACAGTCAGTCGGTCATTATCAGCTCCACATCATGGTCATGAACTCCCCAAATTTTGTTTGTACCGGCTGTACACTGTTCTGCTTATTACACATTTTCAAACTTGTTTGATATTATCGCCACGTTATCTCGTAATGTGAGCGACACAATGACAAGGTGGAACTAATCCAGCCAATCACAGTGCAGATGGTATAAACAGTCTTATCATGTATCTTTATGAACAGAAACGAAAAGTAACAAATTACTCAAAACAACTAACTAGAAAAAAAATTAACAAATGCATAGATCGTGTAACACCACGTTTCATTGTGCTGTTTAATTACCTCCAACTCTTTCTGCAGTACTGACAGTCCTTGTTGTCCACGTCTTCCAGGCCATTGCTTCTGCCATATTCTCTTTTGTTGTGGTTTCTTCTTTCTTTCGGATAAAATAACTGCATAGACCAATTAAAGGGCCAGTTGATCGTCCTTGCTTTAAGATATGGCCTATAATTGCTGTAATTTCTTGCAAGAATTTGTGTGAGAAAACGTATTTTTGCTGATGGTCAGGAACGCCTCTTCTTTGTATGTTTTGTAGTGTGTGCACCTCGTACGCGTTGTGTTGTGTAGTATGCGCGCAGCTATGACAAGACGATGACAGATGAGTAGTGTGAGCAACACAGTGATTCGGCTAGTCTTTCAATCATGTAGTGTGAGCTTACCATTACTGTCTGGAGGATGTTGACACTAAGTCAGAGCCATTCAGCAGATTTGAGTTGACAGATTTCATACAAAATCGTGTAGTGTATAGTGGTCACAGACTGATTTTTTTAGCTTCAGACTCTGATTCAATCCAGTCAGAGGATATCAAACGTGATATTTGATGTTTTCAGCTGATTTTAGAGCACATGTTGTTTTCATTTGCCATGCGTCTTCTAGCAACAAGGCGCACATTTCTGCATGAGTTTGTTGTGATCGGAACAACTTTAAAGTCTGGTAGTGTATAATCCTCAGTCATTTAGTGTATATGATGACCAGTTTTTCTCTGTGGCTGTTTACAAAGTCGGTAAGTGTATGATGCCTAGTGTTTTAAAAATCTGTTCACATTTTAAAAGTTGTGTGGTAGAACATCTAAAATGCATCAAAATAGAGTGTAACCAAAAACAGTCCATTGCAGTGTACACAGTAATCTGCCTAGTAACAAGACAAAAACAGTAGCTTTATTACAGTAGGTATTTTCACTCTAATTGCTGAGATACAAGATATCATCATTTGCATTTGTATGAAACAAGAGCGAGCACATCCATGGTGTGGCACAGTACGAGAGACATGAAAACAGTGCAAGTTTCATTAATTTGATATAGAGCATCTCCATGGATGACAGCGAACATGAGAAAATGTCTGACCTCTGAATGCCACAATTTACCAATCAGAATCAAGTATTCCAGAGCGCCATGTAAGTAAACTGCTCAAGTAATAACCAATTCCAGTGAGGCGCATTTCCAACATCATAAAATAAAAGCTGCTGCTGAAGGAGGATTGGGCTAGTTCTGTCTTTAGCATTAAATGAATGTTTCACATTATTAGGGAGATGAGGCGGTGAAACCCTGAACTACATCTTCTCGGGAAGTAGTTGCATGCCACAAGCATAGATATATTATGCGTTCACATAATGATCAAAACATTTGGGAATAATTTTGCCTGCTCCCAATTTCAAGCAAGATAACGTATACTCTTTTACCCTATTAAGAACATTTATTAGATTTACCAGCATGGATGTACCACCAGCATCGGAGCGTTTGCTTATCGTGTTAAAGCAGGGCCCACCCCCTCACATACCCTAATGTGTGCAACCTCAGTTTGGCGTGCAGCAGCTGCCTGGAGCTTTTGCCTGCCAATGCGAGTATGTTGTTGTTGTTGTTGTTGCGTTTTCTACCGTTATGTGGATGTAGATGTAGGAGGGAGAGAAAATGGCAACAGGTATTAATGCTGCTGGTTTCTTTTCAAACAGTTTCCATGGCAATTGCAGAGAATCTTTCTCAGGTGGAGGGGCTGCTGCAATCCAATAGCAAGATGAGTTTTTCTAAATGGCCACAGGGGTGAGTAGAATGAAGGACAATTGGAGCAAACAGTGTTTTTAGTCAATCTAAGACTTCCATGCATGAGCTGTTGGGTTTGTCTTTGCAGATCTATTGCATAATGGCGTTTTCTCAGGGAATTGATAAAGACGTCCTGTTGCTTTTTGCACAAGTCACTTGTGCAAACAGGTGACACTAAGAGAACAATGGAATGTAAAAGTTGTTTTGCTGGATTTATCATTTTTTGTTCATGCTCCAAAAACATTCCTTTTAAAGATTCCTAAACCTTACTATGAACTGCTGCTAAACCCAGAGACTAAATATATAGTACATATGAATGTTGTTGAACCCCTCAACCTAGAACTGTTCCTTTCACTTCTTTCACAAATCTGATTTGTGAGAATCTGGAACTCTGTTGTTCAAGGATCAACAAGGATGTTGATGAACTTGTCATACTCTGCAAAATGACAGTCACACTTGTTTATCCATAGTGCTTCGCCTTGACATAGCTGTGAAATAAGGCATATCACAAATACATGTTGCTGCACTTCATTGACTAGAATGATTTGATCACTTTGTACTTTGAATGTCAGCTCCCCCTGGGCATTATATTTGGTACTGCATGTCTGTCATTCCTCTCCCACTGTGTAAGTGACAGTGACATGTGGCCAAGTATGGTAACCCATACTCGGAATTAGTGCTCTGCATTTAACCCATTCAAAGTGCACACATACCGCAGTGAACACACACCCACCGTGAACACACCCGGAGCAGTGTAAAGTCTATAAAACATTTTTTTCTCTGTTCTTGGGATGTCTGAAGCTCTGTTCAGTGCCCATGGAGTTCACTTTGTTACATCTTCAGATATCATTTGATACTTTGGCTTTGTTGGAAACAGTTCTTCAAAAAAGGGTCAATATCTTTCATGTACCATCTTAGGTATTATAAGATCTATTTTGTCTGTTCTTGTGTGACAGATAAGTGTGAAAATGAAAATTCTGTCATCATTTACTCACCCTCTGTGACTTTCTTTTTTTTCGTGGAACTCAAAAGATTGAATTTGAAAGACTGTGCTGCTGGTCTTTACTTTCCAAGCAGTTACTGGCTGCTGAAACAAACCTATTCCTGTGATGATAAAGCTGAACTTTCTGCAGACATTACACCAGTTTTCAGTGTCACATAATTCTAGAGAAATCATTCTAATATGTTGATTTGGTGCTCAAGAAACACTGAAAACAGTTGTGCTGCTTAATACGTTTGTGGAAACCATACATTTCAGAATTATTTGATTAATAGCATTCAAAAGAACAAAATTTGAAATAAACATATTTTTTAATAATACAAACTTAGATCAATTTGAATAAAAGTATTAATAAAAATAAAAAAATAAAAACTTTTGAACAATAGCCTAGTGTAGGCCTACAGAAAATAGGCGTTTTTGATGATTTGATGATCTACGTACGAATATCTTTTTTTGTATTGTTTGCAGGGCCTCGCGGGACGTGCCCCCCGTGCCCCCCCCCCCCCCCCCCCAAAAAAAAACGAGTTACTGTGCCCCACCACTTTCCATCCTCCCTCCTCCTTGTTGAACGCGATCGATTTTGAAAGCGATAGTACTGATAAAACATAAGATAGTGGCAAAGGTTGAGACATTGAGACACAGATCGTCCGATTCTCCTTAATCCAGTTACATTAAGAACATGTCTCTGAAATGGTTTTCCAAACTGTCCTGGAGCATCCCAGCACTGTCTCTCTCATCTAACACACCCGATTCAACTCGTCAGCTCGTTAGAAGAGACTGAAATGGGTCCGAAAAGGTAGAGTTGAGAGAAAATACGATGCTGTCAGATCCGCGTCATGTTCGGTAGCGGCATCTCTTAAAGAAATAGAAGCCAAAAACAACCTAATAACCAGCTGCTGTGATGTCTGTTCGTCAAGAACAAAAGAGGAAATCAATAACTTTTATAGTTTTAAGGATTCATCTGTATTTAGTTTAGAATTTAGCCTAGTGTTTGATAACTTTATTTAATTTCTGTATATTTCTGCTGAGGGGCACAGGTAGATAAATATTACATTTATTATAATGGGTTTATATGAAGATTGTTTTAAGTTCACTTAAATTAGAAATTATTTTTAAAGTCTAGTGAATGTTAAAATTGATAGCTCTTAATTATAACGTAAAGTTGAATGGCTATAGCCAATGGCTAAATATTAGGTGGAAACATTTTTTATAGGGAAATCAGTATTAATTGGTATCAGTGATACTGGCCTTCAGTCATAAATATAAAGATGCCATTAAACAAATATTACAAATATACTGTCTTTATGTTGTTTGTACATTAATTTGAAGATTGAATGCGAAATTATTGCAACATAAAAGTATATTTAAAAACTTTAATGTTAGGTGGGATTAATCGTGATTAATTTCAGAAAAATGTGCGATTAATTAGTTGTTTTTTTTAATCGATTGACAGCATTAAGTGGCCAAAACAAGCGGCTTTGTTTTTCTACAGATACACTCATGCCATGGCCTTTAATCTCACTTTGACCAGTATTCATAAGAAATATTCCCAGAGTGCAAATCTGATGTCACTGTGGCCTGCACCTGTCATTTGCTAGATAAATAGGATCTGTCTTCGAAAATGAGGCTAGTTGCCACCAGTCCCATGGGCCACATAATCTGACTGTTTTATATGAATGTGGCATCAGTCTAAATTACTTTCAGTGATGTCAAATTCTTCCGTTAGCATATAATCAAGCAGATACACACAGGCAGATAAATTATTCAGTATTTCAGATGAGTCTGATTTTTACCATCTTTGAAGTAAGGGGTATGTCTTTTTGCCCACTAAATAAAGCATTATTTGGGTTTTCTCTTTCATTTTTACATCAAAAAACATGACAGAATATTTCCTGTTTATTCCTAAATGGAATGAGAAAAAACAGGCCTATATTCCTCCTTTACAGTGAAACAAACTCTAAAACAACTTAGACTGTGGAAACTAGAATCGCTCTCTGCAACCTGTTTTTCTGTAATGCAATAAAGCAGCTCGTCATCACCCAGAGTTTAGAGGTCAACTCCTCCCATCCCACTGCAGGCCTCAGGCCTCCACCAGCACAGTAGCCTAGCAACTATCTGTGGATAGTGACACATGCTACTGTCTACTATTTGCCAGTATGGGAATGAAAGCACAGATGCTCTTATGTGTGAGAGAGACAGAGAAAATAAGTGCTGCTTTTGGGGCAAAAAGTCATGGCACTCATGAGCCATTTAAAGGACAAAGTGAGTCAGACAGAACACAGATGGCTGAGACCAGCCCTACTGATTTATTCAGCAACTGGGACCTGTACTCCATCTCTGCTCTTTTTTTTTACTGTTGGTCTGTTGATCAGGTTTAAGAGGATAGTGTTTGCTCACTGGTTTTAGAAAAACTAAACTTATTAGTATCTGGTGCAAACTGGTAGACCATTTTGAACTACCAACAAATCAGTTATCAGCAGATCAAACAAGCTTCGTTACTTATTTATTATTGCATTGGATAATAAAATGTAATATGTGATATTATTTATATATATATATATATATAATATTAAAGTTATAGTTATTTAAAAAGTAATACTTTTATTCAACAAATCGATCAAAATTGACAGTAAAGACATTTCTGATGTTCTAAAAGATTTCTATTGTAAATGAATAAAAAGTTCAGAAGAACAGCATTTATCAAAGACTCCTGAAAATAAAATGTTTCCACAAAAATATTAAGCAGAACAACTGTTTTCAGCATTGATTATAATAATAATATATGTTTCTTGACCATTAAATCATCATATTAGAATGATTTCTAAAGGATCATGTGACACTGAAGACCAGAGAAAATTCAGCTTTGCCAACACAGGAATACATTTTAAAATGTATTCAAATAGAAAACAGTTAATTTAAATAATAATAATATAAATACATTTTAAAACTTTGGTGTCAGATTAGTAAACATTTCCCCCATTTCTTTAAATTAGCCTTCTATGCTCATCAAAGCTGCATTTGTTTAATACAAATACAGCTTTGATGAGCATAGAAGACTAATTTAAAGAAATGGGGAAAAAATTTTACTAATCTGACACCAAAGTTTTAAAAGGTAGTGCATATAAGTGACACACAGGCATCCTTTGAATTTTGAATAGTTTTTAAATTGTTTTCAGATGTTGATGATTACAAGCGCCAGACTTCCGATCTATCTGTAATAGAATGGTTAAGCGATATCGTAACTGTGTGTTTGGGTTGCTGCCAACATTCGGCTGGTATCCAACCTGCAATATCAGCTTTTGCAAACATCTCTGCACAGCTGTTTCTGTACATTTTAAATGCATTTATCATTTTGTTGTTTGTATTAATTAAGGAGTAGACAGAGAATAAAAAAGCCTTTCAAGTTAAAAAAACAAACAACTAACAATGTAAAAATGTGTCGCTTTTGATCAAATTAATGTATTCTTGTTCAATAAAAGTGTTACTTTCTGGTGGGAAAAATGACTGACAAGAGTAAAAAAATACACTAACACTTAATACTCTGTTAGTGTGCATCTATGCACCAGTGGCAGAAAACCGTTCTGGACAGCAGTCCCGCAAGCCTAATCAGCAGGCTGACTTATTCAGACTGATGCTTTCTCCCACTGATAACAGGACCCTGGAGAGACCGGATGGCTGGCAGGTTCTTTGACGACTGCGGGGGAGCCACGGCAGGCACACTCTCACCATGTACAAACAAGAATCAAAATCATACTTGCTCAAATTATTCTACCTTTCTTTCTTCCACATGTACTTTCACATTTCATTGTATGTTCACATGCTGCTGCTGCTGAACAGCTAAATTAAGTGGATTTTTCTTTTAGTGTTGATCTAGTGCAAGTCTTGTCGACTAACCGCAGCAGTGAACCACAACGTGAGACCTTTGTGGTATGAGCTCACAACTAAGCCTGCAGGGCTTTTGTGTACAGCAGTTCAACTCTTAATTGCAAGAAAAATTAGGTGCAGTCCTCCATTTACCAAACAGGCTGATGTTGCCATAGAAACGGTAAAGTACTTCAAGGCCTTGGGTTTGATTGGCCTGGAGGTCTGACCGTGGGGAGAACAGACCAGAGACAACTCAGGTATTAAGGAGAAACCCAAGGATAGAGGAGAACAACAACATCTTGCTATCAATGCTATGGTGTTTGATACTGACCCTAGGTGCTGTTGTAGTGCTTTCAATACTATATTATATAGCTAATAAAAGAGACCGTATAACTGACTTCAAAAATGTCTATTCTTATCTATCAGCACATCAGCTGCATTTTTTTCCAAGAGGAAAAAAGAACAAATAGAATTCAAAAAGGTACTTTATGAGGTCTTTAATGTGTTTTTCCTTCAACTGTGCCTTAGGCGATTCACAGCCAAGAGCCGAGCAAAAATACCAATGAGCTACAGGCCGAGAGTTTACTGCAGGACTTGTGTTTATTTCTATTTTCAAAACATTCACACAGGTGGAAAGTTTCAAAATATCAGAACACGTCCAGAAAATATAGGTATTTAAAAAAAAAACAAACAAAAAAACATACAGCTGACCTTACACTTGGGCTGAAGTCCTAGGCCGAAAATAAAATTAAACGAGAGAGGAGCGAATGATGATGTAACTCTTGAGTACTTTATACCAACAACAACAAAAAACTCATTATCTGAGCTTGTTATTTAAAACTAATGAGTTTAGTGGATTATTGTTCCATTCTTCATGTGAAGAAAAAAAAATTAATGTGGTCAGAACAGAGCGAAGCTATCTGTGTCCCTACAGCAATATTTGTTGTTTGTTTAATAGAATCATTTAAATTCTTGTTCTCAGGCATTAAACAAGAATATCCTTCCTCACATGGTTTTGTATTCATGGTCCTCAAAATAATGAAACTGTGAGGATGAGGAATTACACAAGCATTCAAAAAAAAAAAAAAAAAAATTTGTGTGTTTTTTTTTTGTTTGTGCTCATGAAGGTCAGAATCCTATGGTGGTCCAGTAGTGCACAACACATGGAAGTCGCCACAATGCAACGCATATGACTAATTTCGTTGTGTTGTGCTAATTTTACTGTGTTGTGGCTTGTTTCTGTTGTGTTGTAGCTTGTTTCCATTGTGTTGTGCTAACTGTGATGTGTTACGGCTTGTTTTTGTTGTGTTGTGCTTATTTCGTTGTTGTGGCTTGTTTCCGTTGTGTTGTGCTAATTTCGTTGCTGTGGCTTGATTCCGTTGTGTTGCAGCTTGTTTCCATGGTGTTGTGCTGATTTCGTTGTTGCAGCTTGTTTCCGTTGTGTTGTGCTGATTTCGTTGTTGCAGCTTGTTTCCGTTGTGTTGTGCTGATTTCGTTGTTGTGGCTTGTTTCTGTTGTGTTGCGGCTTGTTTCCGTTTTGTTGTGCTGATTTCGTTGTTGCAGCTTGTTTCTGTTGTGTTGCGGCTTGTTTCCGTTCTGTTGTGCTAATTTCATATTGTTGCAGCTTGTTTCCGTTGTTGTGGCTTGTTTCCATAGTGTTGTGCTAATTGCGTTGTTGTGGCTTGTTTCCATTGTGTTGCGGCTTGTTTCCGTTTTGTTGTGCTAATTTTGTATTGTTGCAGCTTGTTTCCGTTGTGTTGTGCTAATTTCGTTGTTGTAGCTTGATTCCGTTGTGTTGCGGCTTGTTTCCGTTGTGTTGTGCTGATTTCGTTGTTGTGGCTTGTTTCTGTTGTGTTGCGGCTTGTTTCCGTTTTGTTGTGCTGATTTCGTTGTTGCAGCTTGTTTCTGTTGTGTTGCGGCTTGTTTCCGTTCTGTTGTGCTAATTTCATATTGTTGCAGCTTGTTTCCGTTGTTGTGGCTTGTTTCCATAGTGTTGTGCTAATTGCGTTGTTGTGGCTTGTTTCCATTGTGTTGCGGCTTGTTTCCGTTTTGTTGTGCTAATTTTGTATTGTTGCAGCTTGTTTCCGTTGTGTTGTGCTAATTTCGTTGTTGTAGCTTGATTCCGTTGTGTTGCAGCTTGTTTCCGTTGTGTTGTGCTGATTTCGTTGTTGTGGCTTGTTTCTGTTGTGTTGCGGCTTGTTTCCGTTTTGTTGTGCTGATTTCGTTGTTGCAGCTTGTTTCTGTTGTGTTGCGGCTTGTTTCCGTTCTGTTGTGCTAATTTCATATTGTTGCAGCTTGTTTCCGTTGTTGTGGCTTGTTTCCATAGTGTTGTGCTAATTGCGTTGTTGTGGCTTGTTTCCATTGTGTTGCGGCTTGTTTCCGTTTTGTTGTGCTAATTTTGTATTGTTGCAGCTTGTTTCCGTTGTGTTGTGCTAATTTCGTTGTTGTAGCTTGATTCCGTTGTGTTGCGGCTTGTTTCCGTTTTGTTGTGCTAATTTCGTATTGTTGCAGCTTGTTTCCGTTGTTGTGGCTTGTTTCCGTTGTGTTGGGCTGATTTCATTGTGTTGCGGCTTGTTTCCATGGTGTTGTGCTAATTTCATTGTTACAGCTTGTTTCCATTGTGTTGTGCTAATTTCGTTGTTGTGGCTTGATTCCGTTGTGTTGCAGCTTGTTTCCGTTGTGTTGTGCTGATTTCGTTGTTGTGGCTTGATTCAGTTGTGTTGTGCTGATTTCATTGTTGCAGCTTGTTTCCATTGTGTTGTGCTGATTTCGTTGTGTTGTGGCTTGTTTCCGTTGTGTTGCAGCTTGTTTCCGTTGTGTTGTGCTGCTTTCGTTGTTGTGGCTTGATTCCGTTGTGTTGTGCTAATTTCGTTGTTGTGGCTTGATTCCGTTGTGTTGTGCTGATTTCGTTGTTGTGGCTTGATTCAGTTGTGTTGTGCTGATTTCATTGTTGCAGCTTGTTTCCATTGTGTTGTGCTGATTTCGTTGTGTTGCAGCTTGTTTCCGTTGTGTTGCAGCTTGTTTCCGTTGTGTTGTGCTGCTTTCGTTGTTGTGGCTTGATTCCGTTGTGTTGTGCTAATTTCGTTGTTGTGGCTTGATTCCGTTGTGTTGTGCTGATTTCGTTGTTGTGACTTGATTCTGTTGTGTTCTGCTGATTTCGTTGTTGTGGCTTGATTCCATTGTGTTGTGCTGATTTTGTTGTTGTGGCTTGATTCCGTTGTGTTGCGGCTTGTTTCCATGGTGTTGTGCTAATTTCATTGTTGCAGCTTGTTTCCATGGTGTTGTGCTAATTTCGTTGTTGTGGCTTGATTCCGTTGTGTTGCAGCTTGTTTCCGTTGTGTTGTGCTGATTTCGTTGTTGTGGCTTAATTCCGTTGTGTTGTGGCTTGTTTCCGTTGTGTTGTGCTGATTTCATTGTTGTGGCTTGATTCCATTGTATTGTGCTGATTTCATTGTGTTGCGGCTTGTTTCCATGGTGTTGTGCTAATTTCATTGTTACAGCTTGTTTCCATTGTGTTGTGCTAATTTCGTTGTTGTGGCTTGATTCCGTTGTGTTGCAGCTTGTTTCCGTTGTGTTGTGCTGATTTCGTTGTTGTGGCTTGATTCAGTTGTGTTGTGCTGATTTCATTGTTGCAGCTTGTTTCCATTGTGTTGTGCTGATTTCGTTGTGTTGTGGCTTGTTTCCGTTGTGTTGCAGCTTGTTTCCGTTGTGTTGTGCTGCTTTCGTTGTTGTGGCTTGATTCCGTTGTGTTGTGCTAATTTCGTTGTTGTAGCTTGATTCCGTTGTGTTGTGCTGATTTCGTTGTTGTGGCTTGATTCAATTGTGTTGTGCTGATTTCATTGTTGCAGCTTGTTTCCATTGTGTTGTGCTGATTTCGTTGTGTTGTGGCTTGTTTCCGTTGTGTTGCAGCTTGTTTCCGTTGTGTTGTGCTGCTTTCGTTGTTGTGGCTTGATTCCGTTGTGTTGTGCTAATTTCGTTGTTGTGGCTTGATTCCGTTGTGTTGTGCTGATTTCGTTGTTGTGACTTGATTCTGTTGTGTTCTGCTGATTTCGTTGTTGTGGCTTGATTCCATTGTGTTGTGCTGATTTTGTTGTTGTGGCTTGATTCCGTTGTGTTGCGGCTTGTTTCCATGGTGTTGTGCTAATTTCATTGTTGCAGCTTGTTTCCATGGTGTTGTGCTAATTTCGTTGTTGTGGCTTGATTCCGTTGTGTTGCAGCTTGTTTCCGTTGTGTTGTGCTGATTTCGTTGTTGTGGCTTAATTCCGTTGTGTTGCAACTTGTTTCCGTTGTGTTGTGCTGATTTAGTTGTTGTGGCTTGATTCCGTTGTGTTGTGCTGATTTCGTTGTTGTGGCTTGATGTCGTTGTGTTGTGCTAATTTCGTTGTTGTGGCTTGATTCCGTTGTGTTGCAGCTTGTTTCCGTTGTGTTGTGCTTATTTTGTTGTTGTGGCTTGTTTCCGTTGTGTTGTGCTAATTTCGTTGTTGTGGCTTGATTCTGTTGTGTTGCAGCTTGTTTCCGTTGTGTTGTGCTTATTTCGTTGTTGTGGCTTGTTTCCGTTGTGTTGTGCTAATTTCGTTGTTGTGGCTTGATTCCGTTGTGTTGCAGCTTGTTTTCGTTGTGTTGTGCTAATTTCGTTGTTGTGGCTTGATTCCGTTGTGTTGCAGCTTGTTTCCGTTGTGTTGTGCTTATTTCGTTGTTGTGGCTTGATTCCGTTGTGTTGTGGCTTGTTTCCGTTGTGTTGTGCTAATTTCGTTGTTGTGGCTTGTTTCCGTTGTGTTGCGGCTTGTTTCCATGGTGTTGTGCTAATTTCGTTATTGTGGCTTGTTTCCGTTGTGTTGCAGCTTGTTTCCATTGTGTTGTGCTGATTTCGTTGTTGTGGCTTGTTTCCGTTGTGTTGTGCTAATTTCTTGTTGTGGCTTGTTTCCGTTGTGTTGCGGCTTGTTTCCATTGTGTTGTGTTAATTTCGTATTGTTGCTGCTTGTTTCCGTTGTGTTGTGCTAATTTCGTTGTTGTGGCTTGTTTCCATTGTGTTGCGGCTTGTTTCCGTTGTGTTGTGCTAATTTCGTTGTTGTGGCTTGTTTCCGTTGTGTTGCGGCTTGTTTCCGTTGTGTTGTGGCTTGTTTCCGTTGTGTTGCGGCTTGTTTCCGTTGTGTTGTGCTAATTTTGTTGTTGTGGCTTGTTTCCGTTGTGTTGCGGCTTGTTTCCGTTGTGTTGTGCTAATTTTGTTGTTGTGGCTTGTTTCCGTTGTGTTGCAGCTTGTTTCCGTTGTGTTGTGGCTTGTTTCCATTGTGTTGTGTTAATTTCGTATTGTTGCAGCTTGTTTCCGTTGTGTTGTGCTAATTTCGTTGTTGCGGCTTGTTTCCGTTGTGTTGTGCTAATAGTGAATAGTGAAGTGACATACTGCCAAGTATGGTGACCCATACTCGGAATTCGTGCTCTGCATTTAACCCATCCAACGTGCACACACAGCAGTGAACACACACACACCGTGAACACACACCCAGAGCAGTGGGCAGCCATTTATGCTGCGGCGCCTGGGGAGCAGTTGGGGGTTCGGTGCCTTGCTCAAGGGCACCTCAGTCGTGGTATTGAGGGTGGAGAGAGCGCTGGACATTCACTCCCCCCACCTACAATCCCTGCTGGCCCGAGACTCGAACCCACAACCTTTGGATTACGAGTCCGACTCTCTAACCATTAGACCACGACTTGTGATGTGCTAATTTCGTTGTGTTGTAGCTTGTTTCCGTTGTGCTGTGCAGTGCACTACTGGGCCACTGTACAGAATGGACTTACATGAAAGAAATACTACAAGCTAAATAAATAACACCTTTATGCTTGCACAATGATACAATTTTCATTCAGGGAGTTTAAAAAGTTCAGGGAGCTGCAGGTGAACTGTTCTTCAGTGGTTTACTAATACAATGTATTCAGTACTCAGTAAACACAGTCTGTATGACTCTTCCAGCATCATTCACAGGCCGGGAGGCATGTGGGTTAGCAAGGCTAATCGTAATGTAGATTTCTATTGACTTTCGTATTGACATTAGAGCTGTGTGAATGCAAATGTGTGCTGTGTGGATTGTTTGTGGTGTAGCTTTCACAGTCACAGCTTTTCATTTGAAAAGGTCTCGGCGTTGTGGCGACAAGAAGTGACTGCTAATAAATTGAATTAGCAATTGTGTTACACAAGACATGGAACATAGGCTGCCTCAATGGCAAGTAAAAATGGCTGCTTTTGGTGATTTTTCTTTTAATAATTTAAGGAAAATGCCATTGAAATTCTTCATAGGATCATAAAAAGGACAGTGGATCACTTCTGCCCCCTAGAGTTTGAAATAGTTAAAGCAGCTATCTCTTAGAGACTGTTTCGTTTAGATTTGCTGTCTTTCCACTGCAATTTCCAGTGTTGTATCAAATGCAGTGTAGTTTTTTTTTTTTATCTTAAACTTGACCCATTACAGATATTGTCCAATAATAAAAGATGGCATTATGACAAGTCTTCAGAATTGTGATCTGATTGATATGAGAGATCCCGTTGGAGGACATATTCAGTTTTTTCTGAGTACTCTCAATTAATGGATTAAAATTTAAGGAGCATCTTTCTAATTCATTTTTTGTTATAATAACACCTAAATAAGATACTTGATCTTTGATTTGAATATTACAAATTTCTGACAAATTACATTCTTTGATGGACATCAGTTCACACTTTTAGAGGTTCAAGAACAGGCCTGATACTTTGGAGAATTGCTGGATATACTTTAATGCTAAAGGAACTTGATTAGCATTTTGCAAAAAAAAGAGTGGTATCATCAGCCAGTTGACTGATGAGTGTCTGTTTGTCAGCAATAGAGATACCATGAAGACCACTATTAGAAGCAAATATCTGGGAAACCAGTAAAAATAAATAAGGGGATAATGGACACCCTTGCCTAATACCACGTGACAAGTAAAATCTAGGAGAAGTACCATATTTTAATTTAATTGTGCTACTACAGTTTTAATATAGAGTTCTTACTGCCTTACAAAAATATTCACCAAAACCAAATTTTTCCACTGATTTAAATATAAATTTATGTTCAACTGAATCAAAAGCTTTATAAAAATCCAAGAAAAGAATAAAACTTATGTTCCAGCAAATCACTATAATCCAATAAGTCTAAAACTAATCTAATATTATTCAATATATGTCGGTCCCTCATAAATCCAGACTGAATCTCATCTATAACAGTATCCAAACAATCTTTAAGTCTTTTAGCAAATATTATGGTGAAAATTTTATAGTCATTGTTAAGGAGTGTGATGGGTCATTTGGTTACATTGTCTAAATTGGTAAGATCTTTCTTAGGTTTAGGAATTAAAGTTATGATACCTTGCATCAATGTAGGAGGTAAAGCCTCTTTTTTAATACTTTCTCTAAAAACCTGAGTTAAAAAGGGAGTAAGTTCATCAGCAAATAATTTGTACAGCTCAGCTGTAAATCCACTTATTGTTTATCAAACTCTTAATTGCTCTTTGTACTTCCCCAGGAGTAACAATGCTATCACAGAAAAATCTATCACTTTCAGATATAACCTTAACATAACTAACAGAGTCTAGAAATGAGGACGTTGTCTGCTCTGAATATCTTTAACAATTTTGCCTTCAACACAAAGTTGTTGAATTGTTGAGAAGGTAAATATACGCTTTTCTATCTTAAAAAAATATGTGGAATTGAGTTCTCCCTCTTCAAGCCATTTTTTCCTGGATCTTATATAAGAACCCCTAGCCTTTGATAAGTACAATTCATCCAATTTCATTTGCAAATCTGCAATTTCAGATTTTTCCTCTAGAGACATGCAATCAAAATTATTAGACCGAGATAATTTCATGAATAGGTTGTCTTCAAGAACCCTTCTTTTTTTGGCTAAAAGTGTTCCAACTTTTCTTAAATAAACGCCTGTCTCAAACTTAAAAAGCTCCCAATTGGTACCAAAATAATTTTGAATTGTGGCTGTTTTCCAATAGCTAACAATTAATTCTTTAATTTTATCCTTTACATCTGGTAATTCTAACAGTGAACTGTTAAGTTTCCACAAAGAAGCTCTGCATTGGCCTGTTACATAATCTGCCATTAAAGGGGTATTAATAAAGATAGTTTTGTGGCTGGTCAATGGGGTACATTGAATGCCGACATTCAGATCAAAATTTGGCATACATTTTGATATGAGCCAATAATCAATACAAGATTGTCTTGAACCTCTTTTATTGGCCCAAGTAAACTCTAAATTGTTTGGGAATCTCTCTATCTAAATGCCCACCAATTCAAACTTGTCTATTAGGTCTAATAGTGCAGGACTAGAACAAGCGGTCCTTTTTGGAGGATATCTGTCCAAAGAATTATTAAATGACACATTAAAGTCTCCCCCTAGAATGAAAAATGCATTAGGAAATTTATTAGACCGATATGTAAGCTTCTCATTTAATTTGTTAAAAAATTCCATTATCCAAAGAATTATTGTACCTATGTATATTTCTGAGAATTACAGTTGGTTGGTTAAGTGAAATTACTAATAAATGAAAATGACCTAAGCTATCCGATTCTGACCCTAATATATCCCCACCAAATTTGCTTCTCAAAATGCTTACACCAGCTGAGTGTTCGGTGACATGTGAACTCCAAATATCGTTACCCCACTGAGATTTCCACCATTTGTAATCATGAAATGACATTCCTGAAGAAAACAGAAATCAGATTTGTGTTTTTTAGCAAAAAAAAAAAAAAAAGCTTTTCGTTTGACACTATCCCTGAGACCCCTGGCATTAAAGGATATTAAAGACAATGACATGAACCACGAACAATATAGAAAAGAGACAAGAAAAGAAAGAACAAAGTTTGAGTGAACCAAAAGAGTACACTTGTTCAATCACTATCCTCCAAAAAGAGCAACAACCACAACAACAGCTCAACCGGGAATAAGGTGTTCAGATTTAAGTTCAGAGAATAACAAAGACTACGCTTAAAATTCAGCTTGAGTAAAGATTTAAGAGCCCAAAGTAAATAAAATAATTAACAATAAAAAAAATTAATAAAGAAAAATAAATTATCAAATAAATAGATAAAAAAACAACTCGTAAGTATATATATATAAAAAAAAAACTTACACTTATTCAAGCTAATCATTTAAAAGAAACAGTCGCTTGCTGAATAAGCATTGCCAACATGTTGTGTGTTACATCTTTAGCAGTCACTCTTTTACCCTCAATCTCGCCTTCTCTACCGTCGGCCACAGGAGAGATCTTGCATCCTCGAAGATCTTGATCTGCTTTTCCCTGAGAAGGAAGGACGTTTTGGCATTTCTCCAAACTTTGTCCCGCTGGGACCGCGACAAAAATAAGACAATTATGTGACGAGAGGATCTTTCTGCAGCAGAACAAGGTCCCAGCCTATGAGCGATGTCAACTCCACGGGGTAGATCTGCAGCGATGCTCGGGGAAACTTCGCTGAAGAGGTCGATGATCATCTGCTTTACGTTCTCTCCGGAATACCAGCGACGCGAAGATTCCATCGTCTCTTGTAAGCATCCAGATCATTATACTTATCACGAAGTTCGACGTTGTCTTTCTCCAATCTTACGATTTTCTTTTCCAGTTCCTCAGTTTTATCATTCAAATGCTTCACCTGTTCACCGTGGAATTCGAGGGAGCTGATTATTGGTTTAATAGAGTTTGAGTTTTCAAGTACCGTTTTTTCAATTCCTTGAATTCGGCTCAGTTTCTTTGTGCATGGCCTCCATTCTCTGCATGAATCTCATTAGCATGACATCACTCACTGAAGGACTGTTGGAACTCGGTTAACTTTTTTTCGCAGGGTTCGGTTCAGGTGTATCGGGTGAAAGCATAAACTCAGACTGTCCAACAACTGCATCCAATTCAGCTTTTAGAGTTCTCCTTGCATAGCTGTGCATAGCAAGGAGAGTTTCTTCTTTATCCTCCATATTCGCAAGTCAGCACAGCAATTTATAGCAAAAGCACGTGGGTTATTATTATTAGCGACTAGCTGGCAAAAGCGTCTTCAGCAAAGCTCAAACAGCAAAAAAATGCAAAGGAAAAAAAGATAACTAAAGGAGGCTACTCAACTCACAATGCAAACGGCATCTTTCCAGTTGGTTCTGAACATGAACTGCTCAAAAAAAAAAAAAACCCGGGATCTGAGCAAAGTTTTCAAGAGCTCCTGCAAACCTGTCTTGTTACGACGCCATCTTGGCCGCCCCCCACATTTATTTTCTATCTATTAATCCATGTTGTTTTTTTTTATTATTATTGAAAGGTACTTTGTTCTTTGTACATACTGTTATTTTCTGTTTGTTTTCCATCATACTGTATTCTTTATTATTTTTGCAAAAAAAAAAAAAAAAAAAAGAATAGGACGTTGCATACCCCTGTGAGGTATGATGGCACTTACTAACCACGCCCCTGCACGAGCTCACCACATCCCCTCTGTCTCCGCTGGGCCCTGCCCACTTTTCCAGCATTTTTCAAATATTGCCAGTGGGTGGAGTTAGGCTCTGACCAGGGGTTTAGTTACCCTTTAAGGTAAGCCAATCAAAGGCAGAGTAGGGCGGGTCCATTTCTTCACCAACAGGGGAAAAAAACGCTATAGATGACGTGACACAAATGACTCACAGATACGACAACGACCCACCCCCCCACCCCAATTTTTTATTTTTTTTTACAGATCTACACGATTCACGTGAATGACCAATTTCAAGGTGAAAACGGCGAATTTCCTCGAAAGGTGACAAGTTTGCTCCCCAGCAAAGAAATGTATGAAAATGAAATGCAATATTTTGTTTGCATATAAAAACAGAAATAAAGTGGTACATTTTCTCATAAATATGCTAGCTAATAAACATTTAATATTAAGTAGAAGGAACAAGATAAAATCTGGAGGCATGAACAGCTTTTTTAAGCAGAAAAAATTTACTTTCTCAGTAAATAAACAAAGCGTTACATGGTTAAAATGTGAGCCGTACCTCAGTTCAGACGTTTCATGAAACTCAACTAGTCCTGCTGTAGAAAATGTACCATTGAAAGTGCTTCAATGAGTTCAGGTAAAATTTCTGTGCACAAAAAAAAAACAAGGTAAAATCTTTTTAAAGACAGGAGGAGGAGATGTTCTTGACATCACTTTTTCAGTGGTTATGTTTTTAATGACACTGGATTGGATCTATCGATTGAAACATCACTATTGTGTTTCATTGTGCTTGCAGAGAGATAAGAACGCATTTTTTAAAGTGTCTGTTTCTTGCGCTCGAGTCAATAAACGTCTTCCCACAGTTCTGACAGATGTGAGGTCTCTCTCCTGTGTGGATCCTGACATGTGTGTTCAGGTGACTTGATTGTCTAAAGTTTTTCCCACAAAAGTTGCAGTGGTAAGGTTTCTCTCCAGAGTGAACTCGTAGATGAATTTTCAGCAGTCCTGGCGAGCTGAATCTTTTGCGGCACACGACACACAAATACTCTCCGGTACCGTGTGGATTTCCGTGAATATTATGATGAGTCGGGTAGCTTTCAGACAGTTCCTCTTCATGCTGAACGTCTTCCAAACAAATGTCAGCCAGGTTTGTCTTGGACTCTAAAGAAGTAATACAATTACACTTTTTATTTATCCTGTGTGTCTAAAAGAGAGGTGAAACAATATCTGACAAATCCTTTTTTGTTTAATTAATACATTTTCAAGTAGCACTGTTCATTCAAATGCCCTTACGTGTTTGTTGTTCTTTATCAAGTGTCACTTCTTCAAGGTGTCTGATCTTCTTTACTCTGAGAATTTCCTCATTTTCACTCTTATTCCTCTCCTGCTGTGATTGTAATTTGCTTTGGAAAAAAAGAAATACATGTTACTTCAGAAAGACCAGAATTTAAAAAGATTTATTGATGATATTTATTGGGAAAAAGGCTTCTCAAGAGTCTATTTTCATTGGGTGATTCTCACAAACAAATGTCCAAATAATGTCTAAATGGTTCAACTTTTGACAATTGATTCTGTGCTAAAAATACATTACATATTATAAAAAAAAAAATATGTAGCATTTTCTGAAATTGTTGACATCCTCCATTTTATTATTTTCTTTATCATTTCTAGTGTTTCCCCCACTCATTGCATTAATGAAGACCCCGTTGTTGGAGATGAAAATTTTAAGTAAACGTGAATGCATTTGATTTGACTCAAAAAAAAAAAAAAAAAGAAAGAAAGAAAAGAAAACACACTGCATGGCACTGCATCATTCACATTTTTATTTCAAAATTCATTAAGAGCATAAAAATTCCAAAACTTGGTCATTTACCATATGTAATCTAAAGTAAATGCTAAGGAAATTTTTACACTGAAGACATGGAATGAATGTGTATGTGCTAGTCTTTCTGATAGAAACTGTATGGAGGTTACTTTTTGAATTTGGCAGATGTTGTAAAGTGCATTACATTGATTTTATCATCAGGCGTATTTTCTGGGAATCGTACCAGTGAACTTGGCATTGGCTAGTGACATACATAATCTACCAGCTGAATAACAGGAATACAAGAATATTTTTGCGCATATCTCAGTGAACATTAAAAACACCATAATGTTGAGCAGAGGAAGTGGTTGGCACTGGCTCTGGAATGACTTGATTAATGTCTTCTTTAATGTTGACTAAAACCTCCTGAAATGCTTGCTTTCTCCTGTAAGCAGCTGAATTCTCCCTCCACTTTTTCTGCTGCCTTCTCAGTTCTATTGGGTTCAGATCTTTAGCGAATTTCACTTTCCCCTGAGATTTTCGTCTTTGATATCTACAAAAATGAGAAATATCAGTGAGTCATTGTCAAGCCGATTCTAAAAACCTCAATCTAAAGCTTATTTTTTACATTAAAACCACATACAAGTGTGTGCAAATAAGTAGGGTAAACGTACCTATTATGCTCACCAAAATCTACATTGAGATATTTTTAGTGCACAAGATATTGGTTTCGGTACAAAAAGTTGTTAAAATAAAATAATCTCTCACATAAAAATATTAAAATTTATTTTAAATGACAAAAGAATTTTGATTAAGATATAATTCATTAAACGCAAAAAGTCTGGCTGTGCTTAATGGGTGCATTTGTGTACCCTTTAAGCACACCCCTGTTCCCATTCAACATCATGTTTTATTAAAAATTCTTAAGTTTATTTTAAAAAACCTTTTTAAAGAATAATTGAAAAATGTTTTATTTGAAGGTACAAAGTCAATCAAAAGAATAGTCCACGTTCAGCTAAGTAACACATTAAAAAATGAAATAAAACAAACCAATAAAACATTTCATTCATGGGGATGACCACAGAAACAATGAGCACATTTCTGTGTGAGTTTGTTGTGATCGGAAGGGATTTAAAGTCTGCTAGTGTGTGATCCTCAGTCGTTTAGTGTATGATGGCCAGTTTTCCTTTGTGACTATTTACAAAGTCGTTAAGTGTATGATGCCTGGTGTTTTAAAAATCTGTTCACATTTGAAAAGTCGTGTAGTGTGTTCCAGCCTTTAGTTGCTTTTTTCCTGGACAGATACGACAGGTTTCTGATGGACAACATGCCTCTTTCATCTTTGGGCATAAACTATAGTAATGTCTCGATTTTGTCATCTTAAAGCTGTTCAAATAAGTTATTAGACATTTTATAAAGATTAACTTAAAGTGACAACCATCAGTTAATATTTAAAGTCTGTTTATGAGGTATTTACATAGATGGTTATTATGGAAGAGCTTAAAGAGAGCAGACTGAGCTTAATTGGAGCAGCAACAATTTTTAATACATTTCATGTAATATTTATTAAAATGACAGGATTTTTGCTAAATAAATAGGTCTAGTTCATGTATTAAGTTCATACATATTTTATTATGAACAACTATCATTAACAATATCTATGAAATTATACTTTTTCTTATTGACGTCATACTGAAGCTGTGTGATTTTCATAGTAGTGCACCCTTTAAGCTCACCTTAAAATAATATGAAATCTTTAAAAATTACAGCACTGTAAAATGCCAGACCAGCAATAAACTGTCAATTTATAATATTATGGATGTAAAAGTACAAGCCAGTAAAGCCTGTGAAGTAATATATTAGCGTAGCACACAATCTTATACAGCTAGTCAGCTAACTGTGTTCTGTAGCATCTGTGCTATGTTGCTAAAACTATCTTTTGGATCTAATGTAAATATTTCCCACATCCAAGTTCCAGGTTATAATATGCAAAAGTCTGAACATTAATCTCTTAATTTTACAATAAGTAGTGAAACTTACCCAAAATAAAGGCTTAAACATCTAAAAAACACACATTTCAGGGGCTCCTCTTTTGGTGAAAGTTTTTAGACAGCTTTCCAAATAGCCGCCAGACAGTGTGAACATATGGAGACCCATATCTCAGTGTGCAATGATCTGATTGACTTCAAATTACAGGAGGTATGTAGTAACAAACACATCAATTGGTTAAGACATCAAGTAGGATAATAAATTATCTTTTTATAATCTGAGCTCAAAAATGAAAGTGTGCTTAATAGGTATGTTTACCCTATATATATATAAGTATATTAGTTTGGTGTCTGTAAGATTTTATTTACAATTTAGAAAGTCTCTCATGCTCATCAAGGCTGCATTTATTTAATCAAAAATACAGTAAAACTGTAATTTTGTGAAATATTTACACAATTTAAAATAACTTTTATTTTAATATATTTAAAAATATAATTTGTGTGATTCTTGTGGTGCTTTTTCTGGAAACCATGATACATTTTTGTCAGAATTTTTGGATTAATAGAAAGTTCAAAAGCATTTCTATGATATAGTAATTTGTAACATTACTAAATGACTTTACCTTCATTTTTAAACTATTTAACGGATCCCTGCAAAATAAAGCATTAATAAAAAGTAAAATAAAATCTTACTGACCCTAAATATTTAAACTGTAGTATACTTAAGTATACATGACCTGTTGTTACTATAGTACTTAATGTACTTGCACTGGTCATAAAGCATCTAAACTCCAGTCACTCCTGAAAGGATTTCCTTATGTAAGCAGCAGTATACCTCTCTCTCTCCTTTTTCCTGTATGCCTCACGAAGCTCAGCATTCCCGTATACTTTCTGCTTGTGCTTTAGGGATCTAGATTTTGCTGCGGCCTTCTTTCGCTCTTCATCTGCCAATCTAAACAACAAGAAAAATTTGACCTTAAAAAGAAACTATCATAAGCATTTGTCTCTTTAGGGAGGTGTCCCACTAGCCAACTCAATGTCACACTTGACTATTTCAGCTAAAATCTCACTCTTTTCTGTTAGAGCTCTCTCACATGCATAGGTTAACAAAAGGTGGTTAACAGGCTAAATCACTGCCTGACTTACTTTGCCCTGTGAATGAGTGAGATTTTGTTTATCCATCCAGGTCTTGTCATAGATGCAATATAGGAAAACACTAAAAAACGTGTTGCTACACAATCACAATGGAAAACAATTAGTCTTGCAGTGTTGCTAGGAAAAAAATTGCCAGATCCAAACAGGACTTTTTCCACTGGTCACTTCCTAGGCCACGCATGTCCAACTGAGAGATAACATCAGACATGTTGGATATTGTCAGAGACTAAACAGGGCCATTAACTCCATAGGATGTTGAGTAACTGAGGTTATTAGCACCCACCTGCTGAGGGATGTGGCCACACACACATCAAGCTACCTGGAAATTTGCTGACAAACTGGCTAGTGGGATGCCAGCTCCTGCATTCACATGCTTAATACTTAAAAGGCAGGGCTCCTGACTGCGACCATATTTTCTGCAAGTCAATGTTGTGCGCGGTCGCACTGGTGCGACCACTGCATTATTCAACTAGCAATGCCATTTCTGTTGCATATGAGAAACAGCAAACGAAACAAAAAAGTAACAAAATGCCACTACTCGTTTGAGCTGCGCAGCGCAGGCCGTTTATCAGATCGGACTGCGACGCAAACAAACTTGTCCGAGCTCAGAACAGCTTTACTCGGGAACCAAAGTAGATTTCGCGACACTGTTACAGCACAGCGCTGCGAGATCCAGAGAGAAGCGTTTGAATTCGCCGCACAATGAATAAGATTGCTGCGAGATCTTAGTGAGAAGCATTTAAATTCTGCACAGAAATCTCTGTTGTAGACAGATCAAACGGCGCTGACATAGAAAACCAGAAACAGTAACGCTAACTGTAACCATGGTGTTGTGGGAGAAATACTCGAATGTTATTACATTTATCATTTATTTCATGGTTTGTACAACCTTTTGAGAGAGAAATTCAAGCACTTTTTCAAGCATCACACAACTGTTTCCAGCACTTTAAAGCTCCAAAATGATCCAATTTGAATGCTATTTTCAATGGGATGACCAAATATACTGTGGTGAAAAAACATAATGGTGATTTTATGTATTTTTTAAGTTTACATAGTAAGTTATAACCTATAGATGAGAGCAGACTTATTGGCTTCGTTATTCATTACTAGGGATGGGAAGATTCCCCGATTCGCTCGGTGCATCTGCAAAAAATGTTAAGGATGCAATGCATCGGTTTAAAAAGTGTGCATTGGATACAAGTTGGCATTTGTATCACGATGCATTGTTTCTAACATATTTGCATCTGTAAAAAACGATTTATTTATATATAATTACTAGTGGATGCGCTACACTTTTATTGTTTAGAAAGTGACCAAAAATCTGTGACCAATATTTTATATGTAGATTGATTTCTCCTACCGAAACTCAAGCGCTTTCTCGTGAATAATCACAACACCACTATGGAGACCTGAGGAAAAGCGGGGATTAAAGTCCAAAATCTGACTTGAAATAACCAAATCAATCGGGGCTAAAGCGGTTATAAACGAAAATGTAAATTAACACAATCTAATTAATTTCTGCAACTCTCGGAGGGATTGGCATGATAATGTACATGACAATGTTAATGTATTTGGTCTTAGCGGAACAGATCTGCTACGCTGCTGCTGCTGTGGCAGAGCAAGTACCAAGACTGTGAGCATGTAAGAAGTACTGCTGCTGCAAAATAACATACATGAAATAACCCCCTATAGAATACATGAATCACCTCGTAGCAGCTCTATACAGGTGGAGCTGAAGAAGGTGGAGGGTTTCTGAAGCATGCTGCGAAACTGCTACAACAAGCACTCGTCATATATTTGAATTAGGGATGTCGCGATTTACCGGTAAAGTATCAGTTTTGATGTTAATATTTATTCATCATACTGTTGAACTAGATGGTATTTTCTCTCTCATTATTTCATAGGGAGCTTCAAAGACGACAGAGAAAGCCAGAGTACAGGTCAGCTGTAACCTGAAGAAGAAGTGAAAATGCATGTGCCCTGTGTTTATCAGTATCCTTGTGTTCATTGGGTATAAAGAAAAACTAAATAAAATAAAAATTAATTTAGCTGATTCCCCAAGGTTTCTATAGATATTGCAATTTATCGATTATCGTGAATTATTTTAGCCACAATAACCGTGGTGTGAAAAATCTAATATTGTGACAGCCCTAATTTGAATGTTGAGCAGAGAGCTAATTGGCTACTGATACAGAAGAGAACCAATCAGCTGTGCCATGTGATAATGATGTCATAAGGTCAGATTGACTTAGACCTATCGGAATGGGACACAGGACTTGCCGTGCCGGAGGGGCTTGAGTGTTTCAGTGAAGTCCAGAGGTGGTATGCTGGTGGTAGCTATGTTACCAGAAGGGTCTCCCATGCCAGACAGGTCTGAACTGAGAAGCCAGGCAAACATGTGTCCGCGACCTCAAACCATATAAATGGAGAGGGTTGGAGAAAGACCTGGCGACCTACCCTGCAAATCCATCGCCAAGAAAATTCATGGCTAGTCTCTTATGGAATGTGATTAAGGTACTGAATGGTGAACCCCCAGGCCAGTAAGTACCCAACTTGAGACTGGGGAAGAGCAATGTTTCTTTGAGAGTAAATCAGATATTTATGACGCAAATGGGGGAAACACTTGGGAGCCCCAGCTGTAGATTTTACCTGTGATGAAAGAAAGAATCTGTGCTGCACTAAACATACAAAATTGCAACATGGAATGTGAGGGAAATGAGCAAAGGAAAAATGGTCATTGTCAAGTGAGAAATGACACACCTCAACATAAGTTTACTTACTATAAGTTAATAAGTGAATTACACTGGAAAGAGAACGGTCACTTTAAGTCAGATGACTTTTCAGTGTATTATTCAGGTCATCATGAGCTTAGGCGGATATGACCGTACAGTATAATGGCCATTCGTATACGTGCAAAGCCACTGAACATTAGTCTTAAAAATCTATGCTCCAACAACAGACGCCTCAGAAGATGATATTGAAAGTTTTTACACAAAAATTGAAGAAGCATTAGATCAGGTTCCCAAAAAAAAGACATTATTTATATCATGGGTGACTTCAATGCAAAGGTTGGTAATCAAGAAGAGTTAAACATTACAGGCCGGTTTGGATTAGTTAAGAAAAATGAAGCTGGTGACCGGCTAATCCAATTCTGCAATGAAAAGCAGCTGTGGGTGGCAAATAAATGGACAAGCACTTGGACAAGCCCTAGTGGACTACATCGGAACCAAATAGATTACATCCTCTGCAGACTATAATGTTGAAGTGAAGTGTTTTAATCTGTAGGGGGCGCTGTTGGCCTGCTTCTAATTAAATTAAATTAAATTAAAGGTAAAACAGCTACAAAAATAATATTTAGACTGTGTTTCTGATTAAATAAAGCAGTAATTGATGTCATAAAATAATGAGTATGTTTTGATTTAATAGTCAGAAGCTATAGCTTATATGAAAGAAAAAAACAAACAAACATGACACTTGTCAAATTAAATAATTATATATATATATTGATTTATTCATTAATGTGTAATATGTTTTCTTTTTAAAACAAATCAGAATTTTTACAACTCTTTTGCTTTAGACCATCTACAAATATGGTGGCCGAGAGAGCTCAACTTCAGAAAACACATGCAAATAGAAAAAGCACCAGCAAATCAAGAAAACATCTTCATCAATTTGACAGCAAGTGGTGCAAATGCTCACAACACAACCAAATAAAGAATTGCATTTGCAGTGCATTTCTATGTTTGGTTGTGTTGTGAGTATTTGAAGTGAAGTGACATACTGCCAAGTATGGTGACCCATACTCGGAATTCGTGCTCTGCATTTAACCCATCCAGCGTGCACACACACAGCAGTGAACACACACACACCGTGAACACACACCCGGAGCAGTGGGCAGCCATTTATGCTGCAGCGCCCGGGGAGCAGTTGGGGGTTCGGTGCCTTGCTCAAGGGCACCTCAATCGTAGTATTGAGGATGGAGAGAGCACTGGACATTCACCCCCCACCTACAATCCCTGCTGGCCCGAGACTCGAACCTGCAACCTTTGGATTACGAGTCCGACTCGCTAACCATTAGGGCACGACTTCCCCTTCCCCTTATGTTGTGAGCATTTGCAGCGTGTGTGTTGTCAAATTGATGAAGTTTTCTTAATTTGCAGGTATTTTTTTGTATTTGCAGTGCGTTTCTTTATTTGCTTGTGTTGTGTGCATTTGCAGCGCGTGTGTTGTCAAATTGGCGAAGTTGTTTTCTTAATTTGCAGGTGTTTTTCTATTTGCAACGCGTTGAGCTCTCTCGGTCACCGTACACAAATGTTAAATCTTAAAATAAAATTTTAGGGTTAACACAGCATCTTTCTAGGGGAAAAAAAATACAGCGATTGATATATAGTTTATTTATAGTTACTTTCAAAGCTTCAATGCACTGTCAAAAAACTTTCATTATTTTTTATTTAATTCTAACAAATTTCTTGTTAAAAACTAACCAAAATTAACAAATATTTTGCTTATTTCTGCACAGGGTAGACTATTGTTTCCAAACAAAATTAAATATATCGGTATCGTTATGGGCCAAAATGGGTTGAAAATATCGGCAAATCGGATATCGGCAAAATCTCAGTAAGTCACAGTATACATCACATTTAGAAAGAATGATCATTTCTATATTTTTTTCCATCAAAAATATGACAGAGTAGCAGAGGGAGCTCCCGAACAAAAACTATTAGGTTTTTTTTACAACATACGCGGAGCTAAAGTCTCGAGACAAGACTTATAACATAAAATAGGGCTATGTTACTAAATAAATACACTATTTTGATAGAGAATGAGAAGTTGACGTCTGATTTCTTCAAGCGGTTTCTGGCACGCACTAGCACACATGCTTTTTGCCCGACAGTGGAAACACGGGCTATTGATGCAGTGAAATTCAAATGATGTGGATTTGAAAGCAGATGAATGTTAAGGTAATAATTATTTATTTCTTACCCAGCAAATATTCAGGGAAGAGCCCATGAGTGTATGTCGATGTTTTTAGCTGTAATATTTCAACCGACAGCCAGCCTACGTTTTTGACAGATGGGATAACGTGCATGAGTGCTGAGCAATGTTTGATTTTTGGGTAAGTGAAAAACTTTTTTCGTAGTTCATTATACCTATTAACAGGATGAAGTTTATTTTGTGGCTTAAATAAATCACGTTTGAAATGTTACATTCAGCTGTCCTAAATTCATTGATTTTGATTATCAATTTTTTGTTGTTGTTGTTTTTTTTAAACAGTAAAGTTTTTTTTAATCGTCTCATCACTTTTTTTTTTATTCAAACCCATAAAAATTAAGATCTTGTTGTAAATATTCCATTATTACTTTTTTAGCAGATTTTGACTCAATTACAATTTTGACATGCGAAGGATTTGTGTAGTCTATAGTGCATGTTTGATTTCACTACAAAATGTCAACTCTAATCGGCACAGATGAAACAATAAAGAGTATTTTCGAGTACCTTCCTCTTATCTGGGACAGCTCCATCCGATGCTTCGTCAACATCTCTTGATTTCTGAGGGGCATCTGTAAAATGATGATATCCATCAACTCACATTTTTGTATAAGGGTGTTTTATAATACAATTAGAATAATATTTCACTTTAAGAGACATTTCCTACATATAGACAGACTTACATTAAATATTTGTGTCTCATGTCTAGGGGAGCCAATGTGGCTAACTTTCACTTTGTTGACGTCACTGGAAGCATCACTGGCCCCTGAATCATCCAAGCCATGTATTTGACAGGTGGTACCTGTTTCAGTATTAGTCTCATTCTTAATTCGAGCTGCTTTGTTAAAATTGGAAAAATTATTCTCACTACTGTCCATCACTTGGGATTCACTATCTTTGCTGGGTGTCTGATCATGATAAACGTCCATACATGGTGATAAAGATGTTGATTCACTGCACACAGGCATGTCCTCTTCATTTTCCTCCGGCTGTGTATAAACTTCTAGTTTCATATGCATCTCTGTATCTTTAAAGACATGTTCAGATCTCCATTCCTCTGAAAATGTCTGGGTGTATTTCTCTCCTTCAGTCTCAGAGGAGCAAGCCTGCGTTTCTATACGAATAAACATAGTAAATAAGCATACGTAAGAATCATAAGCTGTAAAACAATGTCAGGTGTGTAATGTATACATGACAAGAGTATAATAGTAAAACCGATACATGTGTAAAAAACAGAACGCTGCATAATAAAATGGCAAAGTGTTGTTATGATCTAAACCTCATTGAGCTGTAAACTATTTAGAGAGGTGTGACGGATTTAAGGTGCTTAGATAAACACATTTAAGTCTTAATTATTCGTGTTTATGAAAACCATAACATGACAATAATAAGTATTAGACTCAGATTTAAGATGAACTGACTAACCAGAGTCCATCTGAACTCCTGCCTGCTGCAGTCTCCTCTTGAGCAGCTCAATCTCCTGTCTGGAGCGACAAATCTCCTCATTATACTCTGAAAACATGTCTTCCACAGCCTTAAATATTTCCTGCGCAGCTAATGTTAATCTCTCTGTTAGAAAAACACTTAAAATCTGCAGTTTAGACATTGTGCGTTCATAAAATGTCACGGAAGTGTCTATCCACCTCTTATTTCCTCATCCAGAACATCTCATCTATTGTTTTGTCTGCGTTCATTTAGCTGTAGCTTAACAATTAGTGCCACCTGCTGGTCTGGATGTGTATCTCTGCTTTTTATATATATATATATATATATATATATATATATATATATATATATATATATACAGTATGTATACACACACACACACGTAGAAACACATTTTTCTTATCCAAACAAAATACATAATTTTTTTATATTGAAAAATTATTCTATTATTAGTGACTAATGGCAAATTACCACTGTTTATCACTTTATTACAGTCTTGCCACAAAAAAGCCTATAAAGTGAAAATATCTGACTGTTGAATGTTTTGATTTACCAGTCAGAATCAATATTTCCAGAGAGCTGTGAAATGTTTTCCTTTAATGACTGATCATCTGTGTTAAAATGCCATTTGGGTCCATTACAAACTATAAATTGGATAACACAGTGGACGTCTCACTACCAAACCATATCATTTTGATCCAAGAATTTGATTTGAGGAACAAATATATGCCACATAATCTCTCTCTCGCTCAGCAAACCAATTCACACCCTTCGCCTTCAAAATAACATATCACATCACTTTTTTCTTCCTTTGCTTTCCGTTACCATGGAAACATGAATGTAACAGGATCTCTTATAACACATTTATGGTAGTTATGAAAAATAGGAACCTACACACGTTGAAACTATAATGTCTTTAATAAAAAGGGACTGTCTTATTTCTCCTATAAATTATTTTCCATCAATCAAAAAAATTCTAGATTCATGGTAAATAATTTATAGGAGAAATAAGACAGTCCCTTTTTATTACAGACATTATAGTTTCAACATGTGTTTAGGTTCCTATTTTGTGTTACTGAACTGAAGCCATGGTAAAATTTGAATAAGAGCCATTAGACTTTGATGGCAACCAAATCAACTGAGCTATTTTTTCAACAGTCTTCAGAAAAAGGTTTATAAAGCATTTTTTAAATATCATCTGAAAAGAATCAAATATTAGCCTTCAATACTTAAGACACAAATGAAAAGAATTTATACTACATCAGATAATTATTATTTTTTTTTAATTCCACATGCAGATTGGGGCTTCTGGAGTATATGCTGTTTATAGTACTGCTCTCAGGTTTATAGTACTGGCAGTAGATATGTGAAGAATTTTTCTGAGAATTTTCTTTCAAATTATAATAATTCATAAAAAGCCTCTAGGACTTTACTATAATTGGCCAGAATGAAATTTAGCATCAATGGTGAGCACAACTAATGCATGTTATTTCTGACAGACATTTGATAAAAATGTAAATTAAATGTACATTTCAATTAATTTGACTTAAATTACACCTCACTAGAAAAAGGGTTAGACATAGATGTATAAATATTCTTTTTTTATTGTCTTGCATTATTATTATTTTTTAACTCCTCTTCAACAACAGAGGAGTTTACAGGTCCATGAAATATGTGGACTTGATCCATAGTTCAAAATCAGAAGTCTTGGGCCAGGAAAAACAAACAAAAAACAAAACTGCTGACTCCATGTGGCTCCAGAAACTTCATTCGGAGTCCTTCGTCAGTTGCTGGTTCAAGAACTTCTACCACTTGGTTTCAAGCATCAATTGGTTGGATGGGTTTACAGGACAGCGTAATCCCTGAGAATTTCTATCTGCAAATCCTGAAATTACACAATAAATACCACTTTACCAAGTGCCATCATTCTTTTTTTAAACTGGGCATCATTCCCGGCCCATTGTCTTCCAAAGATATAACAGCACAATTAAAAGTGATCCCTGGCCCCATTTTCATAATGCTTGCTTCATGTTTTCACCTTTAATTTAAAATTACTACTGCAGCTTTATCGAAGTCTTAAAATCAGTATAGCATTTTATAGTCTTACATAGCCTTACATTTTTAACCTGAAAACAGATCTTGTAAAAATACAATAAAAAATATGGAAAAAGGTATCAAGAGTGCATTGTATGTTCAAGTTGGAACCATTATGGAGCCCTTACCTGAGTTACTAAATTTCATCTAGAGAGTTGTTTGTTTATTAGGAAGTTGGTTGTCTTCACTTGTACTTGTAGTAGAATTATGATGTAAGGTGCTCTTTTCTTCTGTCACAGGCCAGTATAAATCAGCTATTTTAACATCTATGTTCAAGGTATGTCGTTGCCAGGGAAGGATATAATTTGAGCTGGAACTATGGCTTCCATCTTCAACGTTCATAAAGCCATCACAGTAACATGAATGCAGGCGAGTATCCAGGACCCCAGGAGAAACACCATACAGAATGGAGTACACGAGTTCCAGCAAGGGCAAACTTCACTTGTGTTATAGGATGGAATTTCATCTAGTTTAACCAGGTTTGTAGGAAGTTCTTGTAATACCTTAGGATAACGATTACGAGCAGTGAGAATTCTGTTCAGGCTCTGAGGCTTCAGTAAGACTTCAGTACAATATTCACAGAGACAACAAGTCTATCTAATGCTGATGAAGAACACACGAAGCTATGAGAAAACAGGAAAGGATGCAACAATATTTTCAGGATTTTCCAGCTTCCAGACTTCATATGCCTTCTGTAGAGAGATCTTCATGAGGAATCTTTGTTGCTGTTTCTTTACTGTCCTCATGTAAGGAAGTTACTGTGATTACGATAGAAAGCAACTATATTGTTTGCAACATCCATGCAAGTGACATCAGACCTTTGTTTTTTAGGTAAACTTTCACTGGATGAGAACTTTGATAATTTAGTGAGATATACTGGATGAAGATTAAATCGTCTTTGCTAAAATTTGTTGCATTCTGTACTTTGTGGCAACCAGCAAACTGGTGACAATCAGGCTCCGCTTCTCCAAGGATGCAGCATCCTTCTATAGAGCTTCAATTGTGGATTGAAGTTCTTTTTGAAGAGGGTCATCAATCTATTCAACGTCAAGCTTTTTTCCTCCTTATGAGGAGGAGTACAGCAATGGATGAAGTCTGTTACAATGTACAACTTTTCTGCATCAGCCAGACTTTTTTCCCTCATCCATAACAGTGCCATCCGTTTTGCAGATTTAGATCCATCTGTACGATTTAGAGACAACATTTGTATGTGGACTGTCAGTAAGATTATTTGTTTTGATTCTTTTTTCCCTCTTTCGCGACGCATCTCTTTCACGAATTTGTCTTTTCTTCTCTGCTCCCATCCTCTCTCTCTCTTCTCTTTTCTTTATCCTATCATACTGTCGTTTCTTCATCCTCTCTTCTTCTGTTAAGACTTTTGTTTTTTTAGGTAGCAGAGGGTTATCATCAGCTTTACACTGCTGTAAATTCTTTTTGGTTCTGAATCTTCTCTGTCGCTCACGATTATTATCCTTATCAATTTCTATAGCAGTAGCAGTCCTCTTTCTTCTATACTCTCTTGCTCTTGCAGCTTCAAAAGCTTTGAATTCAGAAAATTTTACAGGGTCTTTTTTCAAACGATCCCTCCAGGCCTGACTGTATCTTGCATTGTCGGGTTTCTGCTTGTCAGATTTTGACACTTCATCCTGGCAGACAGACGGCTGACTTTTCTTACTTTTACTCTCAGAGTCACAGGGCTGGATTTTCAAAGACATTCTGAAACGAAATTATATCTTATATATAGAAATTATATATATTACACCATATGATCCGACGATAGCTACTCGCATCTCTGCGTGTCTAACAGACATTTCTTGCTGGATGATGGACCATCACCTTCAACTTAACCTAGCTAAGACAGAACTGCTTGTAATTTCAGCTAACCCATCGCTTCATCACAATCTCACCTTCCAGTTAGGCTCATCTACCATAACTCCTTCAAAAACAGCCAGAAACCTTGGAGTTGTGATTGATGATAAGCTGCATTTCTCAGACCACATTGTTAAAACTGCCCGGTCCTGCAGATTTGCATTATATAATATTAAGAAGATCAGACCCTTTCTCTCGGAACATGCAACAAAACTCCTTGTTCAGGCTCTTGTTCTGTCCAGACTTGACTATTGCAATGCTCTCTTGGCAGGTCTTCCAGCCAATTCTATTAAACCTCTACAATTAATCCAAAATGCCGCTGCAAGATTAATATTTAATGAGCCGAAAAGAACGCACGTCACGCCTCTGTTCATCAATTTGCACTGGCTACCAATAGCTGCTCGCATTAAATTCAAGGCATTAATGTTTGCCTACAGAACCACCACTGGCTCTGCACCCCTTTACCTAAATTCATTACTTCAGACTTATGTGCCCTCTAGAAGCTTGCGTTCTTCAAGTGAACAATGAATTATTGTACCATCCCAAAGACACAGAAAAACACTTTCAAGGACTTTTTCATTAACTGTTCCCATCTGGTGGTATGACCTGCCCAACTCGATCCGAGCATCCGAATCCTTACCCATCTTCAAGAAACGGCTAAAAACTCATCTGTTCCATCTTTACTTGACCCTCTAACTCTAGCACTATCTATTCTAATTGTATTTTATCTATGTCTTTTTATTAAAAAATAACAATAATAATAATAATTATCTGTACTGCGTTAGGCTAACCAAGACTTGTAATAGCACTTGCACGTTGTTGCTCTTTTGTTGGTTTTGATTACTCAAATTAGCTCGTTAATAATCAGCGCCACCTGCTGGTCTGGACGTGCGCTGAACATATGAACACTATTCATCTGCGTTAAAGAGCACTTTGCTCCATTACACACTTTCAAGAGTTCAAAGTTTGAGGAACTAATATATACGCCGCATAATCTCTCTCTCTCTCTCTCCTCTGCATCCTTTTTTCTTCCTCTCCCCGTCGCTTTCTGTTACCATGGAATATCTAATAATACATTTATGGTTTTAATAGCAATCTAAACACATTTAGGGTGTGTAATGACTGTAGTAAAAAGGATGTGATTTTCTTATTCTTCCTAATAAATGATTTAGCACAAATCTACAAAATCTCCACCGAAATACCATCATCGTTATACAGTTTGTGTTAGCCTAGTCTACTCTAGGCTACTAAAGCCATGGTAAGATTTGAATAAGGGCCATTACAACCAAATCAAATGAGCTATTCTGTCAACCGTCTCTAGAAACAGGTTTATAAAACCTTTTTAAAAAATCACCTAAAAGGAGTTAAAATATTAGAAATTGCCTTAGATAGCCATACTCTAAAATATTGAGACTTGAATAACAAGAATGTATGCCACGTCAGGGGCGAGAAATGGTCCAATTCCACATGCACTCAAACACACAGGAGTTCCTGGAGTGTGTGTGCAGCTGAGAGCAGGTTTATAGTGCAGTGGATGGTGAAGAATAAGTCATTGTTTGACAGGACCAGCTGTCAGCTCCAATCTTCCTCACGACAGGCCTTGCCTAGCCACCTGCCTACTATTCTCCAACTATGGTCACAAACTCTCTCTTTAGACCACTTCAGATTAGTGCCAAACATATTACTTTATTGCTAATTGCCATTTTGTACTGTTCAGTAATAAAAAAAAAATAAGTAGCCAGTTGCTCTTGAATAATTCTCATAGAACCAAATATAACGACTTAAAGAATATGTACTACCGTTCAGAAATTTGAAGTCAATGCAGTTTTTTTTAAATATATTTTTTATACTTTTATATTTTTGAAACAAATGAATACTTTTATTCAGCCAGGATGCATTAAATTGATCAAAAGTGACGGTAGAGACTTTTATAGTGTTAAGAACAATTTCTTTCTCAAATCCTGAAAAAAATTGTCACAGTTTCCTCAAAAAATATTGCTGCACAAATGTTGACAAAAATAAATGTTTCTTGAGCACTAAATCAACATTTCAGAATGATTTCTGAAGGATCATGTGACGCTGAAGACTGGAGCAGTGGCTGCTGAAAAATCATATAAATAAATAGCAGATATTTTGAATAGTAATAATATTTTCACATTATTACAGTTTTACTGTGCAGCCTTGTTGCGCATATGAGACTTTTTAATCTAACATAAAATTTAGAGGGTTGTGTGTGTGTGTATAAAAGTATATAATAAATATATAAAGTATATAAAAGTATACAAAGTATGTAAAATATGTAAAAGTATATATAAGAAAAGTATTTAACCTAGATTATACAGAATTATTTATATAGCACATTTCATTAATAAATAAAAAACATGCTATTTTGTTAATCATCTACACGTTTTATTCTACTGTATGAAAGAAAATCATATAAAATACTCCAATTTCTTAGAATGTATCATGAAAAAATATCAGTGGGTTGTTTTTGTGTGTTGCATCAGCACTGCAAATCAGTCAGAACTCGGTGGGTTATTTAAAACACAACGATCCAAGCAAGATTGGGAAACAAAACAGCTTAGTGTCTGAGCAGTGACACATCAGATGCCCCTGTGCTGGCATGAACATGCCACAGACATGTCAGCGCAACTACTACATAACTGTCATTCTGTGTCATCCCAACGCCCCACAAAAACACTCTGCAGCATGCCACTCTAACTGGCAACTCGTAAAACTTGGTTCTGTCATAAACAAGCCTTCATGCTTTGAAATGATGACTATGAAGGTTGTGTTATGTTTTTGTAGGAAGCTGCCTTGACTGAAACCTGTCTTTGTTCATCAAGTCACTGAAGTCAGGGATATGCCTGGTATCTGTATCACTTTCCTAGATTTGCATTCCAGTGACTGGGATGTTTATACTAGATTCCATTTATGTCTCTTCAAGTAAGAGTAATCGTATCTGCATCATGGGCATTCTCACCCCGTCTTCAATGTTGTCTAACTATTTGGTCTCTCCAGAAACCGAAGTGCTAAATTTGTGCTCCTGATGACATGGGAGAAGGTCACTGGAGCCCAGAGTCAGATATAAACAGTGAGGGACGAGCAGAGAAGCTTGTAGGCCATATTTTTACTCGCCGATAAAGCCTGGGACGAGGCTCAACTTTCCTTAACGTCCTAACTGGAATCCAGACATGGAAGACAAACAAAATTAGGACCATTGCCGGCATAGTTTCCACAGAAAACATTTGAATGCGGTCCCATCCCGGCCCCACCTTTTCAGACGAATGTCATATGCAAATAATGATCACAAATGTTTATATTGAAAAGCGACTTGATTTCTATGCATTCATCTATGGAATGATTGCCGTTAACTGCTGAAAATGAAAAATATCCTCCGATATACTGGAATGAGGAGGATGCATGTCTTTGAAATCTGTAGTTCAAATTCCAAAGACTTAGAGAAAAGTATTTAAAGGATGCTATTCCTGGATGTTCACGGCATTGAGGCATGAGTGTAGATCTGTGGGTGACAATCAAATGGAATTCAGCAGGAACACACACCCTGTTATGTGGAAAACACAATAGACATCCAATCTTGATATTGACCAGCACTGAAAACGATTCATAGGGAGGTCAAAAGTTATCCAATTTTAGCATTAATGAATAATGCTACATGAGACACGAGAAAATGCAGAGATCTGTTTTTTCCATAAAGTCTCTTGAAGAGCATTGCGGCGTGTTACAGGGTTTAATGGGTTTGTCAGCTGTTCTATGATGCTCTTGTCAAGAGGTGTTTCAACCAGCTTCCTACATGGACAGCCGCCATGATGGTGCTCTTAGAAAGTGATGTATCGTTAACGGCTTGTCCGGTCTATTTAAATGACCCATGAGAGGCCGCAGTCACATTGCCACAGTTTAAGAAGGTGATTATTAGTTTGCCATATGACTTTGTAGGTACTGTTGTAGAATAAGCTACATGCTTATTTGACACAGTATGACTTATGGAAATAATTTATCCCTGAATGAGCTGAACGAAAGGATGACACTTCTGATGTTATAAAGAATGAAAGGAATTAGCTGTAAATATATTAGTTTCTGTTAGGACATAACACACACGATTCAAGATTCAAGATTTTTTATTTGTCACATACACAATTATACAGAGTATAACCAGCAGTGAAATGTAGGTAACAAATCAGTTCAAATCTTGTACAGTTCAAACTTATATTCAGCAAGAAAGCATTAAATTCAAATCCTAATTTTTTTTTTTTTTTTAGTTTCCACAAAAACATTCCTGCACAACTCTTTTCAACATTGACAATATTAAGAAACATTTCTTGAGCACCAAATCAGCACACAATATAGCCCAGGGTTCCTCGAATCTTTCCCTGGAGGGCCAATCTGCTGCAGAGTTTAGCTCCAACCCTGATCAAACTCACCTATCTGTGATTTTCTAATGATCTTGAAGACTCTGATTAGCAGCTCAGGTGTGTTTGATTAGGGTTACAGCTAAACTCTGCAGGAGTGGGCCAGATTTGAGGATGCCTGATATAGCCTTTTAAATAAATTGTAGTTATTTTAAATAGTAATAATATTTAGGATTATGACTTTAATAATAATTTAGAATATTACTGTATTTACTATATTTTTAATCAAATAAATGCAGCCCTGGTGAATATATGATTTTCGCAAAAAAAAAAGAATCAGTTGGCGTTGAAAATCGAGTCGAATCCAAAGTGTAGTTGACTTATCTGAAAGGCCAGATGTGTCCGACTTTACATCAAACAGAAAACACAGGAAGAAAGCTAAATGATCATAACACATACACTTGTCTACGCGACTCGTGTATTTGAAAAAGAAGTCAACACATTTACAAGATTTGCAGATTAGTGATGCAAAGTCCGATTTTTGGACAGTTAGGCTCATTGAACCAGTTCAAAAAGCCGATTAATCGGTTCTTGGCATCATCAAGCAATGATGTCACTATAACAACAAGTGCAAACAAAAAGTTTTTTGTGTGAACACATATTGCTGATTATTGCCCTTCATTCACTCATTCACCTTGGTGTTTGTGGTCACAGTTTAATTCGCGAATCCTTTATTTCAGATACGACAGACCAATATTGACTAGCCTACAAACTTAGATAAGATTCCTAAAAGTCGAAGTACAAACACGCATATGTTCTAAAGTATAAAGAAAGAATAAACCAGTCTTATAAACTCCTTTATTTCACTTAAACAACTTAAAATATAGTTTAATAAACTACACTACAATTTATTTAGCCTACATCTCTCAACAGAAAGGTTTTTGCAGCTTTCAATGAAATGCTATTTAAAAGAAAAGAATGATTCGTTCAAGAATCAAACATCACTATTTCAGACTTCCTCGAATGCTATCAGTATATACTAACAGAGGCTTTCACTTCATCTGTTGTTGACTACCCTGAGATTTGACCTATATATTTTTAATAGGAAATAACTATCGTTATAGTTTATTGTTTACTGTGAGTTCTCACTTAACTTCCCGTTTTTTAAGAATCGAGAAAAAGAGTCGGAAATCAACTCAGAGTCAACTGTAAAAATTCAGAAATGAACAATTATGTTCCCCGAGGGGTATGTCTTCAGTAGATTAGAAACATATGTTTCTGCTGTTTATATTGGTACTGTTACGTATCATATTGTTACATGTAATTTTCAAATCTTATGAAAACACAAGCAAACAATGTGTTTTTGTCAGAGGGACATACCTAAAAATATTGAAGCCAAAATAAAAGGTTACCCTACTGTATTATTGTTTACATCATACATTAAAAACAGAAGAGTCAAACAGAAGATGGAGGTGGAAGCACCAAATCGTTTTTATGTGGTATTCTTCTTTCCGTTCCTACAGTGTAGGTATGTGTTTGTGATCTCTCGGAGAGAGGTATTTACTAACAGTGAGTAGCGTGCCACTGAGGGGTGAGGCAGTCATGGTGCTCAGAGAGCGAGGATCATTCCTGTGACTTAACATGACACCACTTGCACTAATATACCGACAGCTGCACACGCACATGCTTTCCATTCTGTTTGTTGTAGAGGATTATAACCTGATAAAAGAGACCAGTGACTATCATATTGTAAGGCCCAGTCCACTACTGTTTCTTTCTGACTGAGAGCCCTAAAGACAGTACAAACACAGGTACTGGACAGTGTTATTTTAGTATTATTTTTATACTATTGTAGTATTTAGTTTTTTATATATATTGTATTTATTTAAATATGACTATAATATAAAAAGATTCATTTTAAGTTTTAGTCATTTTTAACATTTCTATTTATCTTCATTTCAGTAATTTTAGAATGTTGCATTCTAATTTTTAAGTTTTTCATTTAAAATTTGTAATTTATTTCAGCCTTTATAAGTTTTTATAAGTTGTAGTTTTAGTTAATAATAACAACACTGGTAATAGCGGTCATACTGAAAACTGCATGAATGGAGGTAAAGTTATTTAAATAATGTACACAGATTTAATGTAATCAAGCAAAACTTTATAATAACTTGGTGTCCATCTTCAAAAATCTGAAGGAAAAAAAGTGAGCTGTTTGTTATTCTTGTGTTTTGACTAAACTTCACTTTAGATAGATTTATGATTAAATAAAGTTGCATAACATAAGATTTATGTTCTGCAATTTTGCTTCTTTATTCAATTTAGTTTATCTTATACATTTCTACTTTGAAACAGGATAAACTTGAGAAAAGATTTTATTTTTTTGCGGTGTAAAAGACAAACTGATGAGAAGACAGACTCACAAATGTTTTGACAGAGTAGCAGACAGATAAACAGACCCCTGCTCAGTTTCTAGTGTCTTTTTTGGCACTTACATTGGCCCCCAAAATATTTGGACACACACATAACATTTAAAAATGTATAAATGCATAGTTGAAAAAATATTAAAACCAAGCAGTATTTGCAAACTTGTGATGCTAGACTTTGCTTTTTTGTCCTTCTGTAAAATAAATGGCATTTCTTTTCAAATTTGATCATACATTTTTAGTGCGTCTCAAGTGTCCAAACACTTTGTGGGGCCGCTGTATTTGACGAGCCGTGCTTAGAAGTGCTTGAAAAGAGAGAGTCCCTGACAAACGGCCCTGAACCTGTTGCTAGACCAGCTCTGCGCTGCGGTCCAGAGGATCCAAGCATCTGTTCCAGTCACTACTCCCTCTCCTAAAAGCAATATTGGAGGCCATAATATCTTTCTAGGGTTCGAGAGCCAAATATGAGTGAAGAGTGAGCATTCCATGGCTAATGCAGCCACGTGCTGGGCATTTCTTCACAAGAAGCCAATTCCCCCTCTCTCCTCCTCCCTTTCTGCCAGCTGTCCTGCAATGTGCTGCTGCTTGTCAGTGAAGAGAAGTGGCGCACTGTTTTCAGTGACAGGGCAGCACACCATGTCGCCTTACACCTAAGACCCACTCAAATAGACTGATATCATCTGTCTGGTCAAGGATCTACTCAATCCCCCGTGACAAACCTGTGTTTCTAGCGTGCTTGCCGGTAGTCAGGCACACTTAAACTTGATACAGCTCATTGTGACTTTAAGTAGGTGAAGTCGATGAAAACTATTGATTGCATAGTGATTGTTACCTCGTGTAAATTGCTATGCTGCTCCGTTTGTCGTCTTCAGACAAGAGCAATGTTCAATATATTATGGTCTGGTTCCTAGATATGATTTGTGCCCCCCCCCCACCCAAAATGGCTCTTCTATGGCATTGCTGTGAAGAACCTTTTAAGCACCTTTATTTTTAAGAGTGCACCCCCCTCATAAAACTGAAAAAAAAAAAAAAAAAGAGTAAAAGTTAGTTCAGATGATAAAATGTTGTGGCGTACTTTATGAAGTATTAGTTGTGATTATTATTATTATTGTTTTATTGTTGTTAAAAGCATTTTACCTTGAAAATGTGTAATAAAATGTTTTAAAATTATTATTAAAATAATTAAGATACTTTTTATTTGAAGAATGCTGTACATTTCTAAGATTCATCTCTAAGATCAAAAACATCATCAAATAGTCTGGAATATTTTACTGGTAGGGTAGAGTGGGTGGGGTAAAATGCCCCCCCAGTCTGACAAAGTAATTTGCTTTAAATATTTACAGCAAAATCAGAGTACAGGCAGTTTTAGCTTAAAAAGAAGAAAAAAGAAAGAATATAATCAATAATTATGAATTACAAAATTATAATAGTCTATTTAAAACAAACAAAAAAAAAAGAAAGAAAGTTAGCTGATGATAACTGGCTAGCTAACTAGCTACCCGATGCTAACTTGAGGTAATTTTTAAATATATTTATTCAGCCAACTAGTTAGAAGGATTTGCTGTTCAGAACAGAATAACTACAGTAATTACCCATTGCCCCCGGGGGTGTTTTACTCCCCCTTGCTGGGGCCTTTTACCCCACAGAGAAAAAAAATATGTCATTCAGAAAATATAATTATATTTTTATTAAATAACACGTACTCTCTATGTACAGGTCCTACTGTTCTCATATCATATATAACTGTGATGTTCAACAAAACAACAAGCTTTAAAACACTTCTTTCTTTCTGCTGAAAATGAGATCATTTACTGTGAAATCCGTTTTCTCTCCGGTACATCACCAGTGTAAGCTTCATGGTGAATACTTATATATCACTCGTCAACGTAGTCAACAGTTACAATAAAATTTATCTTGTGGTTATTTTAGGAAAAACAGTAGGGGGGGGGGGGGGGGTCTTTTACCCCACTCTACCCTATTTCTTAAATAATTGTACTATATGTTAACAAAACTGCTTAACTACTAAGAATAAAAAAAAAAAATACTGAACAATGTAAAGGTTGGTTCTGATGATAAAAAGTTATTTGGCGTGACTAACCAAAATTGATGAAGTATTAGTTGAGTTTATTATTATTATTGTTAAAACCATTTTACTGAAACTTTTTTGGTATAAATGTAAACTGTATAAATGTTTTTCAGAACTATATGAACCTGAGGTGAATACAAAGAATGCTGTACATTTGTAAGATTTTTTTTCAAAAGATATCACAGAAATTCTTATTCGTGACACCTTTTGAGCAAGACAACTGTGTTATATCATTAGCAACCTGACCTCTTTACCAAAAATGCTGAGAAAGTTCTTTCCTCTTCAGGAAGAGTTCCTGGGTGGTGTGTGTGTGTAGTTGCATGGACCTGTCACCCTACCATCCTCTGTTTCTGCTGACAGTATAGGCTGAGGGAAGGTCCGGGGTGAGTGACTCGGACACACTGCTCTCCTGCAGCCTGGACAGCCACAGAGGCCCCATTGTGCTCCTCAACCATCAGTGATCATCCATCACATTTTAACCTGACAGCCAACTGCACAGCCTCCTAATCCTGCCAAGGATGGAAGCTTGGGTTACCATGACGAGAGCACCGTGGGGCGTCCCGTTTCAGACCTGTACTGGGCAGAAGGTACCTTTAAGTTCTGAAACAGGTCCCCCAATTCTACGCTTGTAAACTATAGATGTGTAAGGACACAGTCACAGTTTTTAAGGGTCACTTTCACGAATAACACTGTAGGAGTGTTCAGCATACTGTAACTTAGGAAAAATATCACAGTGAAAACCCCCCTTCGCCATCTACAGTACTACATGAACCTTGAATAGCTGTGGTGGTGTCAGTAACCATAAATAAGCCTGTGGATTCATTATGGGTCATAGCGGAAGCTCCTCTGAATTAGCAAGTGAGCAATGAGCCCAGAAGAGTCCATTAGGGATTTCCAACATCCGGAGAGCCTACCTCACTTTTTGGGGTCAGGGACAACAAAGGTCTATCTTACTGAACCAATGCCGGACATTACACTGAGGAATGTATAGATGCAGCGCTATACAGACACTTCACTATTACTATAAAGATTAAAAATAAAAAAGTGACCAATTTAAAATGTTTATATTTTAATATAGAATATATTATATTAAAATGTGATTTATTATATTCCCAACACATTATGATATAATATAAATATAATATAATACATATCATTTATAATTATAATAATTTTAATTATAATTATTTTTGTTATTACATAATTAAACTTTTATATATATATTATTATTAATAAGTTATTTACTATATTATTATAATTTTATAATAAAAATGCACTATTATTATTATTATTGACAACAGCAAATTATTACTAAATAAGGTTAAAAAACAAGACTGGCATAACAAAAGCTGAAATATATAATATTATACAAAATATATACATTAATTTTACATTTATATTTATTATATTACCAACACATCATACGAAGATTGAGGTATTAATACATTTATTATTTTGTTATTATTACATTATCAAACATTTGTATTAACATATTATTATTAATAATTAATTTACTATATTAATATATTTTTATAATAAAAATGCATGATTATGATTGTTATTATTATTATTATTAAGAACAGCTAATTACTAAATAAACAAATAATGATTGAGAAAGGTTCAGGAAAAGACTGGCAAAACAAAAACTGAAATAAAGAAGGTGATACTGTCTGACAAGGATATAGACCAGTTAATTAAGGAGCCATAGTGGATCTTTCATATTTGCTGTACTCTGTTTGATTTCCATGGCACTCAGATCATGTTCTTTCAACATTTTTTTTTTTTTTTTTTTCTTTCAACAGTGGCCTGACACCATTCTCGAAGCAAACCGGTCCCAAATCCCCAGAAGATTGGGGAATGAAAAGAGATGTAAAGTTTAGATGTGTGGCAACAGCTAAACGCAGGGTCAGGTTTCTCAGAGCCCTGGCTATATTTAACCTACTGATCTAACACCAGGCAGAGAGTTTAAATGCCACCACTGCAGTTGGTGTGGAGCAGTTGTTGTCCACAGATCTTCTTCAGCACGAGCTCAGTTCTGGGGGGAAACACCCACACACGCTCGCAAGAACCGCAAAGGACCTATAACGCTTTCAGAGAAGACAGAGCAGAGCCGGTGGACTCTAATTCCAGCAAGACATGGAGCTTTTCGAGACCAACCCCTACTTCTTTGCAGATCAGCGTTTTTACGAAGGCGGCGATAACTTCTTCCAGTCAAGGCTGACCGGAGGCTTCGACCAAGCAGGATATCAGGACCGAAGCTCCATGGTGGGCTTGTGTGGTGACGGAAGGCTGCTGTCAAACGTAGTGGGGTTGGAGGACAAACCGTCTCCATCTTCTAGCCTCGGTCTGTCCATGTCTCCTCACCAGGAGCAGCAGCACTGTCCGGGTCAGTGTCTGCCCTGGGCCTGCAAGGTGTGTAAGCGCAAGTCTGTCACCATGGATCGACGGAAAGCCGCCACTTTGAGGGAGAAGAGGAGGTTGAAGAAAGTCAACGAGGCCTTTGAGGCTCTTAAGAGGAGCACGCTCATGAACCCCAACCAGAGGCTGCCTAAGGTGGAGATCCTGCGCAGTGCCATCCAGTACATTGAGAGACTCCAGGCGCTGGTCAGCTCTCTCAACCAGCAGGAACATGAGCAGGGAAACATGCATTACAGAGCCGCGGCTCCTCAAGGGGTGAGTGAAGCTCGGGGAATCAGGGGCAGGTGTACGGTGGGCTTTACATATGACCTATATGCTGTCAAACAGGACTGTACTTTTTAACAGTTCAAGGTCATTGGAAAGTGCTTTACATTACTTAAGCAGACATTCTTTGACATTATGTAGTTTTGTGGGCATTTAATTAACTCATATTTCTATTGAAAATCAAGGCATTCACAAACCCATACAACCCCCCCCCCCACAAACATTTAGCTATATTTTGTCATTCACTCAATGACAAGATGACAGTAAATTCAGAAATGAAGAATGCATTGAACAAAATGGAATACATTTAATAAAAAAAATATGAAATTGCATTGTGTCATACATTCATTACTTGATATTATTTGTCAGTAAAGTCAGAAAATTAAAGCTAAATACTGCAGAATTCTTAAAAAAAAACAAAACAAGAAAGGTTACTTGTTTATTAAAATTCAATTTAAAAATTAAGATATTTGACTTCCTCATTCCTTCATTAATTGAGAATATTTGACAAAAGTCAGAAAAAGTTATTTTTTATTTAAATCACATAAAGCTACTTCTTTATTTCAATTAAATAAATAAAAAATGTCACAGTATTTCATGTTTCAGTTTTTAAAAACATTAGACTGCCCATATAAAATCAATCAAACCAAATGTGTGAAGGATAATAGGTTGCCGTGTGCAGTGCTTGATTCATGGCTGATTTATAATGGTCGTGAGGTATAGCTGGTGATGTGACTGACAGTAGTGTGTGTGTGTGTGTGTAACAGATGTCGTCCTCTAGTGATCAGGGCTCTGGCAGCACCTGCTGTAGCAGTCCAGAGTGGAGCAGTGCGTCTGAGCACTGCGCCCCTGCCTACAGCTCCACCCATGAGGGTAAGACCACCAAATAACTAGCCTGACATTTGAAAACTTCCATTAAGTTACAATTGAAATTTACAATAAAAAGTGAGGTCTGAATGATTGCCTGGCAAACATGTGACAGAGTTTTCTCATGTCCTCAGATCTCCTGAATGACGACTCCTCAGAGCAAACCAACCTGAGGTCCCTGACGTCTATTGTGGACAGCATTACAGGAACAGAGGTGACTCCGGTCCCCTATTCCGTGGACATTAGCAAATAAATGAGGAGGGTGACACCACCGTTATATTCAGACCACCTTTCACTGACCATAACAGCACTATCTGCAACACCCAAGGTGAATGAAGTAGCTTTTAAAAGTCATAAAATCCTTGGGGGCTTAATTTCCAGACAAATCTTGAGGTCCATATGATTATATTTCCAAATGTTTCTTATATATGTGGTAATAAGAACGAATTTAAGATCAGCCTAATTCCTGCTTAAACTTCAGACAGGCCGATTCATAAATTCATAGTTTGTCCTTCTTCCCTGTTGATTCCTATATTTTCATTCTGTTTGTGTGTGCTTTATGCTTACCAAAAAAAAAAAAAAAAAAAAATAAAAAATTGGGGGTCCAATGTTTTACTTCTGGTTTTGACCAATTTCTGCTTAATTTAAACTAGCTCTGAATGCCAGTCATGTAAATATGTTCCTATTTTCTACAGAGTGGATTTGTTATTTTATTTTGTATTTTTCTGTGAGTTTGAAATAATTTATTTGACTTTTATAATAAAGATTGTTGTGTATTTGTATATATTCATTTTCTTTGCCCTTTAAAGAACTTTTTTTATTTTTTTTATTTGCTGATTTGATAATATAATGTATTGTTTGGTTGCAAAGTATTTTCCCAGCAATCTCTAAAATATGACTTTGGTTTTAGACTTGTGTGCAAGAAAGCACCAAATACACAAATAAAAATCCATGAAATTATTTATAATACATAAGGTAAATATTTATTTTATATATTCATATATAATTATTTGTGACAGCTTTTTACATTTAAAGTGAAAAAAAAAAAAAAAACCTCAACAGTAGCTGAGCGGTACTAAACATCACATTCAAAGAAAAAAATCTCACTTGTTCAACCACATGCTTTATGTGGAATCTGCATCTACTCTATACAGAATTATATACATAAATCAGCTATTTACACATACACATTAAACCTTACATGCACACAAAAGAGAAAGAGCTTGTGAGGGGGCTAGAGAGAGAAAGAGAGAGAGAGAGACTTGCACCTGTTTTACAGTTCACATTACTGTCAAGAGCTACAGAAACAAATCAGCGTAAAAATGACCATCACAGAAGAAAACGCTGCAAAGCAAGAGACTTCAGTTACTCCACCACCGTCGCATCAGGGAAACGCTTGGTCCTCATCAAGGCATTTTTTTTAGGAAGCCACTAAAAGATCAAATAGACATTCAGCGAGCACGCCGAACATTAAAAACCAAGCAGAACCAACTAAACTGGCTGTGAAATGCTAGGCACAATTGGCAGATCGAGGCTTAAAAAAGAGCAGCACACCACAGGATTTCAAGTTCAAGTGTTTGATTGGTGATATATTCCTTCAGATCTGTGGTAATGATGACTGAAAGCGAGAAAGAGAGGCAAAAGATGCTACAGTGATTGTCAAGTTTAGTGGCATGCATGCTCCACCGGACGCCCCAATGCCAACAGTGACCCACACAGCACAAACAAGGCTTGATCATCAATCATTCATTTAATGACAATGATATTTTGTTTGTGTATAAAATGAAAAAACAGTCACTTATATTAATACTTCTTTTTTTTTAATAGAGAGCACTTATTAAGAACATGATTTGTCAGCATTGTGTAACACTTATAATACACATACACACGTTTCCACACATTACAGTAGCTGCCACAATAGCACGATACATCCCGTGAATTACAGAAAATACTGTCTTAAAAAAAAGAAAAGAAATGCCCAGCAGACTGACACGCGCTCTTAACTGGTTTGGTAGGTAGGTTGCTCGAGAATCATTTGCTCCCGTTGTGATGCTGAATTTCAAGTGGCGAAGATCATGTTTGTTCGCAGGTCCTACATTTTTTTTTTATCTCTCCTGATGCTAAGTGAACTGAAGTCTATTGCTTTCCCTGATGCTCGAAAATATTTAGCATCATGGGTTTATACGATCTCAGAGTCCTGGAAGTGCATTACGTGGATAAGCACTGCTGATGTGAACACAAACACACGTTTCTCCAGTCACCACTGGTGTAAGACACCGACTATATACAACACCGTTTTAGCAGACGGAGCTGTCTAACCGACAGGAAACAGTCACAACTGAGACTTTAAAATTCATATGATATATTCATCTCCATATACAGGTCTGATATATATTTCCATAAAAAACATAATAGCATAATTGAGTTTTTCATATATACAGAGGCGTTGATTAATATTTTGCATAACCAAAGGGGAGAAAGCCTTATATAGTAAAATGCCAATGGCACACCCAAAGGAGCAGACTATAGCACTGACAGACTACAGGGCCAAGTACACCAGTTAAGTACGACCACCACAAAGACTATAGAACCGGGATTACTGGGAAACGACTGATAGGACGAGATTTCTCTGCTATGCGTTCCATGCGTTCAGAGTTCGAAATTCATCTTTCTGGCCCCCTCTATTGCACGGTGTCCAAGAAAGCTCTGGTGTTGTTGAGGATAGGGGAGAGGCGGAGGTTAACCCTTCCCTCATCCTTTCAAGGTGTCCCCAGATTTTGGCATATTTCATTCTCGAAAGGCCGCAAGCATGTGTCCGTACAGGTAATGGGAATGCACTAGCAGGGAAATGAGAGGATAACAGAAGCAAAATCATATTTCTTAAAAAAACAACAACAAAAAAGTATATTCAGGGTTCGATACAAGTTAATGTAACATGTCAGTCGATAAAAAAGCCGCCAGGACAGTGTAAACACAAGCTGTCAGCTACTTCTTTACCTCAAGTCATGTGTCTGTTGATGTACTGGCAACACCTGCAGATTATCATGTTATATTATGGAGGAATTCATGCTTTAATAAAATGATGAGTTTAACATTCAGCCTTTAAACTCTCTAGACGCTGGTATTTATGTCTGGTGTAATGGTGTAAATACACACAGAATGCATTTTTGTCTTTAAAAATACCACATGGAGGGCAGCCGAGTTAAAAAATGCAAGTGTTTTTTAAAAGTTGGGCTTCTGTAAATTTTTTAGAGTGCCGTTATATGTGCAAAACACTGAAAAGATGCAAGAGCTCAAAGCAAATATGTCCATGTAGCGCATGTGTACATGTGAAATGTTGGGCAGTGGAATAAAAGAAGCAAAATCTATCTTCTAGAATGCTGCAAGAGACACAAACGACAGAGGATATCTAACACGTTTACATAGAAAAACAACAGAAGCAGAACGCCTGTGTGAACACCTTATAAGTGTGTTTCAGACAGAATGTGTTTTGGCACTAAAACACAGGGCAGTAGAATGAAAAAAGAAAAGATAAAGGTCTACAGATGCGTTTTTAAAAGTTGAATTTCTTTTAACTTGAGCACTGTGCTTTAGAATGCTGTGTCATGCAGGATATGCAATTGCAACTGTCAAACTCGTGTTTAGAGCATGTTTACCTAAAAAAAGAAAAAAGAAAAGAAAAGAGAAGCACCGAAGTGTACTAAAAAAAAAGCTTACTTTGTGAATGGCCCATTTGTGTAACTGCAATTTCTACTTTAGTTAATAGTTCTTTGTGTTAACCTACATTATGCTACAAATTCTAATGATTGTACCAAGCTTGTACCAAACCCAGAAGAACACTGACATAATTACAAAATGTGACATTTAAATACCTCATAATTACAGAAACTAAATATATACTTGAATAAATAATGTACAGAGAAAAATAGTCATGAGCTCACGTTCATATAATCCACGAGACTGAATAAAAATGCATGAAAGGACACTGAAAATTGAAATAAAATAATGGAGTGCAATAATGCATTCATTTACTATGGAGTTGCTGCATGTTCCGATTGCTTACTAGGTGGATCCTTGTGGATTATATGAACTTTCATTCAATTCTCTGTTTTATAGACGTTTAAGTGACTTAAGTTTTACACAAAATAAAACTGACCATTCACGTACTGAACGAAAAGTAGCCAAGAAATTAATCTGAGCATCATTAAACATCTCTATCTGAGCAGAGAGGCTGCAGTGACCAGCTTACCTGTTAGTGTGAGTGCAGTGATTAGTAAAAGCAAGTTAGCAGGAGTAAGTCCTGACAGCTGAGGGGTCTAGTCTCTGCGGGGCCGGGGGACCGGCTGCTGAACCACAGAGACACAGAGGGGAGAAAACATGCAGTGACACAAGCTGAATGACCCTGACCTGTGCCATTAATATTAGTTACTTTCAACACATGCTTTCACATTCAAATGCATTCATTTTGCAATTAGTGCTGCAAGATAAACTGTAAAAGAGTTAGAGAAGGCACTACTTGTTAGTACTGTATTGCAACCACTGAAGAGCAACGTGTTAATGGCAATGCTGAACTCACTTCACCCTTGTAAAACAACCTGCCCCCCCTTTCTACCTTCTGGTTGCAGCTGTTTCTTGGGCACAGAAGCCATAGAGGGGGGAATGGACATGGTGGTGAGGCGGAAGCCAGCGGGAAGAGTCTCAATGGACCCTGGCATCATACCCAGGCCCTGGCCGTCCCTCGGCCTAAAGCGCTTACGCCACGATGGAGACCTTCGGAACGACTTGTCATCACACTGTTGAAAGGAATGACATCACAACAACTGGGTTAAGATACTGTTCAAAACTATGACTGCACCAACATCTGTGTTATTTCATATATGGCAACAGAGAAGCGAGTATCACACCACAATGATAATTTCCTAGTTCTAAAGGGAACAAATGTCAACATTAATGATGTGCAGTGCAATCCTGGCTGCTTCTACAGGAGAGTCTGGCTGCAGACAAGCACTCCCAGCTTATTGCTGTGTCACAAGATGGCCATTTTAAAACAAGTAACAATAACACAAATTTTCTAGTTTATGTTTCCGTTTCATTTGAAAAAACGCTTACACAGATATAAAATAAATTCTAAAAAAAAATAGCTAAAATAATAAATAGATACAATAAATATTCTAGTTGTTCTAGATTATTTATTTCACAAAAAAGGGACAGTGTACATTAATCGAAATTCATGAATGTAAATGTACCCAAATTAGCCCAAAGGCTAGTTTTCATTGGTAGTCCCTTTGCCAGATGTTATTAAGCCAAAAAACTAGAGGAAAAAAGAAACAAAATAGTTCTGTTTAATTTTGAAAAAACTGTTACACAGATAAAGTAAACACAATAAACAAATAAATACTTCTATTTTGTTTCTGTTTCACTTTAAAAAAAGCTGTTACAAAGACAAAATAAACAAATATTTCTATTTACTTTCTGTTTCAATTAATATTTAAAGTTAAAATACATATATTTTTTTCTATTTTACATTTCTGTTTCCCTTTTAAAAACTTGCATTCAAAAAGCTTTGAAAAGCTGCATTCAAATCACAAGATGTTCACTGTAAACAATAGACATCCAAACACTGAAAAAGACAATTGTTTAAATATATAAAATAAAATGATTGGTACTTGATATACAAATGAAACTGAGTTTTTTTTTGTGAAAAAATTGTGAAAGTCTCTTTCTTAGTACATTAGAAGCTCTAGTCTATATAGTCAGGTGATTCATTATTGCCCCATTCAAAAGACAACAGTGAAAAAAAATCATGGTAGCACTTTATTTTACAGTCCTGTTCCTCATGTACATACTATGTACTTATTGTAGCAATTACAATAACTAGGTAATAACTAGGTACTAACCCTGAACCTACACCTAAACCTAATCCAGTTGCTTTATATTACAGTGCTATCTTGTGCAAGTACACTGTAAGTACACTATAAGTACATGTAAGTATACGTACTGTAAAATAAAGTGCAACCAAAGTAATTATTTATTACCATGACAATATTTAGCTACATGCTTTTGGCTTCATAAAACTTTCATCAATCATAAGTAGACTGCAAAGTGTGCATATGACATCTGACAAATTTACTTGTAGTGACCTGTAAAAATTCCATGAAATTTTAGCCGAAATTCAAAAGAATCCAAATGTTTACCAACCTCTTCCAGGCGTCGATCTGTTCCCAATGCTAAGAGGTTGTTAAATTCCCTCTCCAGAATCTGCCTGGCCTGGAAGACACAGAGAAACAGGACTTTGGAAAGACCACCAGTATGCTGAACCACTATATCAACTGAGTTAGTTTTCTGTGCTAGAACAGAATGGATCAGCTAGTGTCTTTAAACTGCTATTAAACATCATGTGTGTTCCTCACCTGAGTGTTCTGCATGGGGATCTGTAGAATGAGGGCCAAGCTGCTGAATTCAAACGTCTCATCTAGGGCAATGAGAGCTCCATGCACACCGCTTTCCAGCAGGTTATTACTGTACTCTTTCAGACCGATGTTCTGAACCCACTGCATCACATGATCATTGGTCCACACCAGGGTATCTGGGAGTGACACAATTACATGCATTTGCTATTATCTCTGCTAGACACAAAATGGTTCATTGGTTTCATATTAAACTGACTCAAATTACTTCCATTATAAAGCCATATCAGAAGATGTAGCATAGTGTGACTATCAAATCAAAGGCTACGAATGAATTAAATAATTGCATAATTTGATGATCAGCTTCATCTCTGCATGTGCTGCAAGTTTACCATGCATTTGTGAATGCAACCTGTGCTATGCTCACTTCATTTACACATTTGCATAATTTTCAACATTTTTGTTAGCACAAGTTTAGAGTATTACACGGATAAAATAAGTAAATATGTAGTATTTCAACAAAATAAAAACAAAAAGGATTTGAAACTTTCAATGTTTGAAAGTCAAGATTATTACTGTAAATTGTAGTGTACAATAAAATTAAAACATTTTATTTTACAGTACAATTGTAATTTACAACATCAATATATTTCTATCTTAAATTTTGTAAATCACAGTTAAAACCTCATAATAATACTAATAATAATAATATTTAATGTGGGCTGCAACACTATCACAATTTACCTTGCATGTCATGTGATCATTAACTAACATCAGAGAACCATGAATGTGAATGTGTCATTAAATTATTGAAATATTAACTTAAAATCTCAGGTGATACTTTAATGAAGTATTTTATGTCTAGGGGTTTGGCCGACAACAAATTATAGATTTTATATGTTATAAAACACATACAACTATTGAAACAACAAATGTATAGTTACATACGCTTTCCGTGATATACTGTGGTATAAGACTGAACAGACCACCTCTAACCCAAGCAGTAAACATTAATGAAGCAAATCTTTGAAGGGGTCTGTGTTTATAACAGTACTGGAATTATCTGGGTTTAGGTAACAGTATATGTGGAGCATGATCATTTTGCACAGCTGGCTAGCCTGCTTTCTGTTTGTACAATCCTGTGCGTAATGTGCTTAAATGTGTCTTAAGCAGTTGGTGCGTGTGTCTTTAGCGATGAAGATGAAAGATTTTAAAAAGCTGTGACAGCTGTGTCAAGTTCAAGTGCTATGCTGAAGTTCAGCCAGGCGCCGTCCCTTTAAATGAATTCGACACTATAAAGCTCAGCTGTTGACCTCACACATTCCTTCCACCAAAATGCAGATAACAGGTATGGCCACTAGATAGTGCTCTTCGCTTCATAACTTCGAAGTAATGAATCCAGAGAGTGCACTGTTAATTTATTCTTACCTTTGATGTCTTGTTGAAAATCCTCTCTTCTTCGCTCCAGGTCCTTCCTGTCATAGTTCAGCCTTTTTAAGCACATGATGCCATAGTGCAAACTAGCCCTGTAAGGATATAATGCATATACCACTCCACACAAAGTCTGGTTCACACTGTAGTTATTAAAAATGAGCAGTCAATCTTATTGTTTACCGGTGGAAGCTGTCCACCATCTTGAGATGTGTCCGCAGGTCTTTCTTAGTAAGGTGGTCCAGCATACGAGCGTCCACCAAGCACTCCATGAAGTAGCTACGGTACTGAGGCAGGCCGAGACTGGGCAGCCACTCGTTCCCAATCCACTCATGGTTCATGTCACCATATGCTAGCGTCTGAGAAAGAAAAGAGATATTATTTCACTGTGCCTGTCAACTGGATTTAGTTTTGTCATTTTAGTTAGATCCTACACAGACATCAATAAATGTAAAATGTAAAAAAAAAAAAAATGCATGTTTACATTAATAAATACACACACCCCAACATTTATCCGGCATTAATTTTATTTATTTTTTGAAGATATTGTATAATTAATTGTTTATAAAATAAAAGAATATTTAAATAATATTAAAATCTAAAAATATTTATAGTTATATACATTTCAATTATTTAATAAAAGAATACAATAATACTAGATTTTAATGTTAAATAAAAAAATATATATACATAGCCTTACATATAGAGTATAACTGCAGATATTTACATGACAAATTAAATTTTTTTACTAACCTCCATATGAAAATCATAAAGACTGTCAATTCTTACGCCATAAACATACCAAGCTAATAACAGATTTTTAAAATGGAAAGTAAAAACCACATAAAAGAAGTCATTGGAAGGCTCTCGGTTGCTCTCTCACCTGAGCCCAGCTTCCTTCCTCATTCTCCTGTCAGTCAAAGGCCAGAGTGCCAGCGTGTTAGAGCACAGAGGAGAGTGTTAACAATGCTCTCTTCCAGCTAAATAAGTTCAGTCCAGTCAGAGTAGATGAAGACCAAACCAAGCAGCTGTGGTTCTCACTAGGTTACTGCAAATGCAGTTAAATATGGAATAATTTTGCAAAGCGACAGGACAGCAATCACACAGAAACATGCAAAAGGTTTAATAAGCGCACTCTTTGGGTAGTTTGCAGGGCAGAGGGAGATGGGGATGGATTCAGGGGCAGCAGGCTGGGGGTTGTGAGGGCTGCGGAAGCGTGGCATATGCATGGCACCGCGGGCACAAGAGAGTCACCCAGATGGACTAACCATTTTGGTCGAGGTTGCCATGTTTTCCATCTCCTCGTGAGTCACCCACACATTTCCGGAAGACTGAAGCGAGAAAAGCAGACACACACACACACACACAGATAAATGATCACACATAGCATAGTCCTCATATCTGTCACGGTGCACACACGAGGGAGGAACCAGGAACACGCAGACGAGGATACAAACTCAAATAACATACTTTACTGAAGAACATCAAGGCAGGGCAAGACAAGGCAGGACCAAAACACAGACAGGAACACCGGGGAGTAACGAGTAGACCAGACCAAATCTAACTAAACAGACAGGACTAATATACACCGGTAAATCATAGCTAACGAGACAAACACAGCTGAACAGAATGAACTACTAATGACATGACAGGAAACAAACCAAATATGGACACAAGGGGCAGGAACACATGACACACACACAACAGTTCCCTGACATAACTCCCCCCTCCCGAAAGGCTCGTCCCGAGCCTTAACAGTTCCATCAGGGAGGGGGGGGTGGGCGCTCTGGAGGCCTCTCAGGACAGACACGGACCACAGGACGGGGACCTCCAGAGCGGAACAGACAGACAGGACCCATGGCGGAGCAGGGAGCTCAGGAGGCCATGGCAGGTGGTAACTGTGGCCATGGCATCCTTCTTCGGCCCACCCACTCCACCCAGAGCTCTACTACCCCCCCCCAAAATTTCCATGGGGAATCCAGGGGGTATCAGGAGCCCTCCGGGGCTAGACAGACAAAACAGTACATGAGACGACAGGAAACCCTCCAGGGTCAGACAAACACGACAGGACATCCCACAGGAACCAGAAGCCCTCCTGGGCTGGCTAGGAAGCTGAGTCTTCCTCTGGGCATGACGAGGAGTCAGGGGCCCTCACAGGGTCCCTCAGCGACCTCCTCCACTTCTGCGACAGGGGGGGCAAGCGGCTGCGACTGGCCTCCATGGCCACAACTCAAGGAGCCGCCTGCCCCAGACGAGTCTCCATGGACAAGACAAGACATGGCATGACAAGGTAAGTTTGAAATGTTCCTGTGGGCACAACAAACACAAACACGGCTCTCCTGGCCGTGACATGTGGACTTGATCCACGGAGAGGGTATCGGCGACCGGCAGGCTTGAGTCAGCGGCAATCCGGTGGGCTTGAGTCAGCGGCAATCCGGTGGGCTTGAGTCAGCGGCGGACCGGCGGGCATTGAGTCAGAGGCGGACCGGCGGGCATTGAGTCAGAGGCGGACCGGCGGCGTGCACAGGGGAGCCGCGGACGGCGGCGTGAACAGGGGGAGCCGCCGACGGCGGGTTGGCTTTCCCCGCGGACGGCAGCGTTGATCTCCCGCGAACGGCGGGCACGGTGAAGCCGCCGACGGTGGGTTGGCTTTCCCCACGGACGGCGGACCTGGGTGAACCGCAGGTGGCGGCGTGAACGCCCGCGAACGGCGGGCTCGGTGTGCCGCGGACGGCGGCGTGAACTCCCGCGAACGGCGGGCTCGGTGTGCCGCGGACGGCGGCGTGAACTCCCGCGAACGGCGGGCATTGTGTGAGCGGCGAGGTTGGGAGCCGCGGACAGCGGCGGATATCTCCCGCGATCGGCGGGTTGGATGAGCCGCGGACAACGGCGAACTTCTCCCGCGATCGTCAGACTGCAGGGCTCGCGGCCAGCGGACTCGCGGCACTCGCGGTAATCCTGCCGAACTCCCACGCCGACTTGCAGTGGGCTACAACGGGATGTCGAGTGGCGACTTCCATGCCGCGAGGGACAAATAAAACAGGAACAAACAAAAAACTTTTTCAAAAACGGAAAACAAAACAAGGTGAAGGGGCGCCGCTTACTGTTTAGGTCTGGTCTTCTGTCACGGTGCACACACGAGGGAGGAACCAGGAACACGCAGACGAGGATACAAACTCAAATAACATACTTTACTGAAGAACATCAAGGCAGGGCAAGACAAGGCAGGACCAAAACACAGACAGGAACACCGGGGAGTAACGAGTAGACCAGACCAAATCTAACTAAACAGACAGGACTAATATACACCGGTAAATCATAGCTAACGAGACAAACACAGCTGAACAGAATGAACTACTAATGACATGACAGGAAACAAACCAAATATGGACACAAGGGGCAGGAACACATGACACACACACAACAGTTCCCTGACAATATCCACCTTTAAAGCAAAGTCCCTTTAAGGCAAGTCTGTACAGTTGGCATTCATGTTACTAACTATTCATGTTTTAATCTAAATTGGACCAAAATCACTAATAATTTATTTGGGTTTAAATAAAACAAATTTTATAACAATATTTATTTTAATAAAAAATATTATAAAGATGATTTCATTAATATTTTTTTATATAATTATTTTATTTCACTAACGATTAAAATAGAATGCATTACTATGCATAGAATTATAATGCATTTACCAAATTATTATAAATAAATATAATTATAAATAATTATAAATTATAAATATATTAAATATTTTTTCCACAAATTGTTATTATAAAGATTATTTTATTTATACAATTATTACCATATTAATATAATTATTGTATTTAAATAATGATTAACAAAATAATGAAATAAAATTACAATAATTGTATTAATTATTATGATTAATTATAAAGTACTTAATTCTAAAATAATAAAATTAACTAAAGTTTATGAAAATACATTAAATATTTTTTACAAAAAAATTATTATAAAAACTATTTCACTTATAAAAGGAGAATTACATGACAAAATTACAATAATTTGTTTTAAAAACTACTATTATCTATTATTTATTATTTGATTAAATTTAAAGTAAAACTTTTGATTCATATTTGTTTTCCATTTGAGTGTATATGTGAGCAGTTTACAGGCAGGCTCTTACTGTGCGTGAGGTGAGAGGAGCTGACGGACTCGTCAGTGACACCATTTCTTGAATGGCCAGCCTCAGCTTCAACCGATGCAGCGGGTTACTGATGCCGATCTCTCGCTGAATCTCTGTGTCCGACAGTGCCGACATGATGGCGCCGCTCTTCACGTTGGCACGACACGCTGCCACGTACCAAGCTGGCATGCCCACCCACAGCTGGAGGATGTCAGAGAGAAGGACGTCAAGATGCATCTTCGTTATCTCCATCATCATCAGAGCGAGTAAGTAATTATCGTAATTATTGTCATCCGTATCCCACCCCCCCCATGATTTGTGTGATTATAATCATGGAGATCATGAGTGCTGTGCTCATTACTGCTCTGTGGGAGGGATGGTGGCTGATGTCTTTGTACCTCGAGCCAGGAGACCACAGTTGAGCCGTCCCACTGAGCAAAAGGAAGCCCTTTCCTCCTAGCATCCTCCAGCAGCTCATGTCTGATAGAAGACAAAGAAAGGTCAGAGCTTAGAGGAAACACAACCCTAGAGACATCAAACTCACATATGAACATATGAAGCATACAGTGTAGTGGTTAAACGATATGGGAATTTTAACAGCAATGTTCATTTTATTCTGGCTAATATACACACCCACTCAAAAGTCTGGAGTTAAAATTTACTTTATTATTTATTTTTGTTTAGCATGGAAGTGGACCTAAGCCCTGATATGTAATATTATAATATATGTAACCCTGGACTACAAAACCAGTCATAAGAGTAAATTTTTCAAAATTGAGATTTATACATCATCTGAAAGCTTTCCATGGATGTATGGTTTGTTAAGACAGGACAATATTTGGCCGAGATACAACTATTTGAAAATCTGGAATCTGAGGGTGCAAAAAAAATCTAAATATTGAGAAAATTGCCTTTAAAGTTGTCCAAATTAAGTTCTTAGCAATGCATATTACTAGTTTTGATATATTTACAGTAGGAAATTTACAAAATATCTTCTTGAAACATGATCTTTACTTAGTGTCCTAATGATTTTTGGCATAAAAGAAAAATCAATCATTTTGACCCATACAATGTATTTTTGGCTATTGCTACAAATATACCCCAGCGACTCAAGACTGCTTTTGTGGTCCAGGGTCACATATAATATTTTTTATTATCTACATTACTATTCAAAAGATTGGGCTATAAGATTAAATAGGCTCACCAAGGTTGAAATTATTTGATAAAAATTATACTAATAACAAAAAACTGTATACAATTTAAAACTGTTTTCTGTTTTAATCTATTTTACAATGCAATTTATTCCTGTTCCTATTATTTTAAATATTAACTTATCTGAATCAGATTTTCATTCTATTAGAGAACAGCACTAGGCTATTCTTCTAACATCATTTATTTTATTAGAATGCAAAGGCTATCCAATTTCTTTTTCTCATCTAACACCCAAATAAGAAGCACATTTTGTTCTTAGCACAGTGCCAAAGAATGGACACGCACACACAAACTCATCCACATGGCAGGTGCTAATTAGGAAACCTATTTTTTCTGTCACGCTAATGGTCAGGGGACAGAGATAAGATGTGGAGATGAGGACAGACTCTATGAGATGGTAAAGTACGCTCAAATGAGGCCATGTTATTAGTCTACTATTAAGTGTTATTTGTAACTTGTTTATCTGCAGGAAATGGCACTTTGCTATCCAATTGATTGGTCATTTGCTTTAATTGAGCTGTGTAATTAGGTAATAAGGATTAGGTCAGATTAGTGAATGTCTCTGGGTGATTTGATGGGCGTCAGGGTGAAGGAGCTGTGTGAGTGAAGACCTACTTTTTCTTCATTCTGCGGTCTCGCTCTGCCTGTGTGCCCAGTTTGCTCAAGGTCATGGTATCTCCAATGCCCATCTCAAAATCTGTGAAAGTGAAACAACATCTTAACTAACTGTATTTTAATGAGTATACAATCTTCACTCATTTAGATACATGGTATCAAAAATCGAATTTAATTTACATTAAGACAAATAAACCAAATAGTTTCTGATTACAAGTAAGGCTTTTCTTATACCATTTAAAGTATTAATTTTTTTGGCCTTAAATTTGATAAACATTTAAGGCTTTTTAAGTGATACTCTGTAGTAGTAATAAAAACACAACATTTCCCACATGCAATGTATGCGTGTTTGTTTCATGCTACCTGGAATGACAGGTGGTGTCATCTGGCCATCCTTGCTCAAAGGCTGATCTAAACGCGATTTCTCCTTCTTGCCAAAGAGACGGCCGATAGAAGACTTTATGCCCTTCTTTTTGTTGCCCCTAAGCAGAGAGGGAAAGAGAAAGTGAGGAAAAACAGAGGCACTGTGTGACTTACAGTAAAGCATTTAAAGGGCTAGTCCACCCAGAAATGAACACTCCATCATCATTTACTCACTCCCATGACATTCCAAACCTGTATTACTTTCTCTCTTCTGTGGAATAATGTTTGTTACCAAACAGTTTTGGTTCCCACTGACTTCCATTATATGGGCAAAAAATTCAATGGAAGTCACAGAGAACCAAAACGGTTTGCGTACCAACATTCTTCAAAATATCTTCTTTTGCGTTCCACAGAAAAATCAGTTACAGATTTGGATTGACAAAAGAGTGAGTAAATGATAACAGAATGTTCATTTTTGGGTGGACTAGCCCTTTAAGGGTTGTTTGCAATGACAGAAATCTGTAGTGAAATACCAACTGGAAGTCATTCATTTTTAATAATTTCTGGTGGCATTAGAAACTATTATCAATAGCAAAACTAAGTTTAACGTACTGCAAATGACAAGTGCAGCAATGTGGAGGCAGAAACTGTAGTCGAATAGAAACCGTAACAGTGGCAAGGATTTTTGCCCTTAATAACTGCCAGGGTGAAGGGGAAATGCTTTAAAAACAGTGAGACCTGACACAAAAGATAAAGACCTGTATCTGAAGTATGTGAACATAAGACAGAACACAACAACCTGTCCTGTGTGAACAACGCCTCACACTATATAACATGCCGGATCACTTCTGGTTGCAATCTTTTAATCAGACTAACTGCCTGCCCTGCTGAGAAATGCTTAGTTATCCCTGCACTCTTATTTGGTTCTATTGAAGCCAATTCAATCGTAATGAAATCACTCCTCCCCTAACATCACCATAAATTTGTGCGAAGCATTAAATCGTGATAGAGCTGGGCGGCTCTGAGATGCAGTTTAACTCCCTACAGTGATGTGGGAGTAGGAAGGACAGAGAGAGACCGAAAAACAACACATCAGGTGTCATTTCTTGCTTTGATTCAAATCAGTGTGTATTGGTCTGAGTGTGCAGGACACTTCTGAAAGTCTTATTTGAAGACTACAAAGTGCAATTTGTATTCGACAATACCCATGGTAGTTCATTAAATTTAGCCGTATAAAAACATCACACCAGCTAAACCCTGACAGAGCTTAAATAGTAGATGATACTCTAGAGAGAACATCTGGAGCGACATAATTAAAAACACAGCATGATAGCTAAATATGATGCTGCCCACCAGAAAATAATTTAGAAATTCTTTGTATGAGTAAGTCTATAGTGATTTAATTTTTTAATGTTTTTATTTGGCATTAAAAGTGGACCTAGGTTCAAATCCTGACATAACATATGATAAATTATATACATGATATTCTGAACAATGTATTATCTTATACATTTTATTAATTGCCTATATAAAGTATAACATTATTTATTCAATAAATTATATACTAATGTTCAAAAGTTTAGTGCTTTTGATGCACGTTTCCTATGCAAATGAAGGCTACGCTTATTTGATTAAACAAACTGAAAATTTATATTTTAATAATATTTAAAAATTTAATTTATTCTCATGATGCCAAAGCTGAATCATTTTGATTAGGTACTCAAGAAACATTTCTTATTATTATTAATGTTGAAAACAGTGGTGCTGCCTAATAATTTTGTGAGACAGTTGTTCAGGATTATTAGATGAATAGAAAATTCAAAACAGCAGCATTTTTGGAAAAGCTCTATGGAAAACAGCATCTTTGACATTTTGTTCCACTATGAAAATATACAAATTTAAAATGAAAGCAGGTAAGGTAAATTATGACAAAGTTTTAATCTTAAAGCAACTGATCTGCAGAAGGTAATTGAAGAGATTCAATTAATACATGTGAATAAGTTTTAGACAATTTTATTTTTACCTACAATAATCATCTTATTTTCAAAGAATTAAGTTATCTATTTGGCTCACAATTCTTACTGCTCATGACACACCTACAGGTGTATTACAGAACAAATGTGGGTCACACATGACTTGAACAAAGGCAAGTTGACCGTAATTAACTACTTTATACACCGAAGTCGTGGCCTAATGGTTAGAGAGTCGGACTCGTAATCCAAAGGTTGCGGGTTCGAGTCTCGGGCCGGCAGGGATTGTAGGTGGGGGGAGTGAATGTCCTGTGCTCTCTCCCATCTGTCCTCAATTGTGCCTGCTAGGAAAATTATGTCTCATCTAGTTCAATCAGAGCCTGAAGCGTGATCATCTGTAGATTTATGTGTGCGTTTACCCTCGGCCATCCTCAAGGCTTCCTGTTAGCTGAGCGAAGTTCATTTGGTCTAGTCTGAGACTGCGGGGGGAGGAAGGGGGCGAAGTCTCACACTTGATGGTGGCCTTGTCTTCTCGGGCCTCCACAGGAGACTAGGACAAAAACACACAAACAAAATCTTCACGATATTGCCTCTCGCAAAAAAAAAAAAAAACGAATGACATTTCCCACACACCCTGAACACAAATCATTTAAAACGCTTACACACTTAATTAGCACAAGCAATTCAGTCTTCAGTTTAGTCATTTAGAGATGAAGACACACTTACAGCCACTCGTCTGCGATGTTTCCTTAAATCACTAGGCTGAAGTGTTAGCAGGAAGAAAGAGACAAAGGAAGATGCAAGGTGACAGATGATTAAGTGCCGTGAGTGGTAGAAAAAGGCGATTTAATGGGGTTAACACAAAATAAAAGCATTTCAATGTGAAGCAAGGATCACCAGGGTCATGATGCCCAACTCGTGGGCCGCTGAACCAGACGTCAGTTTGGGTGTGGATCGGCCGCTAACGGGGGGTGATGAACTGGCCAGAGAGAGGGCGGTGACGGAGGTGGGGATGGAGGAGCGTGGCCGCAGTGTCACGTTCAGGCCATCCATGCTGCCGCTGTTTACTCGACTCTCGATCTCATCCGCCCGGAGCTCTGCTGATTCCCTCTCTACCTGTATCATTCTGGAACAGAAGGAGAGAGAGATTTAGCACCTGGACGGCAAAAATTTGGGCAAACATCCCCAGACGGTACTCTCTGCAGTGTACGCTTCAAACCAAAGCCGAACTCAAATCAAATCAAATTTTCTAACCTTTTTTTGTCTTTTTTTCAATCTATTTAATGATCTATTTGATCTATTTAATGTTGGCTACCCATTTATCCATATTTATAGTTATACTTTTAAATAATATAATGAATTAAAACCTATAAAACACTACATTTTAAGCCAGGGGTGCACATAGATTTTTCAGTCTGGTTTTCATGAGAGCACCTGGAGATTTGGTTTGGTGCTCACACTGCACTTTGTGTGACTCATTAAATATGACTATAAAAAATAAAATAACTAATAATAGAAATTATAGTGTTACTGCAATTTATTTAGTTCATTTTTTAAAATAATAAACAAAATAATAAATGCAGTGTGATAATATTATTATATTTTAAAATAAAAATATTATTAAATAAGAATACATTTGCTTAATAAACAATGCTAATATTTACATTTTCAATTTTTTCTTTATTACATGAACTTTCAACATTTTCAAATCTAAAATCTGCAAGGGAAGTATTTATATGTACTGCCGGTTTTAGTCACTGTTCTGTATTTTGCTCTGAAACCAGCAGTGCATAGTTTTTATTTACGTTTTTAGTTTGAATTGACATCTCGTACAGTATTATAGTTAGTCGATCTAAAATGGTGATTGAGCATTAACAGCTGTCAACCATGTCGGTAGGCAAATTAGTGGTCTGGACTGATTTAAACAGCACAATTTTTATTTTGGTCGCGCACTTGTGCACCACTTATGCGCACCCTTGACTATCTATATATTCTATACTGCACATATAATACATTATAACGGTGGCTAGAATTAATGGTGAAACCATAAAATGCACTACTAATAGCTTTATAGGGCATTATGTATTCAGCCCTTACAGAAAATTTCACCAGGACTCCTCTTACTGTTGATATATGTTAATATTCATGCAGTGGAAGTATAGTCTGTTGAACCCACATGAGTTTAAGCCACAGCTCAGGTCATGAGTCATTGCTATCTGCACACTGCTGCACATTTCAGTTGATAGCTCTGCTATTGTCTGGCATTTATAGTCACCCACAACTCAGAATCTATCTGTGTGATGGGCAGATTCAACTTACAGACTCACAAATATTGTCATATATGACAGATGCTCCACCTCCAGTACTTTGTGCTGCTGAAAGGAATCCAGACAGCTCGGTATCAGGACAAGCTTCAGAGCACTGTTTGGATTTAGAATTAAATTTTTGGCCTGTCTGACAGTTTCTGTTACCGTTCTAGTTATATCTGTGGGCCGCCAGAGCACAGAGACACACAGGTGTTCTTTTAGTCTGCCTGCAGGGTTAATGCATTCTGAAATCAAAAAAAGGTCATTGAGTTTGAGAAGAAAGTTGGCTCTGGCTGCAGCTGGCCACCCGTCTGAAGACTCTGTTCAACAAAGCATGAGTTTAGAGCACAAGCTTGGATCAATAAGACAATTGAACATTACATTTTATGGATTTAAGCTGATAAACTTGAAGCACATGATTAGATTTCATACAAGTTGCCAGATATGTCAGATTTGAAGCATTCATATACTAAAGCATATATTGTAAAATGTAACCCTGAACTGTTAAAGGGCTTTTCTACTCTTTTAAGGGGGTCTTTAAGCTGTCAGTATAAAGTTAAAGAGCCTATAAGCAACACTAATTATAAATTCCTTATAATGTTAGTCAATGCTTTGTCCACCAAAAAAAATTTAACAGCCTATTTTAGCTACTGTACCTTTTAGACTTATGCAAATGACTTCTGTTGATTGTCTTCACATGTTAAATGAGTAACAACACCCCCATCATAATGATGAATACCAAACAGTTGATGATAAATAAATACGGACGGTCACATGTTAATGTGTTGATAGTTCTGACATCAGAACTGTGATGCACTCTGCATGACCCATTTTTGCTGCCAAGTTAGCGCTTAGTCATAAACTGTGCACTTCACCAGTTTTAAAAAGCTTTTTGAACAAAACCTAAGTGGCACTAGCTCATGCAGAACTCGCTACCACAACGCTAAATGTCAGGTTGTTGCTGTGCAGCTGCTAAAAAAACAAAACACAAAAAAAGATTTCCATATTGTCACTTGTCACTAAAGTCACAACCTGATCTCCTCATTGATGGCATCCAGCTGTTCTTGCAGCATGAGGGCAAGCGTCTGGGCGTCTGAGTGCCCGCTGGGAGACAGCATATCGGCTGAGCTGAATATGGTCTCACGGTCTTCATCGTCCAGGTCAGACAGCTCAATGTCGCTTTCCATCAGGTGAGTACGGCTGGCTCGCAAGCTGGAGGGCTGAGAGCGATCCCAATCCTGCTCAACCATTGGCAGGATCTGGAAATAAAGACATGGATCAGGGTTACAAATTAGGCTTCCAGATAATAGTGTTTCAGTAAAATCTGATTTGCTCTCAACATTTTTGAAGTGGATTAGAGAACCTGGAACTTACAATGAACACATCCAACGAGGCAAAAGAAAAGAATAGGGAGAAATTAGTTTACAAGGCCGAGGTTGGTCAGTGACTACAGTAATACCAGCACAGTACATATTACAAGTTTTGGTTTATGACAGTGACAGATGGAGATGTACAGTACATGTGACATTGACACCTTGGTGGGTTCATCCCTGAGTGCCACCAGTCGACCTTTCTGAGCCCGTCGTATGACCCCTGTGGAGGAGTAGTGATCTCCCTGACCTTCCACCACTGAGAAGCGCAGGTCTGTGGCACTGCCAACATGAGACCTAAGACCGGGTCAAAAGAGAGAGGCAGAGAAAGAGACTTACTTTGCACATCACTTTTAAAGAGCAAATAAAAACAGGGCTCATTACATCACAAAATACTATAATCATTTTAAATCTGGATGTCACCTAGGATGTGTTCCATCTCCAAATGCCCCACTTCTGCGCTTCAGATGATCGAGTTCAGCCCGTAACTTCTCAATCTCCCCAATAAGCCTCTCCTAAACAACCAAAAAACACTTGATTAGTCAATTCTTTCATTATTATGAAAACCACTTTTATGAACACACTTTTATGAACACACGATTATGATCAAAATAAGATCATAATCATTTTAAAATAGATTTTTGAAAGTAAATTAATACTTTATTCCTCAAAGATGCATTAAATTGATCAAAGTGACAGTACAGACATCTATAATGTTACAAAAGATTTATATTTTTGAATAAATGCTGTTCTTTGGAACTTTTTTTTCAGCAAAGAATCCTGGGGCAGTGGGGCAGCCCCATTGATAACAAGAAGAAATGCTTCTTTAGCTGCTGAAAATTCAGCTTTACCGTCACAGGAATCAACAACATTTAAAACTATATATTAAAATACAAAATTTGTTGTAATAATATTTCACAATATTACTGTTTTACTGTATTTTTTATCAAATAAATGCCGCTTTTGTCAGCATAAGTCTTTTAAATAAAAACAAATTATAATAATACATTTAAAAACAATACAAAATCTTACCAACCTTAAAAATTTGAATATTAATCTATATAAATATTTGCACTTTTAAAAAGGACATTTTCACATTGCAGGACACTATAAAATGAAAGTAAAAATAATAAAAAACAAAAAAGGTTAAACACTTACATACTTCTTTTTACATTCATAAAAATATCTTAACTTAAACACTTGATGTTAATTAAGAAATGCCCCCAGTTATCGTTTGAAACTGCAACACTTCTGGCTATTGCAGTTCTATTTCTGCAGATCTGTGTGATATTAATGAGCAGTGCTACTGTACCTTGTTGTGATGGAACTCTTCCAGTTGTTTTTGGGAATTCTCCAGGTCATGGATGAGTGCATTCTTGATGGGGGGATGGGGGGAAGAAACAAAGCAAACAAAGTTGAGAATAAGCTTTAAGCAGCACGTTGTGCCAAAGATAACCTGTACACTCTCTCTACGTGTGGTGCTTCAGCCTGTCCCTTCACATCTGGCCACTTCTGTCATCTTAGCTTACAGCTCAAAAGAGAAAAAGACTGGGTTCTATTCATTCAAGCAGAATAGGGAACCTTTATATCTATGTTTTCCACAAGCAATTTCCAGATGCTCTATAGGATGAAGCAGATTGTAAATATGTAAATACATATTAATATAAAATTATTTTCAATAATGAATTAATCATTTAAATATGTAAATAATAATTCAAACAGTTTCATAAGATAAATGAGCATTAAGAAAATTAATCAACATAACATTTAATTTCTTACAAATAAAAAATATGAATAGATTTAAATATCTTTTACAATGAATGAGCTCTTAAGATCTTCTTTTTGTTCATTAAGAAAAGAAAAAAGAAACAAAATTATTTGCCAATGCTGAAAAAATATAATTACATATATTATTAAAAATATTTCCTTTTAACATTTAAAAAATGTAATGTTAAATAATGGAATTTTACAAATAATAAAATTAAGTAATATAATATATTTATATATTTATTTATTTATTTTTTCCTGAAAACAGCCGTTAATATCTTATGTTTTTCTGAGATCTGCTGTAATTAGGCCTGGGAAACCTGTCAGACCTGTGTGTGTTTGCTTCAATACTCTTTGAGCATCTCCTGAGCAAATGGTCAAATGTGTACAGTAGTATGTGCAGGTAGGTATTGTACAATCTGTACCTTGTCCTCCAGCGCAGCCATGCGCTCCTTCAGGTGCAGTTGAAGCCGTTCATTGGACTCTGTGAGAAGACGGTCCACAGTGTCAGACAGACGCTTGTTATGCTCCTCGTTCATCTTCTCCCTCTGCCGAGCCTGAAAAAGAGTGACAGCGAACAGAGAAGATAAAAGAAAGAAAGAAAAAAAGGGAAGTATGAAACAACATCCTTTATTTAAGAGTACAACTAGACTGGAATTTGTTTTTCTGATAATCTACGTACAGTAGAACCAATAGAGGGCAGTATTACACCCTAAAGCACTGTCATCACGTTCTAAGAGTTTTATGTCTGATTTTTTTAGTCAGATTCATGATATTAAAACACATAGCTGCCTTTGAGAGTTCACATTTTGCTTCAGCATTTACAACTAATTTCTCACATATTTCTAAGGGTGTTTAGAGTGCCTTTTGGGATAATCCCTCAAGAAAATGAATAATGACAGTCCTTGTAGCTGAATGCAGGGGTGATGACTTTTAAACAAAGTTGCGGCTGGATATGGGCACTCAGTTGCCTGGCAACAAAATCTTAATTTTCTTTTGGTGGCAACGGTCTTTAAAATGTAGTCAACACAGAGCACTGTGACTGTCAGGAAAGAACGGGAGCTCAAGCCCAGTCTGGGGTGTAAGTATCAAGGTTTAATAAAGGCTGAAGGAGGATAAGGGCTCTCTTTGACTGCTTTAAGTCATTACAACCATCAGCTACACGCAGAAAGAAATTAGCCATGCATGAATTATTCAAAATCCAAATATAGCAGCCAATTACAGCTCTGCTCTCACTGGGGGGTGGGGAAATTCATCTGCAAGATAGGCTAAAAAATGTCCCATATTCTCAGAGCAGCAGCATGTGTGTGTGAGTGTGTTTGTACAGGAGTGCTAGTCTATCGATCTTTGTTTGCCTCTGTTGTGTGTGTAAAAAACAGAAGAAGACACAAAGCAGCACAGGCTAATCAGAGCGGTCAGGCCGCAGAGTGCCCACAGTGAGGTCGAACACACCGCCTGCAGGCCTGGTCAAGACCTACTGTGCAACAGGTAACACGTCTTCCTTAACACACACACACAGAAACCATATACTTATATTGTTTTATTTAAATCTAATCTAAATAACTACAGAATAACCTTGAAACCCAAACAAATTTTTTTTACGGTTTTAAAATAAAAAAACTTTATCATTAAATTATGGTTATGCATGTCCATTGACTACTATTCTATTGTTAAAATGAAAAAAGTGAAAAAGTGTATATTAAATATTATTTTTATATTATATTATAATATATAATATTAAAATATATTTAATATATACGTATTATTATATTATAGTATACAATATATTATATTATTTCTTAATTAATTATTAAAAATATATATTTAGAATCCATTATGGTAACAATATATTAATATATATTTTAATCTTTGTTAATGTTAGTTAATAAAGGTCCATTATATAATATACTTTTTTATTTTATTTTAATAATGTATTAGTAAATGTTGAAATTAATATACAGTAAACTAAGATTATTACGTTCATGCACAGGTTCATGTTAACTAATGTAACTATTGTGAAGTGTGACCTATAAGTATGTGTAATACAAACTGCTAGGGACAATATGGCTAAACAAACATTACACAGGCAAATCATTTACCATTTTACATTTTCATTTTGATATGTTGTTTATTTACTTTTCCCTAATAGGAACCATCTGATGTGGGTTATTGCAAGTTTTGTGTTGACATTGTGGCCAAGCATATGAACATTCGCACGCACTCACAAAAAACCAAACAAACAAAAAAACACTGGTTAGAGTGTTCATTCTTATGTGCACTTAAATCAAAATCACACTCTCTCACACACACACACACACACACACAGCGTAATGAATCAAAGTCACTCTCGCACTCCCTCATTTACTCCCTCATAACTCATCTTTCCTCTATCAAACATTCACTCATTCAGTGAAAAACTCAGCATCCCTTTTTCTTTTGGTGTCATGACCCCAACCCAGTCCTCACCCTGCCCAGCTCTTGGTTCTTCTCTTCCAGCTGGGCCTCCAGTTGGCGCAAACGCTCCTCGATGTTGCCATGTCTCTCCTCCGCCTACAGGAAACACCGACATTAATATAAAAAGCAACAGCAGGGCAAAAACCTTCACAGATTAGACACTTCACATTTAACAAGAAAGAGATTTAATTTAATTGTTTGTATTCTATTGGTCACAGAAATATGCTTGTCAAATCTGTTTTCAAAAACCATATTTAAAATGAAAATAAAGCTATGAGACTGTTTTTTTTTTTTTTAAGGTTTAAGTTCAACCATGGATCTGTATTATTTGAAGCATGAAGTGTATGACAGGATGCCACTGACTGAGAATGACAAAACTTCCCATTTTTAATTAACTACATTAGCGAGACTATAAACAAAACCCCACTGCCTCTCTGCCACTCTTACAAGACATTTGGCTGCCTCTGAAAAACAATGTCATCCACAATTCCAGTTGATGTTCAAATGAAATGTGACTGCTACAGAGTGAGGATTATCTTAACTGGCAAGAGAAGGAGACGGAAGCCTGTAGAAGAGAAATATCAGCTCTACCTGTGGTGATGCAATGGAGTGCTTTATTATATACAGTACAGCTGTATTTTTTTAGTCTTTTTTTGACACTTATAAGAAGAGAAAGGACACAACTGATGGGAAAAGGGCTGAAAAAGGATGACAAAATAATGTCAGACTCAAACTTACACGAGTACCAAAGCTCAAAGTGTTGTAAAGCATGTTGCCTGACACTAGGCCTCAGGTCTGACCTTTTTTTTAAATTTTTTTATAAGTGATACTGAACTGGTTTTGCTTCAAGATCCAGATTTTACTTTGGACATCAAGTGGAAACCCAACACTGAAAAGACCCACCAACATTGCTTATTGAAAACAACAATCTTAACTACAGTACCATGAACTCTATAGGTACAAAATATTAAAGATAATTAACATATCAACAATAACACAAATGTGATTCACCTATTGAGCAAATTTCAGTCTCAATTAAAACTAAATCTGTTAAAGAACATTTTCATTAACTGAAAAAAAACTAAAAAAACTAAATGAAAATGAAAACTATTGCCTTGGAATCAAACTGAATTTAAGTTAAAAACTAAAATAGCACCGTATTTAATGTAATATGGGGTGTATTTATTATACCACAAATACTTTGGTTAAACAATGTTGGCATCTGCTTAATGTCAATTGTTTAGCTTAATATCAACATCTGCCTAATATGCAATTCACTTTTTGTTTTTTTGAACATTTGTTTTTATTCCTGATTTCCATAATCCAGTTAGAATGTACCTACAACCTAAAATTGGGCCTTGACCCATTATAGAACTTTTAGATGCTTCTCTAAATCATATCTCAGTGGGCTAAAAAGTCTTTTGAACATCTTATGTTGCTGATCTCATATCTAATCCTGCTGTGTAATCTTTTGATGTCAGTTTCCGCCCTTCTTTACCTTATCCTTTGCTTCATCACCATCTCAGAGGGCATTTAACAAGAAAGAGATTTAGATTTAATGAGAACTGACTCTCTCATTTTTTTCTGCTACTGTTGTCTGGAGGAGCGACTGAGTACTTGCCTTGGTGAGGGCGGCCACCCTCTGGGCCAGTTCAGCCTCCACCTCGGGCAGAGTCTCCGCCTTCCTCATAGTCTGCTGTAGCCGTTGTTCTGCCAACTCCAGCAATTCCTGGAGGTGTCGCACCTTCTCCTCGCTCTGATAAAAAGACACGGTGCATGCAAACAGCACAAAAATAAGACAAACAGAGGGTGTACATTCATGTAGACACCCCCATTTTAAAAGAACCCACAGATATTGAGATACAAAGGTAAGACCCACACAAGGTTACAAGGTACTCAAAACACACACGTGAACGAAAACATAACATACATTTAAAACAGGAAGCACACATACAACACAAAATAAATAAGTGCACATAAAAACAAACCACCAGTGTACAAACACACACAAAATACATACACATGATCAAGTTTCAAAGTCAAAATTTTCAAAAGTTTGGGGTTGTTAAGATATTTATGTTTTTGGAGAACGTCTCACTAAGTGCTCACCAAGGTTGCATTTATTTGATCATAATATTGTGAAATATTTTTACAAATGAAAATAACTGCTTTCTGTTTTAATATCTGTAATGGCAAAGCTTAATTTTCTGCATCCATTATTCCAGGGCTGCGTTCAGCCCCGAAAAAACGGTGAAAAACGTTTATTAAACGGAAACGGTGGTGCGTTGAACCTGAACGTGCCCCAGTCTTCAGCATCACATGATCCTTAAGAAATCATTTTAATATGCTGATTTGTTGCACAAGAAACATTTCTTATTACTATCAATGTTGAAAACAGTTGTGCTGCTTAATAATTTTGTGGAAACTGTGATAACTTTATTTTTTCAGGATTCTCTCATAAATAGAAAGTTCATAAGAACAGCATTTAATTTAAGTAGAAATTGTTTGTAACATTATGAATGTCATCACCGCTACTTTTAATCAATTTAATACATCTTTCATTAATAAAAGTATTAATTTCTTAAAAAAAACAATCCTACTGACCCCAAACTTTTTAAGGGTAGTGTACATCTATCACTGTAATATCAATGTGATGTAATGCAGTTTTTTATTCTCATATGCTTAAACAGGGCCGCTGTGAATATTCACATGGCCTGGGACTTTTTTTTTTTAGGTCTGCCCAATTCTCCCTGGGTCCAATAAGTGGGCTAGGACCCAAAGCAACGTTCCTGGTTGTCCCCCCCTGACGACATCCCTGCCTTAAGCACAAAAACACAAAACACATGCTGTCTATACAAGAACAGATGTCTTGATTTAGCCATCTCTTTTGAGATATTTATACCCACTGCATTCATAACAAACACTCTGTCCAAACTGGCACCAACATCAATGCATTTGGGAATCCTCTTTCTTTCTCCAGTTGATAGATCTGGATATTAAAACAGTCAGGGGCGGTACCTGCTTCCTCGCAGCATGCCTCTTCTCAGTGTGCTAAAGGATTCCAGCATGAATCTGCTGCTTTAGGGCTAATTAAACCCCCTCTGACTAACATGCGCCCTTCATACGCACAGGCACAGATGGAATATGACTCTTAGAACATCTCAACTGCATTATGGGACATCAACCAGCACTGACCAACAGTGCTCAAACTTGAAATTAACTTCAAATCAGCACAGGCCTGATTCAAGGTTGGCATACCTGTCGGTAAAGTGAGTCCTTGGTGGCCAGCTCGTTCTCTAGCTTGTCGTTCAGGTCATGGATTGAGGTGGTTTCTCTCTGGGCGGCCAGGTAGCGCTTTTCTAATGTTGTGATTCGCTCCTCCATGTCCTCCTTCTGTGCCATCGCCTGTCAAACAGGCACATAGTAAGAGAAAACAAAAACCCTTGGGAAGTTTGAAAACCCTACAACAACTTATGAAAAAGTTATCTAAACAATGGAACTGATTAAAATCGGCATAAAATTAAAATTCACTAGAATTTGATCCGACCTCCACTATCCCCACTGGATTGTGTTTACACGGTAGTTTTTTGGTTCAGTACCAGAGTACATTTGTGCCAAAGTGGCAGCTGTTTATCTCTAATGCTAGGTAACGTTTATGCAGAAGAAGTCAAAATGAATGGATGGAACTGAACATTTAGATTTGTTTGCACAGTGTTAAAGGGGTCATATGATGCGATTTCAAGTTTTCCTTTCTCTTTGGAGTATTACAAGCTGTTCGTGCATAGATGAGATCCCTAAAGTTGCAAAGACTAAAGTCTCAAACCCAAAGAGATATTCTTTATAAAAGTTAATACTTGTCCACGGCCCCCTAAAACGGCTCATTCAAACACGCCCTCACATGTCTACGTCACGATGTGGAAATATTTGCGTAATGCCGCCCAAATGTTCACGCAAAGAAAGAAGGCGTGGTTTCAGTAACCGCAGTAGTGCTGATGCAGCCATGTCAAGGAGAGGCTGTTTCTATGCGAAAGCAAAAGCACTTTATTTGGCCTTCCGAAAGTAGATGCAATTAGGAATCATTGGTTAAGACTTGTTTACAACACAACAGCACAACCCAAATGTTCGAATTTGTGCAACACATTTTATGGATGACAGTTTCGTGAACCTAGTAGAGTACAAGGCTGGCTACATTTCCGAAATAAGCTTGTGGTGTTCGGGTGGGTCAGTTGGCCAATCAGAGCAGACTGCACTTGTTGGAGGGGTTTTGTAGAAAACGATGCATTTGAGAGAGGCTGAACATAGAGGAACTACAATAATGTACAGTATTTGAAAAATAATTTGTTTTTTTAATTTTAAAGCATGTCAACATATTCGGTTACACCAAATACAAAAATAATGATCTTTAAAATAGCATCATATGACCCCTTTAACACAGAACAGCTCATGTGTCTAAATAGTTGTGACTGTAATGATTCAAAAGAATGTGGGAGACCTGCATTTGAGTTCAGAAAACAGCATTCGCATTATCCAACTCTGACATCAAATGAACCCGGGTGCGCACCTAATGCTAGTGAGAAAGCACCGTTAGAGTCAATTTTCTTAATGCATCTTATTGATCCTATTGTGAATGCTTCACCTGTGAATGTTTAATAATTATTTTTAATCAGAAAGCCATAACTTGAATGACAGACATCAGCGATGCGCATTGGTGTCCTGAAATGAGGAGGCAAAGTCCTCCTCATACACACTTATACATTCATATACATATACATATACATATACATATACACATACACAATAACTAATAGTAGTTTGCAAAGTAAATTATTTTTGGAAGAACAGCTCCTTTAAATACCCTAAATCTTTAGACCTTGCCAGGGAATGAGTCATAATTGCATTATTTGCAACCTTCTGTCTCTCAACAAAAATAAAGCTGTTGAGAAAATGTCCTCACGGCCCAATGTTTTATCTTCCCTAAAACAAGCCCTCATCGCTCTGTCCCCATTCTGTCCCTTTCTTCTCTCCCCAATCATTCTAACCTCGCGTATGTCCCTCTGGTGCTTGGCGCTCAGCTCCTCGCTCTTCAGTAGGTCTTTGCGGGAGGTAGCCAGTTCCGTCTCAAGCTCAGACATGCGATTGGTCAGGCCACTGATCCGCTCTCTGTTTTGGGCCAGCTCCTTATTGGCCTTATCCAGGAGTTCCTGCAGCTCCAGACACCTGCTGGTGTCGTCATGGGCATCGATGGAGCCATTAGGAAGCCTCTGTCACAAACACAAAGGTATGTTAGTGATGCAATGGAGACTTAGTCGAGAATTTTAAAACTTGTGTATCGGTCCCCTGATTTCCACTTAGGTTCCCAAATGAGCTTCAGAATGCCAAAATAAACTTCTAAATTAATTTTCAGAGTGGCAAAATATGCTGAGTCAGAGTCTGAAGAACACACTCAGCAAGTTAAACAGCTTGACTGCAATTATGGCCTCAGGAGTTCAGAGGTTCTCTCGAATGCATCATATCGTGACCGTGCATTTCATCCACCTACTTTATACAGCTGAGCAAATTAAAACCTCCACACTAGTGATTTGCAAACAAAAATACAACTTGGGTTAGATGTATCTTTTCCCCAAAAACTGTCTGCTTTCTCAAAACTGAAACATCCAGTTCAGGGCTTACAGGAGAATTCCATAAAGGCACATTTAATGAGGGCACATGGGGGTGCTCAACTCTATATCACTACTGTAAAGCTGACAAAAGGCCTTTTACAGGAGGCCTTTCTGAAATGTTTTGGACCAAATTTGTTTGTGGATGTCAGTAATGCTGATTGGCACTGATGTGCTTCTCGGCATTAAACTGAATTACATGCTGTTAATTAAATAATTCTTCAGAGAGAGCTCAGAGATTCAGAAACACAGCAGGCAGCCTGCCAAAGACAACTCATTTATAATTTCTTGTCTCTCACATTTTTTAACATTTAAACCCCATTTTTCATTAAAAAAATTCTACTATTTTATTAGCAGGTGCTATCTTGAACTACAAACCAAATTTGATTAAAACAATGAGATTTAAGTGAAGTGACATACTACCAAGTATGGTGACCCATACTCTGAATTCGTGCTCTGCATTTAACCCATCCATCGTGCACACACACAGCAGTGAACACACACACACCGTGAACATACACCCGGAGCAATGGGCAGCCATTTATGCTGCGGCGCCCGGGGAGCAGTTGGGGGTTCGGTGCCTTGCTCAAGGGCACCTCAGTCGTGATATTGAGAGTGGAGAGAGCGCTGGACATTCACTCCCCCACCTACAATCCCTGCAGGCCCGAGACTCGAACCCGCAACCTTTGGATTACGAGCCCAACTCTCTAACCATTAGGCCACGACTTCCCTTCCCTTTAACTTACCTTTATAAAACAAAAGACTTTTACCTATCACTTATTTGTGCTTTAAATGGCGGTAAAAATATTTTCAAAAGGTGTAAAAATTTTCAAATGTCTGTATGGATTGATTAAATTGTTTTACCCTTGTCACTGAACAGCATTATCCAACAATTTTGCCTATAATAAAGATAAATTGTAAAAAAAGAAGAAGACAATTGAAATATTGAAAAACATTTGAAAAAACTTCATCAAAATATGGACTTCAAATACTAAATGCAAATCATTTTATCACATAAATAAATAAAATTTATAAATAACTAATGTGTGTATTTGGGACATATTAAATGCCAGATATGAAATTATACTTAGCAAGATCTAGGATGCTTTTTGAAACAATCTATGAAACAATGTGTCAATTTACAAAACCATTTTACTAGGGAATGCTATTAAATGCAATACATAATTTGAAATGTGTTGGAAATTACACAGAAAAATGTGTTTCATGGGAGTATTACTCCCACATGAAAAGTCCACATGGTCCAGAACGCCCATTCTTAAAACGCCCTCATATGCTATGATCTTTGACCTTCATAGCTTTATCAGAAATTTTGCAGAACCCTCTCAGTCACTCTACTGGGAGACTGCAGAAAAACCCATGTCGGCCTTTGACAGGCTAAACTTTGTTTCAAGTATTTGATGAGCCATGAACCGCAGGGACTATCAGCCATATTTCTGCCCTCCAGGGAGGCTTGAGCCAGCTCTCCAGAGAAACACACAGTCTGGACCACGTCTGCCGTCTCTGGCCATCTACTTCTGTCTGCTTTCATCCTCTGCATCCAGCTCTATATGATTCATTGTTACTAATCACACATGCAGTTTGAAGTCAACTGTAAATTTACACAAATTTAAGACATTTCTGTTAAAATTGTACATTTCACAAAAAAGGTATGTTTGGGAAAAGCCTGCAGGCATTTTCATTATCTTCCTCTGAAGGTGTAATATTACGAAACGCAACCTTTCAGGTACTAAAACAACACCCAGGAGAAAGCCACCAAAACATGTTTTGCTCTAGTTCTATTAAAGTACAATTATAGAAATTATTATAGTAGCCATCAGAGTTATCCTTCCCCTATATATATATATTAAAAAATATATATTTTTTATATATATACTGTATATATATATATAAAATTATTTCTCAGTCCACATTTCCTTCCGACTACTTATATATAATATATGACAGTGATGATCTAAAATAAACTCCGAAAAGCCAGAACATGAATGACATCTGGAAGAGCTCTATTAATAAATGGCACAAGTAGAGAACTTAAAGAGCTTCACACACACACACACACACACACACACACACAAACACAAACTGCTGAAGAGACACGGTGAAGTATCAAACAGTCAGCAGGGCAATGTTCTTCCTCATTAGAAGCAGTTTTAGCTACCGTTTCGGATTCAGTAACCTTTCAGAAAAATGCTGACACAGAACACTGACTGTCTGACAATCAACCATCAGCTTCTTTTTTTACATTTTTTTTATAAGTTTTTATTATTTGGAGTCTGTTACGTATAAGCTCATCTGCTACAACACTCCTAAAAGCTAAAAAACAATATTCTATATCTCTTAGTAAATATATACAAATTTAATACCTTTAAATCTTGCCACAACCTCCTGTTTCAATTGGAAATACATTAACATAAAAAGAAAAGCATGTTCAACAAGTTCGTCTTTATAGACGGGATGAATAGTTGAAACAGCATCAGATCTGATATATATTAAAAAAAAAGGTCTGTTTTTTTATTTATTTTTTATTGAACATGCACATGAATGTATTTTTCAAAATTAGCTTTATAACAAGCATTTAAAAAAGATAGAAACATAAAATAGGGTAGATTTTTCTTTTCATGCTGACTTTAAAGACAGGCTTTCATAATGAAACCACAATCTAATATCTGCTCTCAAACTAATTTTGTGTACTAATGAGCAAATCGATATTGCCGCACTGAAAAAAATCTCTTATTACAGAAAATCAATAAATAGCATTTCACATACATAAATAAAAGATCAGGTGATATTTAAACAATGAACCACAGGATCAAAGATTAAGAGCGATTCACAATTCTCCGATTGACCAGACTCCTGTTGGCTTGCTGACTGCTAGAAGTGAGTCACACTCAGAGACAGGAGACAATTTAGCAGCCTGTGCTGAAGGTCGAAGGGCAAAAGCACTTGGCGCATAATCAATGCAGTTTATTTCTCAGTAGCGAAGAAAATACCATCTGTGAGAGAGGTATTAGAGCAGGAGGGATCCCTTTTGGACAAGTGCCTCAGATATAAACTGTTGCAAGGTGTAAGTAATGATAAAACCTATGGGGTCATACACTAACGTTTAAAAGTCTCTTACGCTAACCAAAGCTGCATTTATTTGTGCAAACAGTAAAAACAATAATACTGTGGAATACTATTACAATAAAAAAAAAAAAAAACTTTTGCATTTAAATGTTTAAACATTTTATTTATTTCTGTGATGGCAAAGTTTAATTTGTCACATGATCCTTCAGAAATGTTGAAAACAGTTGTGCTGCAAATTATTTTGTGGAAGCCGTAATACATTTTTCAGGATTCTATTATAAAAAGAAAGTTTTATTTGAAATAGAATATTCTTTGTAACATTAAAGCTATTATTATATTAGTATTTGTATTATTCATATATCATAAAAGTATTATTTCTTTCCAACCACTGAACAAATAAATAAATAAATCTAAACTTTTGAGCAATAGTTTACTTTGGCATGACATTTGCATTGTGTCAGAACTGAACATTATAATTTACAGAATAATGTACAGAATGTCCTGACAAAGATTCAGCTTTAAAAGGTCTTAGAATAAAACTACATTAAAGACTATTTTAAGCACTACCCAAAATTAAAATATTCAAATTATGCTAATCCAACTTTAAAGAACTACAGCACATGTACCTTCCATGTAGGTTTAGAGCTGTCTATCCTGTCCACAGCATCTCCATCCGTCTGTCCATCCTTTCTCTGTCTCAACATGACCACCTAGATAAACAAAAAACGTATCAAAGTCACTCTATACAGGTTGTTAAATGTGTTAAACTAACCTACAGTACCACACTCCACACAACATTCATGCTACATCAAATGAGGCATAGCACGATTACTGTTCACGAAGCGCGGCAGAGGCAATGGTGCACATCTTCATTTTTTTCCAATTGCACATTATGAAGATGAACATTTTGGGTGATAGTGGGATTTAATAGTGTTCCTCCTAATAGCATTTGAGCACTGTTCCTGTCTTCTTAAGGCTGGCTAGGAGTCTTGTGGGAGATAAGATTACACAAACTACCCATTTTGAGGAATTAACTTATCATTGTGCTTAAAAGCTGCATGTTATTAAGGTATTAATGAAATACTGGTGGGCCATTTGCATTTGAATCCTCGCATATCAGACACACTGAATGTGAAAATTGGAGAAAGACAATTAAAATATGTACACATTCATTTGCATGCCAGTATTTGGATGAAGGGATGTGATTTACATATTCACAAGGCTCTCTTTATTATAGCTCGTTTGTATTAGAGCATTAGAGGAGGCTGACAAGACACCGCTTCACAAGAATCCCTCAAAACCCTCTACTGTAGAGCAACATTCAAGACAGCTACAAAATAGTGTGAAGAATCCGCAGCATTACAGTCTCTTTATCTCCGGTAAGAGGACAATACAATCAGGTGTGGGAGGAAGGGATGAAAGAAAGATTGTGTTTTAAGAGTTTTATGACATATAATCCACCACAAGGACCAATTTGGTCAGAGTAATGCAACCAAATGCTACATCACTGTTTTAGTATCTGAGCTGAGGGATAAATCATGCTCACCTAAATGGTCCGATTTTAACGTTTTATTATTTTCAGTGAACTGGATCATCCTAAATGGTGTAGCACTGGAGAGTCACATTCATTCTATGGAATCAGTTTGAACTAGTATGTATTTTTTTTGTGTGTGTATCATAATTAATAAAACAAACAAAATAAAATATACATTTTACCTGCCATTCATACTCATTATTTGTACCTTACATTATAATATTTCAGCAATCAAATTACCTTTTTATTTATTTTTACAAAATGCCCATCATCCAGTTTTAACAGTAGTTTCTTTATTTACAATGAGAAAATATTTGAGTTGCTACATATTTGCAGTCACTGCAGCTGCATAGACTTTCAATGGATGAAAAAATGATGAGAGAACATTAAAAATATAATTATTTGGAAGACTTGAATACCCCACCCCCCCAAAAAATGTCCGTAATGGCTTTTACATAAAAAAAAAAAACAGTGAATTGCCTAACTGTAGTTCAACTATAGTACTTCAAATTATAATTAGCTCATAGCCTGGTAGTTTCAAAATCAATTCCCCAACAGTGGTGATGACCACTTCCTTTGTTCCTTTTGCAGCATTAGGTCCTGTTTGTACTGAGACAGCATAAAATCTTCCCGTTGGTCATAACGCAGCATCATGACACCCAGAGGCCACCTCACATCCCACCTCTGCAGTGCAGGCCGCAGCCAAAGACTCCTCTTACTCAACGGATGACAGAAAAATAGCTTTTTTTCAATGTGTTCACACATGGTGACTGACCCGTATTAGACGGTTATGAATGATGTGAAGATTTATTCAATGGGAGAGTGCAAAACTGGGCCATTCTTTTTTTTTTTTTTTTTTGTATTTTACATTTTAGTAAAATCAAAAGTATTTTTATTACTAAAATATTAAAATGTAAGGTACATGAATGGCATGTGGAATTCATATTAGTTTTATTCACAAATGTTACATCACCAATTAAAACATGAAATTAATAAAAAAAATTATAAATTAGGCTACATAGAGACCAATTAGGGAATCAAATTAAAAGCAATAAATTATGATACAAAAAAAACATTCACTTAGAAGAAGTGCAGTGAATAAGTGTGTTGCCAACACTTTTTTGTTATCAGTGTAAATCTAAAGCATGTCACATGCATTGGCTTTGCTTGAACTCTCAGCAGCATGTGAGTGATGAAATCAGGCAGCGTGCATTTCCTACTTGGGTTGACAGCGGGGGGCAGGTGCTCATTGGACAGATGTTAATGAGATCAGCAAATCCATACCAGTGCGCATGCATACCTAAACACACACACACACACACACACACACACACACACACACACACACGGACGTACCTCCTGAGCTGCGGCTGCCAGCTGTCCTTCTAATGTAGTCACCCTTTCAAGAGCCACCCGTAACCTTTCACGCACCTGTGCAAATGAAAAACAAAAAAGACTTTAATAGCCAAATTTACACATGCCAACAAAGCCCTGTCAGCATTCATTCCAATTCCAGTCATGTGATTAACTACTACTAATGTTACATAGACAGACTTTGCATTAATGAAAAGCATTCATTTGTGTCTTTAAAATGTTACAAGTAGGGTTGCAAGATATAATCAAAATATAATCGATATCGCAGAATAGCTTAGTTGATTGTCAAATCGCGATGGCTGTGATTTAATTAAATTAACATACTGTAAGCCTTACTTTTTAAAGTGAAGTACAGCATTTACATATGGGTAGTTAATGATTCAGTGTTTCAGCATCTCAGAACAGTTCATTTACTGTGAATCAAGCCATGATGAGACACTGATATCATGTGCACATAGTGCCAAGCTTCAGTCTGAACCTAGAAATGCATATTTATTTTGTCAACAACCCATCAAAATAAAAGCTAGATGTTTACCATTTGAAAACAAAGAAATGAAAATGTAAATATTAGTACTTATTATTAAAGTGAATTAAAGTTAGATTTTTTATTACCATATTTTTGAAATATTTTTCTTATTTTGTTCATTATTTTATAATAAGAATTATTTTATAGTCATATTTAATTGGTCAAAAACAATGGGATTGTGGAGTCAAAGTATGAACAAATTTTTTATTTTTTTAAGTACTTTCCAAACCATTCAGCCCTAAAATTATTTCACGCTTAAAAAATGAGTAAAAATCACTTCAAATTTTTACAACCGGAATTCCGGAATTAAATTTGAATAAAATGAAAACTAAAAAAAAAAAACTTTCAAATCACATGAGCCAATATTTTATTCACATTAAATATAAAAATAAAATAAAAGACAAATAAATTTTACACTTTTATCCACTAAATGAGCTCATTTCAAATTTGATGCCTGCTACAGGTCTCAAAAAAGTTGGCACGGGGGCAACTAAGGGCTGAAAAAGCAAGAAATGTTGAAAAGATTCAGCTGGGAGAACATCTAGCAACTAATTAAGTTAATTGACATCAGGTCTGTAATATGATTAGCTATAAAATGTCTTAAGCCGGGCTCACACTGTGCGATTTTTAATAGTTTTTTGCGATTGCTGCTTGTCACACTGTACGAACATGATCCCCATGTCAGACTGTGGGATTTCAGTTGTCTTAATCTTAATGTCAGACTGTACGACAGTCAAGACGCGACAAAAACCGGACGTACCTTTTTTTTTTTTTTACAAAAACGGATGTACTCGAGAAGACTTGTCCGGAGTTTTACGTCATCGATACGTGACCCGCGTTCTCTCGCTATAATGGTAGCTAGCAAACAACAGCAACATGTAGCGTTAGTTTTATTAATTACATGCCTTGATGTAACGAAAAAGACGACGTGTGTGGAGCAAGTCATGGCTGGGCAAAAGAGGACTTTATGGACTTCCAGTTCTACAGAGCGAACTTGAGGTAATTTTGTTATTCGGGTTTAAACATCCTGCCCCTTAATAAATAAACTTTAAGTAAACTTTACTTTGTACATATATTGTTTTTACAAATAATGAATGGTTTGAAGTTGTCGTGCTAATTGCGTCATCAAGTTCAGTGCTCCTATTGGTTCTTGGTTTGACGGTCGTCATAGGAGATGTCACACTGCAGGAAAGAGTCTGAAATCTTCTGACACTGCCAGAATTTAATCGGAGGAAAAAATTGATCGCAAAGGCCATTAATCGGCTGTCGGTGAACATGTCAAACCAGCGATCTAGACAACCGATTTTAGCCTAGGATTATAGGAATCTTTTAGGATTTTCAAAATTTGTCTCAGACGAACAAATCGTGGCCAAAATCGCACAGTGTGAGCCGGGCTTTAGAGAGGCAGAGTCTCTCAGAAGTAAATTATTTCATTATTAACCTTTATTGTCTGATAGAGCTGGAAACCTATATCAGACAAGAATGGGACCAAATTCCAACACCAAAACTCCAGAAACTCATAACCTCGATGCCCAAATGTCTTCAAACTGTTTTGAAAAGAAGAGGAGATGCTTCACCATGGTAAACATGCCCTCGTCCCAACTATTTTGAGACCTGTAGCAGGCATCAAATTTGAAATGAGCTAATTTTGTGCATAAAATTGAAAGATTTCTCAGTTTAAACATTTGTTATGTTATATATGTTCTATTTTGAATAAAATATTGGCTCATGTGATTTGAAATTATTTTAGTTTTCATTTTATTCAAATTTAAAAAACGTCTCAACATTTCTGGAATTCAGAATGCAGATGCACTCTCCAATAAAATCACTCGACTAATGATTCAACTATTTAAGTCATCTGGTGAAAATTCCTGTATTTTCATATCGCAATATATACCACAGGAAAACAAAATATACCAATGTCAGTTTTTTTCCAATATCATGCAGCCCTAATTACAAGACAAAATTTATAAAAAAACTCACTTTTTCATCCAGAGCTTTATGATGCTCGAAGAGTGATTTCAGAGCCTTGAGCACCTCCACCTCACTGGAAACCCCGGACGGCGGAGGAGCCTGCCTCTTCACCACAGTCATCCTCAGCGAACGCTCGTGACGTGACACCAGACACTCCAAGTGTTCTAAAAGTAGCTAAAGAACAGCAGAAACACACAGGCACACGTTAACACATCTATCGACTATCGTTCTGGACAATATGATTTTAATTGTGCTTGTTCAGTTGTGATTACTGATACTCATAAGCTATGCATAGTCACATATAATGGCCCAGTGCACTTTCAGAATCACTCAAGAGTGAAAATATAGTCAACTTTGGATGCTTTACAATAGAAAATCACGTTGCAAGTAAAACAAACTGGCACTGCAACAATAGATGGTCTGAGCTTATCTGGGCTGCTCACATACCGTACAAGCCAAAATTCTTGCAAATCTCCCCCTGAAGCAAGTCAAGTGTGGCCTAGGGGCTGAGAGAATCTGCAAGGGAATCAACATCTTTTGCAATGTTCATGACAATGCAGCAATATGAATCTGGCGATGGAGATATACACACTTCCATTTCTCACCCGTATCATCTCAGCTGTGTGAACATTCTCTCCATTCACACAATCTCTCAGCCTCGGCCTTGCCAGAAACATAAAGACTGCTTACGCGGCGCAATGTATGGCGAAGCATTTACATAAACATTTACCCACAGACTAATTTTCAGGAGAACTAGTTGCTGACTATTAAAAATGAGTAGTCTCACAAACCCTAGAACATACACTAGCATTCAAAATTCTGGGTTTGGTAAGAATTTTTTAATGGTTTTGTAAGTCTCTTATGTCCACTCAGGCTGCATTTATTTGATTAAAAATACTGTAAAAACAGTTATTTTATTAAATATAATTACAATTTAAAATATATATTTTCTACTCAGTTTCTATTTATTTTCAAATGTAATTTATTCCTGTGATGGCAAAGCTGAATTTTCATTTTAGTGTCACATGATCCTTCAGAAATCATTCTGATTTGCTGATTTTGTGCTCAAGAAACATTTGTTATAATTATCAAACATATTTTCAGGATTCTTTGATGAACAGAAAATCCAAAAAAAAAACAAATGTATTTGAAATAGAAATCTTTTGCAACATTATAAATGTATTTACAGTCATGTTTGATTCATTTTAAGGGATAGTTCACCCAAAAATGAAAATTCTTTCAATAATTACTCACCCTCATATCGTTCCACATCCGTAAAACCTACGTTCGTCTTCAGAACACAAATTAAGAAATTTTTGATGAAATCCGAGAGCTTTCTGACTCTCCATAGACAGCAGCGCAACTATTACGTTCAAGGTCCAGAAAAGTAGTAAGGACACTGATAAAATAGTCCATGTGATATCAGTGGTTCAACCTTAATTTTATGGAGCAACGGGAATACTTTTGTGCACAAAGAAAACAAAAATAACAACTTTATTCAAACAATTTATTCTCTTCTGTGCCAGTCTTCAACACGCATTCACAAGAGTCGCACGGACTATTTTAACAATGTCCTTACTACCTATCTGGGCCATGCACATGGTAGTTCCCTTGCTGTCTTTGGAAGATCAGAAAGCTCTCAGATTTCACCCAAAATATCTTGATTTGTGTTACAAAGATGAACGAAGGTCTTGTGGGTTTGGAACGACATGAGGGTGATTAATGACATAATTTTCATTTTGCTGAGTGACCCAAAACTGACCTACAACTTTTGAACAGTAGTGGACATAATGCTATCAATAGCTGACTTATGCTAATGATAATAATGCAAAGCACCACATTTATGGTTAAGAATTTTCACATTGCTCTGCAGCTACTTTTTCCATGACAGAAAAAGTATGATTTTCAGTTTTAAACCCTCACAGCAAACAAAACAAAATACTTGGACAAAACACAGCCGTCTGGATTGTAACGATTGTATTGGGATGACCTGTAACTTTAACACACACAAACACATACTCACCCTGGTATTATTCCTCTCTGCTTTAAGCTCAGATATCTCCTCCTCTTTTTCTAGAAGCTGCTCTCGACACAAATTCAGCTCCTTAGTCAGGGTAGCAAACTCCTGAGAGAAGAGAAGAAAGGAGATTAATTCATTCATTTGACATAATGCACATTAATATGGTACTGTTACAGCAAACTAAGACACTAACACTCTTAATGTGATTTGACAGGTTTGTTATTTTTATTCAGAACTATTCAAGTCTACACGAATCTGCCGAAACGCGTAGATCTACTTTTAACAATTTTGTAATGATTTAAGCCCAGTACATTAAAGGCTTTTTATCTTACCACGTGAGTGCCTTGGAAGTATTCAGTCTATTTAATTCTATACGGATCTGCTCACATAATGATAATAACTCATCCACAGACCTTGTTTATGCATTCTTTCATACAATACTGTTTGTTATTTACTGATTCATCTTTACAGTCTCCCCTAAAGAATTAATAGTCATGGCCCATTGAGTGCCAGAAGAACTAAAGCTTCAAAATCCTGTTCCCACAATTTCTGGTCTTTTGTTGACCAGAACCACACATTCTGAACACAGGGCCACACAGATGGATATTGATCATTTTTATATTCATACAGTATATGTCTCAGTCAGCCAGCACAAACACCAAGAAACCAGAACAGAAAATCTGCCATCATTTGCTCACCCAAGTTTCTTTCTTCTCTTAACAAAAAGATGTTTTGAAAAATGTTGGTAACCAAAAAAGTTGATGGTAGCCATATTTTTTTTTTTTTTAAACCATCATTCTTCAAAACACCATCTTTTCTGCTCATACAGGTCTGAAACAACTTGAAAGATGACAATTTTTGTTTTGGGGTTAACTATACCTTGTAACTAGCCTGAGACTTCAAATCAATGACATGAAGCTGAATGAGCCACTTTACGCATTACATCCAACTAATATATAACAATGCGCATTTCTTCAGCATCATGAAGTCAGCGACACTCTGATTTTGGCTTTCTGCCTCTCAGTCCCGCCGGCATCCGGGCTGCAGTCTTGCGTGGCTCAATTGCTCTGTTCTCTGAAGTGCCCTGGCCGGGCCTCTGGCGCTAGTCCCAGTTAACCCAGCTGTTCATCGCAGTCTTTTGGGAAACTTTCAGGGCACTATTGAAGCATGTCAACACCCCCTCCTGTTTCAGCATACATGCATTCATACGCTCTTTAATTCAAGTGCACAAAATACTAGGGGCTGAAAAAAAAAAAAAAAAAGTGTCACATGGATTTTACACAGATGGTGAAATGGACAGAAGAACTGTCGTCTATGCTGGGGCAACAGAGCTTTTAAAGACTAACTTTAAATAAGTGTTAGAATAATGGCAAGGTGAAATGAAAAATGAAAATTCTGACATCATTTACTTAGCCTCATTTCATTCCAAAAGCGGATGTCTTTCTTTCAACTGTGGAGCACAAAAAAGATATTTTGAAGAATGTCTCAGTGTTGTTGTTTTTCAATGAATGTCAGTGGGGTCCAATGGTGTTGTTTTGAACCCTACTGACTTTCATTATGTGGACAAATACACCTGAAACATTCAAAATACCTGGAAAATAATCATACAGGTTTTGAATGACATGAGGATGAGTAGATGATGACAAAACTCATTTTTGGGTGGACTGTGTCTTTAAGTAAACATCACATCTTCCATATGGAAGCCTCACTTCTGTAAGCGGTCTTAATGACTCTTGATTCTTGTTAATTAAGAGTACACTAACACTTTTATATTAATAAACTGTATTTAGGCTATTGGGTCAGTTATGATTCCCATGCTAAATGAAAACGTTCAAGGTCACGCATTGTGTTAGTGTGCTGTTTTTCTGCTTTTTGAACAACGCTGCTTGACTGAAACGTAGGGGCAGAAAGGACCGGGAGGGGGAAGAGGAAAAGGAAAATGGGTCAGTGCGTTCATTTGATTTTTTTCACAGGAGTGGAGGAATAGGCACAAAGCAAGTTCAAATCCACAAACAGATGTTGGATCTTCCCACCTCTTTCAATCATTGCAACCGTCTCAAAAAAAACCCAACCATTTTTCTTATATAGCAAAAAAAATTAAATAAAACTAAAACCATGTTATATCAAAAAAAGCAATTCTATTTCAATCCACCATGGCTCCTCAATAAATGCTTGAGAATAAACAAAAAGGAATTGAAAACATGTATTTGGTGTTCGTCATCAGATATTGCTGTTTCAGTGCTCAATTCAAAGGTAAATTGTGTCCCAACTCTAGAAGTAACACAAGAGGATTTTCTGTGCTGAGGTTTTGCATTTGAAACCCAGGATTATATCTGTATTGTGACTTGTGAGCGTGAAAAGCTGAAATCCCCCCAGTTTGTATTTGACTTACATTCTCATCTAGAAATTTTGGCCTTGCTTAAATGTGGTTGCAACAGACTTTTCAGCTCGCCCCAACAATTATTAATGCAACAAATGAGTCTCTTTGCAAAAATGGTATTTCAAAGTACAATGTGGCACATAGAAAATCAGATTTTGGGTACTTTCACATGTGGTTCTTAATTTGCTACATTTATGATATCTGGTCATAAACACTTATGTGTGATTTTCTATTAATCCAGAGATTTTGGAGGTGCCTTCAAAATGTTAAATTCTAACATCTGCAAAAGCTGTGATAACTACATCTCCTTTACAAGCATAGAACTATGAAAAATCTCCAGGTGAATATCAGTGTTGGGAAGGCTACTTTGGGAATGTTATAGGTTATGGAATGTAATAAGTAGTGTAGTTGGTGGAAAAAGGTCCTCGATTCAGGAATCGAACCTGGGACGCCCATAGCACAACAGAGCTGTATGTCAACACACTGCCCACGAGGCTATCAGCGCTGACCATATCATAGCTTTTTACAGAAAATATTCAGCTGTAACCCTATTTGTAATTGTTAAGATTTTCATAAGTAACTGTGATTTACTTACACATTTCTTCTCAGTAACTGTAACAAATTACAGTTACATTTATTTTGTAATTCAATTATGTAAAACCTTTACATGCAACTAGTTACTAGCCAACACTGGTGAATACTAGGCCTATATGAAAAGCAAATCAGTCTGAGATGTAATCCGCAAGCCGTGCCTCTGTAAACACCTTCATTTATACTCCACAGTAGGTACCACAGTTAACTTGTCTTTGTGTTTCAAAACCATTTTATCAGCATAAGAAATTATAAGACTAGTGTAATTACCATTTTTCTAGAAAGAAAGAAAGAACAGCACCACAGGAAAGGAACACTGATAATTACAGGTCATTCTTATGGATATCTATCATGTAAAAACAGTTGTTGGTTTTCATTAGGTGATAACATATGAGGTGCGAGCGCTGTTCTGTATCTTTTTGCCTCATGAGAACACTACTTCTGCCAATTAGCTCTTAAAATACTGGATACAGATTTAATCCATTTTTTTCTGTTACTTCTATTAGTTTTGAAGGCTATACACCACCTTCCTGCATTATTTAAAACATTTCTAGGGCAAAAAATATGATTTCACATCAAGACACGCAGCTAAACTCACTAAGGGGTTTCTAAAATGTCAAAACGTCCTGTAAAATGTGAGGTACTGATAAAAGATAGAAAAATCCACAAAGTGTTGGCCAGCAGTGTGACCTTGTGAGGCAGTCGGCTGTCGGCAGGTGAGCAGTGTTGAGCTCAGACAGCTCCAGGGATTTCTCTGTGTTTGGTTGGTAAAAGTCTTGGGATTAAGGAATGGAAGGAATATTGCCGAATACAGCAGCGTTTCTGAGCACAGGATTAAGTCCTACTGCAGTCTGTATTACTATAAGCACCAACAGACAACACTCAAACACATATTATAGAGACCATTCAATGTTGTTGTTTTATATATTAAATGGGTTTTGAATAAAGAAACAAGTTGACAATCAAGGACTGAGAAGAAAGGCCTCACAACTAACAGCAAACATCTTTAGCCGCTCTCTGTTGTTGACTGAGACAGATCAGTCAAGCCTTCTTGCTCACTGAGCACATTTACATGTGCAACAAAAAGCTAATCACTGACAAAAATCAGCTCATTATAACAACCTCATTTTTGACATAGAAATGAATTGAACCAACACTGCAAGATAACTTGTTTTTGCTTCAGTCTTGATGTCACAATCAAATGTGAGCATATGTAATAAGGCTAAATGCAAAACTAAATCAGGATAATGAGCAACAAATGTGTCCACTGGGTTTTTCGTACATCATTACAGACCTTTCTACAATAAAATAATATAATGTTGGCATAACCATAACCAGTGTAAAATGTCTATTTAAATGTGTGCAAATGCACCCAATGAATAAATAAATAAATTGTCAGAAAATTCAATAAATGTAAGGACAATTTATATAAGTTACATTAATAAACGTTAAACTGGAATCAAGAACATCACAACCTACATCACATAATTAAATTATATGTCAAAAGATGAAGTGTTTCGAAACTAAATAGAATCACATTGCAATTTTTTCTCCCATTAAATATTTCTATATAAATTTATTTTACATAGTCCACAGGTCAACTAACCTATAAATACTATGGGAACTTTTTCTTATATCTAGCAAATAACTTCTAGAAATCATCATGATTTCTTTTAATAGAGGAAATAATACAACATATAACAGGAATCTAATTGAATAAGTGAATATGTCTGGAGATGGGAGGGAAAACTGATATTAGCTTTAATTAATCACCTCAGACTATCAGTGAGATGGCTATCTGGTACAATACACAAACGGTCAGCTCATACTAACAATCTATTCCATCTTAATTTTGCTCAGTGGGCGTCTGCTTCAATTAGCTTGTTTACATACTGGAAAGCCTGTGAAATATGATAAATCGTTCTGTAATAGCGCAGGTGTCACACTTCGTAGGAGCCAGGGAACGAGGAGACGAGGAACTTTTCAAAACATTGACTTTATTAATTCAAACACAGGGAACGCTGGAGACACGGAAAGACAAACTCAGAATGACGATTAGACCGGACACAGAGGCAGGGAAGCACAGGACTAATAAACAATGGGGAAAACTAGATAATTAATAAAACACAGCTAGAAACAAATCAAGGAAACTAATGATGAGAACTAAATGAGAACAGGAAACAGACCAAATAAGGGCACGAGAGGAGGGGAAACACAAGACACAGGAAGACAGGACTAACATTTACTGACATGGGCGCTCTGGAGCCCTCCAGGGACCAGGAGACATAACAGACGGCCTCCAGGGCGGCGCCCGTTCTGGGACCCATGGCGGGTCAGGGGACTCGGGAGGCCATGGCGGGTCTAGGAGCTTGGGCGGCCATGGCGGGTCAGGGGACTTGGGAGGCCATGACGGGACCGCTTCCAACTAGATAATTAATAAAACACGGCTGGAAACTAATCAAGGAAACTAATGATGAGAACTAAACGAGAACAGGAAACAGACCAAATAAGGGCACGAGAGGAGGAGAAACACAAGACACAGGAAGACAGGACTGACAGCAGGTGTCTAAACCACATGGTCTATCCCAGTGCTTCTCAAAGTCCGGACTCCGGTCCGGATCCGGACCCGGAGGGAATTCAATCTGGACCCGCTTCTATTTCATATTTCAAGAACACTAATTATATTTCCTACTTTGATAAACGCACGTTAAACTTGTAAATCATTTGTTTATTTATTCTTATTTTTTTATGTCTTTTTGGAGAAGGTCCGAAATTGCAGGCGAGATATTGAAACTTTTCCTTCATGACATTTGTTGTCATCATGACATCCAGTGAGCGTATGACGTTTGACATAATCGGGCGACATTTCACCGCTAATATTTTTATTTTTTTGTTTTTTTTGCTATCACTTATATTATGGCAATTTGTCTTATAGCAGTGCCCAGTGTACACATTTATTTGTGGCGGCTTGTCACAATATCAAAACTGACCGCTACAAATAGATTTTCCAAAAGGCTTATACTTCGTTGAATAAACTGAGCACTGCGCGTTTCAAAAATAAAATGCTGCATCAAATAAAATCAGCATCATATATCGGCCATAGGCTGCCCTGATTTCTAAATATCGGCATTGGCCAGAGAAAAAACGTTATAGGTCGACTTCTACTGCTGACACTTAAATTAATTGTTTTGGCACTTTTGCACTTGTTATTAAAGTATTTTGAATGCAAAGGGAACCTTTTTTTTTTTTAATGAGTGTTTATTTGTTATATGTTATGTATGTTTATTAAAAACACGTTTTGTAATAACCAATTGTTCCGGACCTTTGACACTGATGAAAATTCAGATTCGGACCTTTGAATGTAGACTCTGAGAACCCCTGGTCTATCCTTTCAATGTAGACCTTGTTAGCAAAGTGTGTACTTAAATAGGGCGATATAGCTTGATTGCTGAATCGGATTAAACTGAAACCGCTCACTAAAACGGACTGAACTGAATAATGGAAATCAATTTTTCCCAAATAAAACACCACTTTAATAACTAAAGTTTAAATCAAAGGCAGGTCAAAGGAGTCAATGACATAAAATCATTGCAATATTCTTAATTTTGCCTAATTTCATTACAATCACTGAATATATTTTGGATATATCGTTTTAAACATCTTGTTGGTCCTGGGCATTCCAGAGTACAAAAAGCAGACTGAAATCTGTTGGCTTGGTGTTGACGGGTTAGTAAGGCCTGATGTTGGTTTATTTCATACCACAGCTGCTGTCTTTGGCTCATCTTCCCATTGGCCCAGTGCAAAGAGGGAATTGTTGGAAAACATGCAGAACCTGGTGCTCAATTAGCTGCTAATGGATTGATTCCTCTAAAGCACAGCATCTCCTGTGGGATCAGACCGGATTTGGGCCATGCGCTCCATGGCTGGAATCAGTCAGGAAGAGCATAGAGAAAGGCATGCGAGGTTTGGACAGCAGTGGCCTAAACGCTGGCAGGATGCCTGTGGGCACTGGAACAGGTGAAGTAGAGGCGAGGGGCTAGAATTTTAGAATGGCATTTAATGAGCTCATCTTAGTCCCAATGCATTCTGAATGACTCTGCAGTGGGTCCATACTCGTATAGCATATATTTCAGATGATCAAGACACTTTAATAAATCATTTTCAGACATCCTGCAAATTCACTGCTCGCTTCACCATCATTTCCTAAAGGGATTTTATTCTCAGTCTTTATAAAATCCAACTAAATCATAAAAATTACCAGTTTCTGCCACTAAGTCTTTGACACATTGAAAGTAAACTCATTCCAGCTCAGTTATGACATGGCACATATATGAAATGTGAAAAGAAAAGGCGAAAGTAGAGGCAGAGCAGTTAACGCTCAATCGACTGCTGACAGCACAGATGGTTTCTCTGACAAACTGATGTGAAAATTACACCAGTCACTCATCACTGCAGTATTTAAAGTAAAACATGCAAAATACGCACAGGAAATGTCACTTTCCTCCCTGAGCAGTCAAATGTGGGCTAATGATAACCCTGACCTGACGCAAAAACTTCTGTCCAGGTCAGGGTCGCAGAAAAGTTATAAAGCATTGGCAAAAGGGAGTCCTCTGGGTGTCAGTATGAAGTAACATCAAACCTGAAACTGCAGGAAAACTATACAATGTCACCGAAGGATAGAATAAATCAATAAGCCAATAAGCCAATCAAGGTCATGCATTACAGTGATTTTACTATGAATAACAGGCAGGGTTTTTATAGTTAACCATAAACTTAAAAAAGAAATATGTTAACTGAAATAAAATAAAATATAATTAACTTATTTTATTTCAGGTAGCAGTTACCAGTTCTCATTTTCATTTAGTTTAACTGGAGGTAAAAAAAAAAAAAAAAAAAACTAAAACAAATTTTTTTTATTTTTGAAATAAAAATAAAATACACATATTAAAAATGAACAAAACAAATATAAAAAGCAACAACAAAATGAATAAAACTAACTAAAATTAACATGAAAGCAGAAAATATCATAATAAAATCTAATTCAAAATATTAACAAAAACTATAATAGTATCTCATTGATACTAATAGCAGTAGCAATTGTTTTTTTTTTTGGTGTGACAAAGGAGAGATGTGGTAATGACTGTAATAAACTGAAACAATTTTATATATTCATAATAACAATAAACATACCAAGGCCTCATCCTAAGGTTCTTCCAAAAAATGAATACTGTCTTACTGCAGCTTGTTTCAACAAATCAACATCAGTTGTTGGAACCATCAATATTATACTAGCAGTATATACAATAAATCATAATAAATGCACAAGTCACACCTTAAATACATACATAAATAAATAAAGACTTTCTGAAACGTGTATGGAGCATTACAACACCACATCTATAATATGCTTGTTGACATTTAATACATAATATCAAATGTAGGCCTCAAGTCTCACATTTGATTGCAGATTTTTGTATGAAGTATTAGATAACACAGAGAATCCTAGTGCAGAATAGTGATGGGAAATTCGGCTCTTTTCAAAGATTCAGCTCTTTTGGCTCGGCTCCCTTAGAAGACCCGGCTCTTACGGCTCCCAAATGGCTCTTTATTTAGTATCACTCGGAGCCTTCTATTTTAGCCCAATTTAGCAATTGTAAATGGTTTGTGTGTTGGTAAGCAATTTTTTATTTAGTGTTTTCACTAAAGCCTTTTTTTATGCATTTTTGTCATTACAAAAAAATTAAAAAATACACATGCCCCTAATCATATGGTAGACTAGGATCATACCCACTAATCTATAATAGAGAACATTATATTCATCATTATATATTATGTTATAACATATATATATGTATATTGGTTAAGGTAATGGTAGGAAGACACTGCATTGCTGCAACATCGGTCCCCTCAGAGAGTCTTCTGAAAAACAGGACAAATAATCACAGAGAGAAAAAAAAAAAAAAAAAAAAAAAAAAAAAAAAAAAAATCGCATCAGCCCATCCAAGCTGAGGCATCTGATATTTCTGAATGCCAACCTGCACTAAAAACTGAAGTGTCTTAATGTTAAGACTTTTTAAAAAATAAAATTGCTTACCAACACACAAGCCATTCACAATCGCAGAATTGGGCTAAAATAGAAGGCTCCAGCTGAAGATTCGGCTCTCCCCGATGGGAGACGGCTCTTCTCGTTCGCTACAAAGTCTCGTTTGCGAACGACACATCACTAGTGCAGATCTAGGATCTGATGTTTTCCATAACACTGCTGATCTAATACAGACTCAGCTGATCGGAAAACAGGATGCATATGTAAATACAAATGAGTGTTTTCAGCACCTCCACTTCCCTCTGAGGTGTGATATCAGTACCATGGTAACAGTGGCTTGAACACATCTGCTGATATCAGCCTTGCCAAAGCGGCAGAGAGTGACGCCTCCCTGAACTTTCTGTTTTAGAAACAAAGATTACTAAACTACTCCCTAACACATACAACTGAGCTTATAGACTCAACAAATGCCACAGTTCATCGGTGAAACATCTACCTAAAAGACAGTTTATAAACTCAAATATAACAGGCTCTTTAGAGCATTACATTCTGATTGGTCATTGGTATTCTATGGTAAAATCTGTATAAATTGCTGTAACACTGTCCCAAGCAGCCAGTTTCCTACACATCTGTGCTGATGTGTCTCGTATCACTTTGTGTTCTCTTTCCAATCACATCCTAAAATAATTTTCAACTCAATATACAAAATCAATATTTCATGTCTATTTCTCTCTCTTTGTACCCTAATACTTATCAAATATACCTAAATGTAAAGTGTTGATACCAAAATACATACCAAGTATACCAAAAAATACAGAGTTGATATGAGGGAAATATATATAATATAAAATATTAATATAAATATAATATTATAATTAATATAATATTAAATATATATATATATATATATATATATATATATATATATATATATTTTTTTTTTTTTTTTTAAATAATATATAGTATATAGTTAAAATTTGAAAAGGCATTTAAAAAGGTTGTCATCTTCTTTGATTACCTGGTCACCCTGTTGGGTTTGTTTTGCTGACAGTACATCACCCATCACATAACTTTGCTTGCCATGCCACTCACCCAATGAAGTCAGCAGCAACATTACACTGAAAAAGTCAGTGTATCGGAAATGTTTAGAAACCTCCAGCTCAGTTATTCATTCCTTTACAGATCTGTCAAGAAACGCAATTTAAAAAATTAAAATGATGTGACTCTGTAAATATCAGAAGAGGCAGGTACCCGATAACTGAAAAAGGTCTTGGCACAGGGCTTCAAGTATGAATCAGACTTAAACAAATTTAATTAACAACAAAAGCTGAGTTGACAAAGTGCCAGGATGCACATTTATTCAAGTGTATCACAGACATGGGGATACGGCTCAGTAGGACCGGTTCTGATTCTTCAGCCCAAAGCAGAGATTACAGAGAGAAACAGATAGTGTTAGAGAGAGAGGATAAGAACAGAAAACCACACATAGGCCAAAGAGGCCAAATCTGGCACAGGTGGAATCTTATCTGACTGAATCAAAATTCAAATGTGACATAATTAGAACACTTAATGTTACAAATATTTGCATGTTACAATCTCAGTGGACTAATAAAGAATGTTTCCTGTTTTTGAACAGAACATTGCCTAAATATCCTCATCTCCCCCATGCATTATACATACAGATAGAAATTAATGCAACCACTAATGTAATATGTGACCTTGGACCACAAAACCAGCCACAAGGGTCAGTTTTTCAAAATTGAGAATTATACATCATCTGAAAGCTGAATAAATAAGCTTTCCATTGATGTTCGGTAGGATAGGACAATATTTGACCGAGATACAACTATTTGAAAATCTGGAATCTGAGGGTGCAAAGAAGTAGCGACTTAAGACTGGTTTTGTGGTCCAGGGTCACATATATTATAGGGCACAGACATGTTTGTGTTATATAAAAAAACAGGTTGAGTGTTATTTTGAGGTCAATGTGTTTGGTTATTTGTTTTAATGAACACTTCTATTCAGAAAGGATGCATTAAATTGATAAAAGGTGATAGTAAAGACTTTTAAATAGTGTTTTTTAATTAAAATGTATTTAAATAAATGCTGTTCTTTTAAACTTTCTATTCATAAGAAATCCTGGAAATAACTGTTTCATGGTTTCCATGAATATATTAAGTAGCACAACTTTCAGCATTGATAATAATAAGATGTTTCTTTAACTCCAAATCAGTACATTAGAATGATTTCTGAAGGATTATGTGGCACAGAATTCAGTTCTGCCATCACAGGAATTTCAACAGTTATTTTAAATTGTAATATTTCACAATATTACTGTATTTTTGATTAAATAAATGTAGCCTTAGTGAGCAAAAGAGATTCTTTCAGTAACATAAAAAACTCGCTCTGACCTCAATTTTTTTTAATGGAGGTGCATGAAAGTTTAAACAAATAAATAATACTAACTAGAAAAATGAAAATTTAAGCATTTTGGTTTGCAGTGTGTACAGAAATTCTGGTTTCAGCCAAGAATTTACGTATCACTACCTAAGACTTAACTGAGTGTAAACAGATTGAATGAATTTGGATGTGTGTCAAAATATTGGATCTGTGCTGTGAAAATGTACTGAGTGAGATAGACAGAAACAAATACAGAGAGAGAAAGGCAGAGAAGAAGAAACACAGGGAATTCACAAATAGACAGCTCTCTCATCAGACCAATCAGTCAGTCACACACTAGTGAAGGCAGATGCTGACAGATGTCGTTCTCATTGGTGAACTCCAGTAACATCAGGGTCACCGAGAACAGGACCAAACTCATGGACTTGCATTCAGCAGGAATATAAATATGCCACATTCTAGATATAGTTACTCTGCCTGAGAGGATTACAGGTAAAGATGTAACAAGACTTGAACTGAGCCCCCAATGCTTAAAGCCAATCTTTCAGGTGATGTGACACAACATGACCAAGGGAACCATCGCATCCACACCATCAGCTCTTCCAGAATTGTCTGGAGTTTCGCTCTTTCATGCATCACAGACGTTCTGTTTTTGACAAGCTTAAAAGTGCCTTTTCGTGAGATACAGAGAGAATATCCGTCATCAGATACACTGGAGAACACAAAAGACAGTGCAGGCAACTCCTGACAGAACCAACGTCAGTTCTCTCCAACAACTTTCATATCAGCTCACCTCCTCTATCGCTCCTTTTGTTCTCTGGCTCAACCCAAAATAGCTTCATTCAAGTATTCCTCATTATTAAACAACAAAATGAACATTTCTGACTCAAGAAACCTAGCTTGGAGTCTCTCCAAATCTCTCTCTCTGCGGATCCAGGTGATAGAAAAAGCTCAAAAAGTTCACTGCGGCAAGTGTGGTTTCAGAATGCATCTCAGAACAGGACACCGCGTCTCTATGTACAGAAAAATATGCAGCATGCAGGTTTACAGTCAAGCTGTTTTGAATTTAGCTAGAACGTTATATACAAGCATATCTATAATTATGCAACCAGGGACATCGCTAGACATAAATGACATTTGTGGCTTAGCCAATTAGAGCCAGAGCATAATGCAAAACTACCTTCAACTGTAAATGATTCAAAGCAGAGCCATGTTTGTTAGATTTTTAAATGGTTTAAGACAAAAAATAATGTCCCAAATCAAAATCTTTCTGTGATATTTTTATAGAACAATTTAGGCACCTTCAGTTAAATAAAAAAAATTATGCAATTATGGGTGATTTTTTATTCCCACAACAATACATGTCAGTATAAGTCCAAAAAAACATCATGTCAGCCAGCAAGTTTTATATAACTGTAATATTAGTCTTTGGCCTCACGTAAATGAAACGTTGCATCCATTGCCGCTGACATGACACTCATTAGTGTGCTTCGTGTTTTAGCTGTGTATGACACATAATGTAACACCAGTGCTTTGTAAGGGCAGGTACAGAAGGTTAAGTATGAAAAGACCAACTGCTAATCAGGGCTCCAAACTGCGACTAAAATGGTCGCATTTGCGACCAAAAATATTAATTTGCGAGTGAAGTTTTTGCTGAGGTCGCCACTGGCGACTATATATAATTTGCATGAAAGGACTTTTTTCCCGATTGTTTTGCGCTCACATCTTTTGTTATGTTCACGTAATAAACTTACATAAGACGATGCGCATCAAAGTTTTACTGGAAAAGAGTTTCAAACAGTCCTCGTCTCTGCCGCACACAGTCTGCTGAACGCAGTGAGAGAGACCTGAAAGGGCCTGTTTACACCTGGTCACTTCATGCATTTTCTCTGATCGGATATCTATATGATTTGTTAAAACGTTTCCCCATTTACACTTGGCCACATAAATGTGTCTTCGCAAAACGGATATAAATCCGTTCTTCAATTCCCGCTTCATATGCAAATATAACGGAGTTCACGTCAATGAAAGCAATGGATAATTTTATTAATTATCAGCTAATTTCAATATCACAGACCGCGATAAGAGAGCGTGCGGCATCAGCACTGGAAAGATAGGCTAGTCTCGCTACTTTTAATGAAGAAGATTGTGTGTTGAGCGTCTGCGGCTTACTTTCAGGTTCATTCAGTTTGCGCGTCGCTTGCTGAAGAAATACTCCGCTACTCATCCGCGGTGATGCTTGTTGCATTGCGCTGTCATATCTGACTATAACATGCCATATAGCCTATAAAACGCTCTCACACGTCTATTATTTTAATATTATGGGAGGAGTAAAATGACCATATGTGGTTTCAACAACCAGATGCATTTACACTTGTCCAGTTTCGCCCAGACCACCTCCTGAAGTACTTCGAGCGATTGGATTTATATCCGTCTCGAATGCGTTTCGGACAGCTTTGTGCTGTCTTACTTTTTAATAAACAAAGTATCAGCTTTAAAATGCTACGAAATTCAAATGATGCGGTTTGGGTGCTCTTTAATGCGGACCACAAGCGCACACTTTCGGTAATATAAACACCAGTACCCGCGTCCACACGGTCCGTGTATGCGTCCGGATCGCGCGAGCGGAGAGTATCGCACTTAATGCTCAGGCGCGATCTCTTTAGCTCCTCAGTTAAAGCAGTAAGTGAACCCATTATATATTTCGATTTACTACTATAGTATGAAATGAACATGATCAAAAGGTAGGCAATAAGAAAGCCTATACCGGCTTACTGAACTTACTGAAATGTTTTATGTAAAAGCTCATTCAGTGTTTCAAACTGAGGAAATGTATAAAGCTTGTAAACATTGCATTGTAATACATTTACCTCAGAATAACCACTCAGTGTCCATAAACTCATCAGTCAGCTAGAAAAATAACTATAAAGAGGAGCGTTTTGCTATATTCATGCGCTGTTGCATATTAATATTTTTACTTATTCTGTTGTACATGATTCAACTCCTCCTATAAAATTGCATTTTACTAATGAAGAAAAACAGACTGAATGTGTGAAAGACGTGACAACATTTATAGGATGCACTGCACTCAGTTGCCAAGTGATGCTTATGGTCCATGATATTGGTACAGATTCTGTGTAACGAACAATTCTTTGTGACTGTATATTTCAAGTTGTAAAAGACATTTAATTCACACTTTAAGTGAACCTTAGTCCCCCGGTCGACCTGATCATCTACAAGATGGATTAAAATGCTGATAAAGCCTAGAAAAGATAAGACATAAACACATGACAAAATGATTGAAATGTTAAAATAGGGGGGAAAAATAAAATGATAATAATAAAATAAACCACTTTTATTCTGTGGCACCTAAAAAAATAATTTGGCGCCTAAGTTTTTCTTTTATAGGAGCCAATGGCTCCTTACTCGATTTTTTTGTCTGGAGCCCTGCTGCTAATTGTCTTGCAAGCAACAAGCCTTAAGCAAGCCTACACACAATCAACAACTCAAATTGTCTGTGAACTCAAATCACATACAGGCAGCTATCATTTAAAAGCACAGCACCGAAGACAACAGCTTGTCTTTAATTAGCAGTAACACACATGCAGGATGCTAAAAGACGCCACTGAACTGGGTCTATATTTTTATATATATATATATATATATATATATATATATATACACATATAAAAATGGGATGTGTGTGTGATTATTTATAAATGTTAATATAGTTATTTATATTACCGTAATAATCTCTCCATGTATTAATTCCCTTAAAATTAAAATAGAAGAGATCATTATAAATTAATTATTTTTCATTTATTAGTGCAGTGATGATGATGATGATGATGATGATGTGTTTGTGTGTGTTCAGGCAGCAGCCGATCAGTATTAATCATGTGTAATTGCAATTTTTTTTATGCCGTATTCTTCGATTAGCATCCTTAAAACAAGGTAAATGCACTTGAAAAAGAGAACTGCGTGATATATTAAGACTTTCTAAAAAATACTGTATATATCCTAAGTTTATGTCTCTTTCAGTTATAAATCTTGAAAACAATTTAGTTAGGTTTAGGCTTAAACCAACAAATTTATCAACTGGGCATGAAAAACAAACCAATTAAATTAAATAAGAAATATAAGAAGAGATTCTCTGAATACAAGTCTTATTATCTTCTCAAGTAAATTTGTGATGTTTATAGATTACATCTTTACTGGGACACAATACAAACATAAATACCTCGCACATAACACTGGAAATAAGCAATATGCACACATAAGCTTCCACACACACACACACACACACTAAAGTTTAAATACGCCACTGAGAGTGGCCTGTTTCCCTGCTTTGAGTTAATTAATACTCCCTAAACCTGCAATGTAAGCAAGTCAACAGCCACTTAGTCTGTGTTCCCTTCTACGATTTCTTTCCGGAATGACTCCGCACAAGAATTCCCATGTAGGCAAAAGGCTTTAAACGCAGAACACCTCGGACAGCTGACGCACCGTTCGAAAGCACCTTGCGCATGTTTAAGCAGGCAGCCAATGGCAGGATGGGTCACCGTCCCTCACCTACCTGATACATGTATGTGCTAAAGTAGATCCCATTGTGTAGTTGGATTTTCGGAGAGGTGAGGTTCATCTCGCAAGAATCATATCAGAACCTGGTTTGGATCTGCGAGCCCCCCGCAGCGAGTAGAGAAGGGGAGGGTGGAAAAAGAGAAAGAGAGAGAGACTGAGAGAACAGAACTCTCCCTCTGTCTCTAAATCCCTGATGGATGACAGTAAGCTAGAGAATAAATTAAAGTCTTCGATGCCGGCTCTGCTTAGCAGACAGAGACACTCAACTCTGCGGACTGAGACCCACATGGAAACGAGAAAAAGAGACTGAGAGAGAGAGACATGGAGGGGGGTGAGTAAATAGGGGTAGGAGAGGGAGTAGAGCAGGAAAAAGGATGCTACACAGTGCAAACGGAGAGGGAAACAGAGCGAGGGACGGGATAAAGATAGAGATGTATCATAGGAGAGAGAGGCAACAGAGAATGAAGACGGGAGGGACACAAACAGAGTTTTGAGTATTTACTGGCATGTGGGGTTACGTGGAGATAGAAAGAGTTCAAAACCTGGCCTCCTGTCATGGACATCCTACATTGTAATGGCTTCATCTAAACATTCCTATGGAGGAGCATTGGTGTCAACTGACATGGATTTATTTGGAGATGGACAACCATCTTTGTCATGCAGCCTGCATTAAGAGTTTACAAGAACAGGAAAAAAAAAAAAAAGTTTACAAGAGGCTGCAAGAACAGGAAAAATATGTTTTCTTTTTTTTTAAATTGTAACAGTATTAAGACATTAAGATAATTAATAGTAAATTGTAAACTATTATACTATATAATAGCACAATAATAATAGCTAGATTATAAATTGATGCATTTGATCTTATTTAGATTTTTTTATTCTGCTCTCAAAAGGTCAGATATAATAGTAATACTAAGATAGTTAGATAACTACAGAATAGTAACTATATAAGCACAATTACCTTTATTCTATTGACAGCAACAGTTTTTAACAAAAAATTATCTATCATCTATATTACAAATTGTTAGAATATACTAATTATAAATTATTATTAATCATTTTAAATATAATATATTTTTCCAAAAATGATTTTAATTTATAGACACGCAGATAGATAGACAGATAGACAGGAAGATAGACCAATAGACAGATAAATAGACAGACAGACAGACAACTAAGTTGATAGATACAGTATATAGATAGATAGACAGACAGGTATCTGATAAATAGAATTTGATGTATTTATAAAAAAAATTACATTTAGGGGCAGGTTAATCTATTGTTCTAGTAATATACTATTGTTATCACAATAATAGATCTGGGAGCGGAGACTCACTCAAACCTGACCTGGGTCATGTCCTGAAGCCATTCCCCCTCTATCTCCCTCCGTTTTCATTTCAAAATCCTCACTGTCCTAGATAAAGTGGAAAAAAGTGCACCCTAACTTTCAGAAAGTGTCAATTACTTGAAGAGGTCCAATTTTTTGTATGTATCAGATGTGATATATGGATCAGTGACAAATCAAGCCCCAAGCCAAGTCAATTAACACTAAATTGCTTTCATAAAAACCTCAAAAGACATTAGATCTATAGGATACATACACTTGCACTGATATACAAGCCAATAATACAATGCAACCTGTCGCCAAACAAAAACAGAGGCTGCTATAAAGGGAAAGGGATTAGCATCATATTCTTCTGTTCCTGGGTTAGACATAAGCTCCTGTTTAGCTCACAGCACACAGCTCAAAGGCTTTTTTGAGTAAAAGTGTCAGTAAAATGATCCTCCCAAAAGCCTTAACAAGAAAAAGTTAAGATGCAGAGAAAAAAAAAAAACATGTCCCAAGGCACAGAGATGATGTGAATGGATATTGAAGCAGAGCTCACTCTGCAGAAAATAAGTCCTTTATTTCTGTGTGTTTGTCATTTCTACTACTTCTACTGTTTTTCTTCTCAATGTCATGTCTCAAACCACAAGATTTAACCCAAAAGATGTAGAACTGGAATTTCACATTTTGTGTAGTTGTTTAGCATATTGAAATGAATGGGAACGGTACGGATATTTCAGGAAAAGTAGGAGAAGATTCTCTTGTCCAGACTCCTATGTGCTGAACTGATCTGGGAACAGTATGTTTGATGAAGAATGACAGACGTCTGCTGGGACTGTGTGGGAGACATGATTAGCCTAAGAGATGCGCTGTGGACGAGACTGGATGAGGAGGAAGAAGAACAGGAAATGTAATGGCAAAACAAAACACCCAATGGGATGCACAAGCACTGGCTATTACAGGCGGCTGACACTGGAAAATCCCACATGTGGCTGTTAATGGCTGGTATAAAGGGAAGCACAAAGATTCTGATCAAGGCAATACAAGAACAAGCACTTAGAACCAGATCAATGGAGAAAAGCCAAAGTAGTTCAGAGATGTCCCAGCCCAGCCTCAACAGTTCCCAGTTAAAACAATGTAGATCCACTTCAAGAAAAGAGCCATCCTTATACCAGCTAAGATCCATCTCTGCATTATGCTGGCTCCTGCGTCAGAAGCACCACACACGTGTTGTGGTACTCTCGTGAATACAAAAAGTATTCTCGTAGCTTCATAACATTAAGGTTGAACCACTGATGACACATGGACTATTTTAACAATGTCATTACTACCTTTCTGGGGTTTGATCATTTCAGTTGCGTTGTAGTCTATGCAGGGTCAGAAAGCGCTCTGATTTCATCAAAAATATCTTAATTTGTGTTCCAAAGATGAACGAAAGTCTTACGGATTTAGAACGACACGAGGGTGAGTCAGGACAGAATTTTCATTTTTGAGTGAAATAACCCTTTTATATTAACTTTATTTTGTTTAGATCTATAGACATACAATATGCTAACAACTGCATAATGTATGTCTCTCAACTTTTATGAAAAATCTGAGACATATATAATAGAAATTAATAACGTAACGCAACACAACATAACATAACGTAACGCAATACAACGCAACACAATGAAACGGAACGGAACTCAATTAAGTATCTAACTGATTTACCAAATGGAAAGTGTAATAAATAAATAACTAGACCTAAATGTTTTTGTAAAAGTTCACAAATAGCTCTACACTCTCAAAATACTTTCAATCAGGATACAAGATGACTTGGAACTAGTTGAAACATGTTCAAACAATTGGGGAAAAAAAAGATCACAGCACAAGCAGCAATATGAAAGAGCAAAATCTCATCTAAAATGTTGTTTTAGTTCAACAGAGACCTAATTACCAATCTTATATTCTCTGAATGTCCTGGTTGGTTGAGTCGGTTCAAACTAAATGCAAAATGCAGTTGTCAAGGAAACAGTAACAAATCTATGCCAAGTAAGAATTTGGATCTAAGAAGAGGAGATTAGAGGAGAGCAGCACTACGGTCACTATTAAAAACCACACAATGAACGTACCAAGCTAAATGAGCAGCTTTATCCTGCACTTCTTATGGGAGCTCTAGAAAGTCACAGAAGGAATAATTGAGCTTGAATAAGGCACTCTTATAGAGCGTTTAGTGAAGCAACTTATCTAATAAGAAATAACAACAGCATGTTTGGGCTGGAGGCTCTGGCACTCACAGTACAGTAATGCATCAGGAAAACAGATTGCTGTCATTGGACACTCAAAGACAATGGGTGAGAGGAGAACATCACCATGACCTCACTTTGATAAACAGTGAAGTAAAAGTAAAAAAAAATGAAAACCTCCCCTCAGGCCATGCCTGTCCCCTGCAGCCACTGTTGGAGACCTACTCCATCATTTGTAATGAGACTAGGCCCCCTTGTGACTAGGAGGTGTAAGTGCTGACCTAGAGAGGGACAGTTTCTGACTGCACTTCCCATGATGCTCTAAAACAGGCATCCTTCAGTAAGAGCTTGAAAGAAAAGCAGATAAAATTCAAAAACACACCCTTAAATATACATGACAAAAATTGAGTTATGTGACCTTTAGTCCAATGTCTGTTAGTGTTTTGAGGCCTTTATATTTATAATGCTTTTCCCCTTAGTTTATTGATGCAATCCCCTTACAAATGACACTCTTCCTAAAATGCTTATTTTTTTTACTGTGTGAGACAAATAGTTAGTGTGAAATTATAAAGAAAACATTTAATTATGCTGTCACCAAGGCCGAAATATATAATTGAAATATAATCTTATTAAAAATTATTCTAATGTATTTTTATAACACTTCAAATCATTAACAGTCAACAGTTTGAAAACCCCTGTGTATACATTGACAAAAATGAATTTTCAGCAGATTAACAGTTAAGTTAAGTAAGTAATATATTACTAAATATTAAAAAATGTCAAAAATATCCTGCCTAAACATCCAGTTTCAGTAGAAAAACAGGACATGAAAGACAACTGGTCTTGACAAAATATTATACAGCATCTTTAATGTAACTTCTAACACACACTATGAGAAAAAAGGACTATAACTGGCTTTTTACAAATATTTTTAGTAAGTGCTTTAGTCACATTAACATTGGAGAGAATCCCGTCACTCCTTCTGTCTTGTCACCATAAGGTGAAAAAAGAGACACATTTCTGATAGGAAGACAGGGTTTCCCACCAGGCAGCATGATGCCAGCAGCTCCAGCAAAGAGCTTTCGCTCATCTGTTCCCACCTTTTCTCATCTCTTTTACTCCTCACCACACATCTCTCTCTCCTGTGGCTTTTCTTAAAGCACCTCTCCAGATAATCTCCTTATGCTGGACTCGGTGACTGCATGACCGGGAAGCCATTTTACAGCTCAGCACGGTTCTCGAGAAACATACTGTACATGCACGTGCATGTTAACGCCCGGTTGCCGGTGTCAGCACAAAAACTGAGACTCAGCCGCATATAAAAACTCACGGGCACACAATAACTGCAGCCACACCCTGAGGTGGCTCTGGTCAGGTTAGTTCACCTCCAAAAAACCCACTTATCCCTGGGATTTCAGGGACTACTCAAGCTCTATATCTTCTCATAATGATTTCTGTGCATCACGTCTGTCAGAAAAGATGCTGGTTAATCTGATGCTGAGTTACTGCTCTCATCCATCATTGCAAAATAGCATAAGCAAACCATTAATCACTTGTAGTCGGTAGTGCTTAGAACAGGATGTGAGTGAGTGATTTTATTTTAGCACAAGAAGGTTATTGGGTGTCCATGATGTTATTAAAGCAAAAAACTGAGATAATCCAAATACTAAAATGTTCTCAAATTATTATATATATATATATATATATATATATTTAATTAAATTCAACTTGTATGTAAATGTATATGTTGAAATATAATAGTTAAATAATGAAAAGTTAAATTCTATTAAATTACAAAAAGTTTGTAATTACGTAGATTATGTAGATATTAGCATTAAACATTTAAAAAAGAAAAATGTATATCTGCTAACCAATATGTATAATTGCCAAATCTGAATATTCAGCAGTCATCACTCCAAAAGTAAAATTCTATTCAATTAGAAAAACAGATTATTTTTTACTTGTAGTTACAGACTTTACAATAAAGATACTGTAGATATCTGCACTAAAAAATGTATACTTGCCAAACAAAAACTTTTTTAGCTGCCATTACTCCCAAAATTTCTATTATATTAGAGTTTTTTTTACAATACCATCACTAAACAATAAATGTATATTCGCCAACCACTTATTCAAATAGTGTAGACATGTAACATTTAAACATGTTTACACACAATAAACTATACAAGTCAAAATGGCTCAGACACATCCAAGCAAATGGCATATTCCATCCTATCCAGTTGTCACATGCAATTATGACAAGAGTCGGTTCAACCATCTCTTTGCTGTCATGCCATCATGTGCATCCCCTTCTGTGCACCTTCTCTCTTAGTCTCTTACTGACTGTCTTATACCTAGCGGTTTCTACACGGGCTGCAGACTGTCATCTATTAAAAGAGCCTTTCATGTACATGGCGTGGCCATTAAAGCTCTCAAGGTTGTGTTAATGTGTGTTTTCCTTTCCTTCTCTGAATGTTTTTTATGTGTTTCCAAAGCTAAATATGAAAATTGTCTTTTTAAAGCTTCAATCATTGAAAAGCCAACCACAATGCTGGAGTAGCTATCAATGGACAAAGAAACCCCTTCAATTTCAAGAGCTTGTCCACGTCAATGACAATCTCTGAGTGCAGGAATGCATTTGAGATGAACATTTATGCTTTTTGAGGTCTGTAACATTTCATTTTTCCCCCATTGAAAGGATCAAATGAAATCTGCACCCAAAGAACTCCACAGAATCAGAAATCCTATCATGCACACAATTCTACACATTCTCCGTATCTTGTATGTTTTGCCATTACTTCAGTCTTCTGATCCTTCAGAAATCATTCTAATGCACTGATTTGGTTTTCAAGAAACATTTATTACAGTGCTGATTAATATTTCTAAAAGTCTTTACTGTCACGTTTGATCAAGTTAATGCATTCTGGTTGAATAAAAGTAATCACTTCTTACAAAAAACTAAACAAAAAAAACACACTATATACATTCTCATTCTACTACATTGAGATTGGCATAACCCATAACTCACTTTAATCTTTAAAAAACAGTAATAATTCAACAACACTGTAAAATGTAATATTTAGCAAATCACATTTCTCTTACTACATTCACTTGTATAATTAAAAAAAAATATTATATTATGTTAGTTTTTTAATTTATATAGTTAAAATAGTATAGAATTTTATCATCAGCCATTCATTGTTTATTAGTCAAAACATTAAAATATTATGATCTTTTCAGAGTCAAACAGAATCTAAATATCCCATTTTACAATTCTGCATGTTTTCCCTCCAAATGTGCACAGATTCTGTATGGATCTGCCTAGTGATAATTGTTCCCATTGATACAGCTTTTCATATGTCACTCCAAATAACATTTTATTACCCAGACGCTCAATTTCATTAGTAAATCAGATTTTAATATCACTGAACGCTCTCTCAATGTAATCTGTGAGTGCTATTAGTGAACAGCCTCCGCTGTGTAATCTGATACAGGACATGATCTGATACCTGCATCGCATTTATCAAGAGGAGGAAGGAGGAGGAGGGGGAAGAGATGAAACACGAGAAAGGGCGAGAGAGAGGAAGCTCACTCCAGCAGGAGTGGTTATAGACTGACACATTTCACAGTGTTTGTGGTTATGTGTTGAGAGCATGGGCAGACGGATGCCTTTATATAGGCATGCCTATGGAAGTGAATGCTGGGACATAAGGAAGAGGTCAAGGCCAAACTATCCTCTCAGGGGCACCATAAGAATGTGTATGCTTTGATGAAACCTTACACCCTGTCATGGAAGATTGGATTTGAAAGGGAAAGGAAGAAGAAGGTCATGTGACAGGAAGCTATAGGTGCCATTGCATTACTCTTGACCTTTCTCCTGTCTGCACATTACACTCCTCCTCATTAATATTATATAGATGCTAACACTGTCATCTAAACATTCTCTTTTTATTTTCAAGTGACCTTTGCATGATTTACTCAGAGGTAAAGCTGAGTACGGTGACCAGATGTTTTGCTGAACAAAAAACAAACCCCCGAAACATTTTTCATTAAAAAATAAATTACACACTATATACTCTAAAAGAAATTATGATCAAATATACTCAAATTCTCTTCTAGCTATTGTTTATGATGTCCAAAGGTAGACTACAGGACTAAAAAGTATTTGAGACACTTAAAATGTGCTGTATTAATATAATTACATAATCCCCTTCTGTTGATTTTTTTATTATTGGAATGACATTTTAAGCTGAAGAAACCCAAATTCGATTCTCTCATTATCAAGGTCTACTAGATAGTCTCTGTCCAAACTTTGGAATATGCTGCTTTCAACCAAATGTCAACCTTTGATAGTGGTCAGGCAGCTTGTTTTTAACAATCACATTTGCCCTCTTTATTATAATTGGAATGCTTAAATTCAGCATGCAATGGAAATTGCAATCGTCTTTTCTTCCATATTGTGAGGTGTATGTGCATAATGGCCTCTCAAATGAGAATGTAAAAAAACAGTAGGGCGAGTCTTGATTTCGTCCATTTTAAATTGATTGGATTGTTGTCAATATTAGATCAGATAGTTGTTAATTCCTGCAATGTCATGTGAGTGACAGGTTGTTGGATGGGAGGAATTATTGAATTGCAAACATCATCAGATACGTCGTTGTAAGAGGGAGGGGAATATTAATATTTTTGATTAAAAATTATGAGGGCACATGAATGAAGAAAAGTGAATGAATAAAACATTCATAAACAATGCAGTATTCCATAAAAAAGAATAAAAAGAAAAAAAGAATATTTCACCCAAAAATGAAAATTTGTGTCAATGAAATGAAAATGTCGTTCTAAACCCTTAAGACCTTCATTCATCTTCGGAACACAAAATAAGATATTTTTGATGAAATCCGAGAGCTTTCTGACCTTGCATAGACAGCAACACAACTGACATGTTCAAGGTAGTAAGGACATTGTTAAAATAGTCCAAGTCACATCAGTGGTTAAACTTTAATTTTATGAAGCTATGAGAACACTTTTTGTGTGCAAATAAAAACTAAAAATGATTTTATTCAACAATTTATTTTCCTATATGTCTCAGTTGCGCGTTAAAAAGAGTACAACAACGCATGCGTGTGGTGCTTCTGACGCAGGAGCCGGAATTCTTACGTCCATCTCTCTTAGCTCATCGTCTGTATATTCTGGTTCAAATAAGTAAGGCCGGCCAAAATATAGCAAGTCTTCCTCTCTGTCAAAATCTTCAGACATGTCAAGACTGCTTTATGTACAGCGTGTGTGGTCTTCTGCTTGTAAACAAGGCGCAGTGCATCCAGGTTCTACGTCAAAACGCCGCCTCCAGCGTCAGCAGCACCACACATATGCGTCGTGGTACTCTTGTGAACTCGCAGCGAAGACTGACACGGAAGTAGTGTTTGCACAAGTACAGACCGCGATGCCATTCAGTACTGAAATTTTAAAAATTGCCAATTACCAGTGCAACAGTGCTGATTGGTCATTGTGTTCACATGCTCAACAGATATGACTGTGATTGGCTACAATGATCATCGCTTCACCCAAGAATTTACATTTACATTTATTCATTTAGCTGACGCTTTTATCCGAAGCGACTTACAATTGCTATATATGTCAGAGGTCGCACGCCTCTGGAGCAACTAGGGGTTAAGTGTCTTGCTCAGGGACACATTGGTGTCTCACAGTGGATTCGAACCCGGGTCTCTCACACCAAAGGCATGTGTCTTATCCACTGCGCCATCACCACCCTCACCCAAATTCCGTCTATCTACAGATATATTAAGGATCCTCTGACAGTGAAGGATCCGCTGATAGACATGGCTTTCAAACGCTCCCGTGTGCTTCTGTGTGACCGCTCGGTGAAGGGCTTGAAACGATTATCATTGTAGCCAATCACAGTCATATTTATTGAGTGCATGAATACAATGATCAATCAGTGCAGTTTAAGAATCTGCTTAACAGCACTCAAATGTTAGCGGGAAATGGAAGTTTTTAAAATTTCAGTACCAAATGGTATCGCGGTTGGTAAGATAAACTAAGGTCTTACGGGTTTGGAACAACATGTGAGTAATTAGATGACAGAATTTTCATTTTTGCGTGAACTATCCCCTTTAAGAATTGTATTGAATGGTGTAATTTATTTGGATCTGTTCACTGTCCACAATTAATTATTAACTGTTGAACTCAGAGCTCGCAGAATATAACTGAATCTGCATTTTCCTGGTTTACTGACTAGTTCAGATCACAAGCTGGAAAGGCTCAATCTGTTAGATCTCTTAGCAATGTTATCCAGCTGTATGGATTCTCTTATCACCACTAAGCTGATGATTCTGTGCATCTCATTTTCTTCCTCTACATTCTCAGAGGTGATCTTGACATGCAACCCTGACATATTGACTTGGATGACTACTCATCACCTCACGATTATCCTTGACAAGACTAAGCTCCTCTGCTCCCAGCCAAGACCCCCCCCCCCCCTCACTCTCTTTCAGTCTTGGTTAAAAGTAATTCGGTCATCGCCTCAATAAAACCCCAAGAGACATCCTAGATGACCGAGAGTCCTTTCTAGGACATTACAGCACTAGCATGGTCCCACTCATCCTTGGCTCTGCTCTCTGTCGATGTTCTAGTCCTGTCATGACTATATGACCACACTTATTCATCATCATCTTACTATACCTGCCACACATCGCTCCAAACCGTAGCTACACTGGATGCAAGCGACACAACACAACATGACAAAACCCAATAGAGCTTATTATAACCAGTGATTCTTTCGACAGTAAACTGATGCTCTGTTCTATTTACGACACTTCTGACATGAACAAAAAAATTAATTGGCAATAGTAGCTTAGGCTGTTGAGATGTGTAGGCATGGTGAATCTATAGCTATTCTACCAAAAAAAACAACAAAAAAAAAATTGTAAAATTAATCCAAAGCCATATAGTAGCTTGCGATAACAAGTCATTAATGCCTGAAAATCGTCTCCCACAACTTAAGTTCTCAATTCACATTCATGTTCGCGCAAATTCAAAGAGGGACAGACAGACATAAAGCAGATTTTATAAAGGGAATAAGAAAGAAAGTAAAGTGTGAGCTAAAGAAAGAAAGAACAAGTAGTCTAGATAGATATTTTGGGTGAACTATCACTTTAAGCACTTGACTAATGGTAAATGCAGATCAAAATGCATGTGCTTGAACGAGGTTCATTTGTTTTGGTGACTGTGGCGTCTACTCATTGAGTCAGGCGTATTGTTTGTAAGCCATTAGAACACAAAGAGCTGTATCATTTGTCAAAGAAATAGCATCATTAAAACCCATATCATTTTTCTTACATCAATAAAAAGCAGTTATGTTGATGCTGCAGAATATGAATGGCCCTCTTGTATGGAGGACCAAACCTGCATAAATTAAATATGAATAAATGAATGAATGAATGAATGAATAAATAAATATATTAATGAATAAATAGATAAATAAATGAGATAATAGGAAAATAAATAAATAAATAAACGACTTGATAAAATAAATGATTAATTTGTAATAAAATTTCCCCCCCTTAATTTATTTTCTGCTTTTATACATTTATACATTTTTAAACTTTTTTTTAACTTAAATTTTTTCACTAATTCTTTTTTAATGTATTTTTATTATTTATATATTTATGCATTAATTTTTTTTAGAATGATTTATTCCCACATGTATTTATTTTTAGATTTATTTATTTATTTATTCATTTATTTTTACTTTTCCGTGTGTAACATGGAAATGAGGATTGGTTGAGAGCTCAACCGTCGCATCGTCAGCCCAGCTAAGCGATAGAGATGAGAGTTTTCAAAGAAAATAGCGGCAAGTAGTAATTCGTTGTCCAGTTTGCTACGGGATGTGGCAGATCAGCTGGAGAGTTGTAAGTTATTTTCACAGAACGTTATTCGCATTAGTGCTGAAATATTTTTAATATTTTCCAGAAATAAAAATAGGAAGCTGAAGCCTGGAACCATCGACATCAGACCCTAGGGTGATGATGACACACATTTATTTATCTATTTATTCATTAATATATTTATTTATTCATTCATTCATATTTAATTAATGCAGGTTTGGTCCTCCATACTCTTGCTAACTGTAACTTGTGAGTAAAAGAGCTGGGAATAAAATCATTGGCCATAACGGTCTGGCTATTTCCTGTTTCACAGCGCCAGTCATACCTCAGTCTATTTGATTTAACGGCATTCATGCCGGACAGCCTTTAGACAACAGCGTTAACCTGCGAGGAGCTTCAGTTCCCCAGCCGGAAGAGAAAAATCACATTTCATAAATAAATCAGACGCGCTCCCCGAGAGGGAGAGAGCTACAGCCGTGCTGCTGAGATCCGCCATGGCCACCCAGAGACATCTGAGACATATGACTTCAGAGCTGTATTTAAAGCACTCTGCAGCTCTCTGTGTGTCTGTCCAAAGAGAGGGAAGGAGGATGGGGGAGGCAGATGGAGTAGTCTGGGTGGGAGTGAAGCGATGGGGGAGAGAATATGAGCATAATGAGCTTGTGTGCATGTATTTCTGCATTCATGACAGCATATGTGAACATGTGAACTTGTGCAAAGTGATCCTATAAGCCCTTACACTGTTGCAGGACCATTCTGGTGGATGGCAAAGTGGTGCAGCTGGGACTCTGAGAAGTTCTCCATTCAAGGTAGGTGATGATTTTAAGTGACCTTGAGGACTGTCTAGTCAAAACACCCTTCATTACAGACAGACTATATTTACATGTAAATAATAATAATAAAAAACTGTTCATATCATAAAAGGTTTGAGTACCATCTCCCATATGTAAGGTACAGTTCAGTTTTTATTACAGATGTCCTCAAAACTAATAAATAAAACAGTTCTACTTTGGGATTTGAGAGTGAAACAGGATATTAAATGAGAAAAACAAAACCATAGGGAAGATTTAAATATTACAAGTTGGGATGTACTGGTATTAAAATCATGGCTGAAAAAATATAGCTGATAACCAGGGGCGGTGTTTCCGTATGGCAGTTGCCATACCCTAGCCCAGTCAGGTGTGCCGTGGAAAATTATCCAAACTTCATATCTCTCTATATTTTGTTACTATTATTTTAAATCAGTGCTATTAGTCTTCCTTATGTCTGTTTGGGGTTTTTACAAATATTTAACCAATGAAAAGGATTCAAAAGAGCTTGTAAGTAAAACTTTGTAACGCCATTGGATCCTCAAACTGTCAGCGAAACCTCGTAACTTCACCCCGTCTCCATTCAGATTGACACGCCATGCACAACCTGGAGACAGAGCTCCGTTTGTTCGAAATGCAAGGGTAAAAAAAATGCTAATGTTTTTTGTGTGTTTGAAGAGCAGAGAAGAGTCTAAGCATTTCCTGTCTAGTTGTAGCCAATATACTCTGGTACGTTTTAAATATCCTGTGCATACTTTATAGTGCTTCATTGTTTATATCATGAGATTTTGGCCAAGTGTATTAAACAAAAAAAAAACTAGGGGCCCATATACAGTAGCTACAATAAAGCGTAACGTGATGCACCTCAGATACAGCCATTCTAATGACAGACAAAACACTCCGTCTCCGTCATTCGCTGGTCAAAAACCTTGCTAACTCCATTAGAGCTTGATTTTCATACAGTGTTAAGTGCAAGTGTCTGATAAAGCCACAATACCAACTCTGACGGCACAGTGTTTAATTATTGTAATTTTTTCTTTTCCTTTCTATCTCATTTTAAGTGAATGTAGGTTAGTGTTGTATGATAGACCCACAGATGGATAGAACGACAGACAGATGAATAGATGGATATTATAGAAATATAACAAATAAAATAGTTTTTTAAATTAAGAAATATAAAAAAAAACTACAATTAAAAACAACATACATAAATACAAAAGCTTATTCGAAATGTGTAATAAATACACATAGTATAATGTACATAAATTATACTAAAATAACACTAATTTAGGCAAATATCCGATAATATCTGTAGTCAACGTCAATCAATAAGACCAAGCATGCACATTTAGAAAATAAATAGGGTCAATTAAGTTTTCATTTCCTGTTCACTTTAACCGAAATGGGAAAGCTGAGAGTGAATGAATTCAAAACAATATCTAATATGCAAATGCTATCCTTGCGCAATTAAAAAATGATGACATAATGAACTGTTAAAATCTCTCCATTACAGAACAGATATGGAAATTCTTATGAATCTCATCTTTAAGTCACTATCATAAATGTACGCTCGTTTCTATTCTCAAGGTCTTAACTGAGACATCTGGATGGTATTTTTGGCCCAGGATTGGTGTAGCTTGTGATACTGACAGCACAGCCATGAGCACGGCTCTAGCACCTCTGCACTCACTCCATGAATAATGAAGAGACAGGGTACTCAGCCAGACTGTGGATTAGCATTAGCATGATGTAATGCTTCTGGAGCAGTGTAGCACTTTTCTTTTTTACTATGTATCACGTTGTCTTAATCTCACAAAATTTCCCTCAGTCGGCCCTGATCTGGGCCAGTTTACTTTCCAAATTTCCAACAGAGTAAATTGGAACTACAAAGGCTGTTCTTGGAATATCATTGAGTGGCAACTTCAAACATCACCTCATCGAATATTCACTAGCAAAAAGCCAGTCTAACAACTCTCTCCTCTTTTTGTGAGCAAGAACACACTGAGATACATCGTTGTGGTCGGAGCACATGTCAACACTGTCCCTCCCTATTGGACTGGCATGGCACTGCAGTTGGCAGACAGTGTTGTCTCTCTTTGTGTCTGAAACTAGAGACACCACACCCCACTCATGCACGACTGAGTATATCAGTCTGGACAGGACAGCTATAAAAACAGAATTGATCCAGTAAACATATAGGATGGCAAAAAAACTAATCCCACATAAAGAACGGGTGTTACATAACATGCTCACAAACGGCATGCTGCATTACAAGTGTAGTATGCTTAATTATAAGACGGATCCAAAAAAATATGGTCTCTTATTTGCTTTTTTTCTGGTTTGTATGTAAATGTATGATTGCGCCCTTAGGCTAACAGGGCTAAAACGACACATTTTTAAACATAGCACGTACATATCGCATGCGACACACTCTTGGCATTAGCTGTAAAAAGCTTTAAGGAAAATGTCTTACTGTATAAATAATCACGCTTTGAATAATTCATGAGAGCCCCTCCAAGTTTAAGCATTCAATTTGGGAAGTGTGAATCAAACATTTCACGGATATTTAACTATATTCTACTGCAGCATTCATATTTTGCAAGCAATTCACTTCGACCATGTCCCAAAAATGCACTCAGAATTTGGCTGAGGATCAAGAGGCAGACAATGACAGAGAGCATGATGTAATTCACTTTGCCAGTATAATGCAGAACTGCCTTAAAACTTGACATTTACACACAAATAAAAATCTATCAAAAATAAAAATGATTTTATTTACTCACAGAGAAAACCTATAATAGATGTAACTTTACATTTCATATAATTTTGCAATAAAATGTGTCGTAAATATTAGTATTTACCTCAACTTCTAGAAAAGGCTGCTTGTCATGAATTTGATTCTTCATGTGGATTTCTCTTTAACAGTTGTGTTATTATGGTGGTTGTCAGTATATGTTAAAAGTAGTAGCAGCATGGCCTTGCTCATTCAGCAGAAAAGGGCTATTGTATTTACCGTTTAATTTTTTTCTTGTTAAATTACAGCTCTAACTTGTAAAGTTTGCAGGTTATTCCTTAAATCTTTAATTTTTTTCAAAATTAGATTTTTCTGTAAAACACCAGACACATCGTGTTCAGTTCAAGGCGACAATCCAACTCTAAATCTAATCACCATACAGGCAAACGTTCACTTCATGAATGAGCAAAGTGGCATTGATGGGTTTGAATTTCAGTGTTTGAAAAAACAGATCAAATGGAAAGAGAAACCGCAGTCTATTTTATGATAGCTATCTATAGGAAGCGTGCAGATATTTTGGTTTGTTCATCACACAAGACTCCTATGGCTTGAGAAGACATGAAACAGTGCACAAGTTGAATGGACTACTTTGATGACACATGTACTGCTTTTGACATTTTATGGTCTTTTGCTGCATGTCAAATATGAAACATTTGAAGTACGAGTAAATAAAGACAGAATTTTCTTTTTCTTTCTTTTTTTTTTGGTTTAACTGTATACCTGATTTTATTTTTCTGACAATGATGTTCACGGTCAATATTCGCACCTTTCTGGACTCTGGAGAAAAAGACCAAAGCCCTATTCGGACTGTAATTGTTTTTCCTGGGGACGTCTGTAAAAATAAATTTACGTGGCACCTTATTGATAATACTTCTGGATTCTGATCTCAATTTATTTACACTGGAGAATTGAGTTCTGTGATCCTACGAACCCAGGAACGTTCTGCTCATATGGTCAGTCACATGGTTGTCTGCTGTAAATAAAATGTCATATGCTTGGAATAATAAGAATCAATTCATATTTAATAATGTCCAAGTATTTGATTATTAAATCTCCTGTTTAAATATCAGAAAATGGAAAATTGCTGTAGTTGAAATGGTTTTCTGTCTTGCATTTTATCTCTCAAAATGATGGATGTCATTAAAAATGTGGAGATTAGCAGAAAGTTCATGCAACCTCTCATTTACATAGGGTAAAAATAAAACTGCTTGGTTTATATTTATATGTAGCTATATAAAATACATATTTTAATAATAATGACATTTTAAATGTTGATGTGCTTTTCTTTTTGTTCTTAACAGCTCCTACTTGCTGTGGCAGAGCAGTAATGAAATCTCCAGCCTTTCAGTAATAAATATGCATGCAAATTACAGCAAAGTTATTGTACAGTGTTCGGCAGTGGTCAAAAAGTATTTAAACAGTGAATCTTGAATAGATTTCTTCTTGTAAACTAAGAGAGATGGCAATTAAATTACCACACAATCTTGGTGTTTGTGAAAGAACAGTAGGAAATTCAGCTGGAGATTTTTACATAGGTGGTGGGGGAAAACAACAGCATTATGGATTCAGAATCACAGATAACCCTGGTAAATACTGAAATTACTTAAATCCCTATAAGAAACAATTAACGTCCGAATCATGTTCAAGAACGTGACATGTAACAAATCTATTCAATCATAAAATCTGGTGAGGTTGTGTTCTCGTGTGTATCTTTGAAAGGAAGTCGCTGACTGTTTACACCTCTTGGGGTAGATGAGAGATGTAAAGTTGACTTCAGCTGCCACAACGTCTCGCTGTTTCCAAGGAGACTGGTTTTTCAGGGCCCCTGGACACAAGCCATTTGAAAAAAAACAAGGAAAGAGAGAGACAAATGTGCAGAGAGCAAAGAGGCAAGGCACAAGTTACCGAATATGACATCTGAATGGTAAAAACGGTCCGCATACATTACCAATACACACAGATTCAACACGAGCAAGCTATACCGGTCATGTTTACACATTGTGTATGCTTAAATAGATGAGCCCCTCTTTGTCCCGAGCTTTAAATAGCACATAAGGGCAGTGCTCAACTGTTCCATCAAAACAATACAACGCTTTCCTCAAGAGAAAACATTAGACTATATATGCACCTCGCTATTTCAAAACAAACAACTGCTTCCAATTTTAATGACTCTTTACTCAGCCTACATTTGAATTCCCAGCCAAAACCTCCTCCGAAAACGCCCCTGGCAGAGCAATGCCGTCATCCTAACCTCCTGCACTATTTCCCAGAAGCAGCACGAATGACACGACCCTGTCATCGAGTCCCAATGAGCACCGACCTAGACAGCTACAGCCATTTCAGAACGGCCTGTGGTGCCACACATGCCCCTTTTTTTAATTACAGCCCGTCCCTGTCTGGCACACCGATGCACACCCACTATCAGTTATACACAACAAGAGCCCATTACACCGACAATGGAGATTACTGTTGTGTGGTTAAAGAACATTAGTCACAGAGATCTGGGGAAAGAAGGAAGGGAAGAGGACGAGGCAGAGCAAGAGAACTGACTGTATTTAACCGTTTAATTGGGCAACATGGAGGATTTACAGTAACACATTTCAGGTAACGAACAACTTCAATGGTAAAACAAACTGGAGGGAAAACACCAAGTACAAAACAATTAGCTTATGGTGTATAAAGTATCCACAATTCATACCCTATGGGTCTCACACTGTTTTTTTATATTATAGACCCCTTGGTAAATAAAGTAACTGAGTGTATTATACAAAACTGAGTGCTGCATTTTAAGCCTGGCAAATAATAACATGTAGTATTAATGTATTTACATACAACAACCATTACTGATGTATAGACTGATATTCTTGTACATTTAAAGGGAGAATGTATCCAAAAATGAAAATTTTGTCATTAATTACTCACCCTCATGTTGTAAGACCTTAGTTCATCAGAACTTCCACGTTCAAGGCCCAGAAATGGTCACATGGAGAGTGTTGGGGAGTTACTAGTTACATATAACTAAATTACGTAATTGAATTACAATAAATTTAATTGTAATCAGTTACAGCTACTGAGAAAAAAAATGTGTAATCAAATTACAGTTACTCATGAAACTTGACTCCAATGTTTCAGGAGTTCAGTACACAGAATAGGACAGATTTGATACTTATTCGATAACTGTTTTATTTCCTATTTGGGTTTATGTATATGCTTTATTTTTTAAGATTAACTCTTTTTTCCAAGCTATTTTTAGATGCCAGTGTTTCCTGTTATAGCTATTCAAGGATTTGATTTCAAAAACAATATCATAGCTATTAAACTATTTCTTGTTATGGTTTTTTAAATCTGTATTTAAGCTCAGAGATCTCAAAAGGAAGTCTGATTTTGTGGTGGATGTGCTTTAAAATTAAATTATTATTATCTTAATTCAAGTGATGAAGGATTTCAAAAGTGACAGTAATCAGTGTTAAGCACTATTGTAAGGTTAACCCTGCCTGGTTTACACATCTGAAAATGATTAACAGTTGAAAACATTAGAAATTTAGAAAAGTAATCAGTTACATAACTTTAATAAAGTAATTGAAATAGTTACACTACTTATTACATTTCTGATAGGGTAACTTGTAATCTGTAACCCATTACATTTCCATAGTAACCTTCCCACCACTGCACATGGACTATTTTAACAATGTCTATACTACGTTTCTGGGCCTTAAATGTGGTAGTTGCATTGATAATAGAAGGTCTTATGGGTTTGGATCGACATGAGGGTGGATAATTAATGACAGAATTTCCATTTTTGGGTGAACTATTCCTTAAATACAATTAATATGAAGGGATAAAAAACAACAACAACAATCAACAGAAATGAACTAGTGTACAACGTTGGACTGAACACTTACGTACAGTGACTGTCAGGTATGTTGTTAAGTAATCACTAAATCTTTCACTCTACTAATTCATTAAAGGTGCGGTCACATTTCACATTTACTTTTAACAATTACATTAGGCGAATTGTCATGGTCAGAATTTAGTAATTTAAAGGGAAAGGGAAGTGGTGTGTGGCCAAGTATGGTGGCCCATACTCAGAATTTGTGCTCTGCATTTAACCCATCCAAGTGTACACACATACACCCGGAGCAGTGGGCAGCCATTTATGCTGCGGCGCCCGGGGAGCAGTTGGGGGTTCGGTGCCTTGCTCAAGGGTCTCACCTCAGTCGTGGTATTGAGGGTGGAGAGAGTGTTGCTTATTCACTCCACCTACAATCCCTGCCGGACCTGAGACTCGAACCTGCGACCTTCGGGTCACAAGTCCAACTCTCTATCCATTAGGCCACGACTGCCCCTATAGGAATATAAGTTTCAACAATTGGGAATTTTGTGTGAGGACCAAAGATCTCCCCATGCAGATTTTGCATCAATTCCGTTGGTAATGTGAATTGACTGTTGTTGACCAAAATAAAGCTGCTTGGTTTGAAAGTGACTTGTATGTGAGCTGTGCCTCATACATCGCTACACTATTGGCAATAAGCAATGGACCTTTTTGCCCACAAAATGACACCGACATTTATAATGTGACCTCACCTTAGCACACACAGCACATATTCAAATCCTCATTTTAGTAAGTTTTTGAAAGCAGGAAATTTCTGTGAACAAAAATATGAGTCACTAAAGTAAACTAGAAGGATTTAGGGATTCCCCCAAAAACGTTGCTGTGTTTATGTTTCTACAACTCAAGATTTAATTTCTCTCCTAAGAACCCTTATTTAAGGGTCAGGATGCTGAATGCATCATCATTAATATTGACATCCAAATGAGCATCAGTTAAAGTGATCTCAAACATGCCATGGTCTGCAGAAACCCATTCAGCCACACTTGCTTGTAGTTGCTCTTAGCCTAATTTTTAAAAAGACGAGTAGAGCACCCAGAGTCATAGTAAACTTAAGATGGCTACCATGGAAACAGTTTGGCATTGCCAGGATCAGACAGTGATCTATTTTTAACAAAAGAGCAAAAGGTGCTTATGCCAGGCGGTGAATGTGCCAAGTTTATTTGTGCAGGCCAGACTAAAATTCCATAGATGGTGTCTTTTTTTTTTTATATACGTAAATGTTATAACTAACATCTATAAATGGGCAAAAAGACACAAACATATGCTTAGACTAGAACAGATCTATTTCAGTCTCAACTGCAGGGGTTATAGGACCACATACCACGTGAGTCTTATGAATGCCAATTAAGATGGGCAATCTGAGCAGAAAGGAATGTCACTGATCAGAGGAACGCTTCAATTCCTCCCTGTGCCTTGCCAGTGTCTTTAGTTTACATGCCAGTGACCGCATCCAATTTGGAACAATTAAAGAGCACTACCCTGTGTGTATGTGTGTGTGAAAGTGAATATGTGGATGTGACCTGATGTCTGTGTGTCTGCCCTGAAGATAAAGGACACCCTGTTGCCTGTGCACACAAAAAGGAAAACATTGATTAACGCTGAGAGCGCTAGAGAGAAGGCCAGAGGAAACAAATGTGGATGTAAAAGAGCTAAAAGAAACAGAAGAATGACAAGAGTTCTTCTGCGCATGTGCAGGTATTGCTGACAGAGAGAGGCATTCAATATTGTTTGCATTCAATATTTTCCTCAAATTTCTTGATTTTAATAACTATGAGCTTATTAATTTAAAAGCTTTTTGTTCCACCTTAGACAATGGACTGAATAGACACAGGCCCAGAAGAAGAGGACCAGGCCTCATAGATACTAACTATCAATTAAGCAGCATACTATTGATTAATATGATAATTACATTTCAGAGAATGTTTGAAGCGTGCTTTCCTATGGAGATCACAGTGTAACCACAAGCAGGAGCAGTCATGTTTGTACCTCTATTAAAAGCAAAACATCTCAAGAGGTAGTTTAAAAGAGTGTGGGGAGGTTGAGAAATACAGAACAGAGGCCCAGCATCTCGGGTGACTAGGACACGGTGGAAAACAGCACTGACATTCATGCCTGCAGGACAGGGAAACGGTCACATGAGGGGATTACTGTAAATATTCAAGGGCTAATCTTTGTTATTTATGAAATGCATGCCATTATGTCACTTCCCACCTTTTAATCTCCTTCATGGCTGTATCGAGGACTGGAGCCAAGCGTAAAGGTCTATATTGACCCATCAAAGCCGGACAGTGAATGAATGGGTTTGTATTGATCTTCTGGGCATGCCTCGAGGTCCAAAATAGCATACTGATGGAGAAGACCCAAAATAAACATCTCGTAAAAGTTACATGTAAATATGGCTGAGCATATGGCTCACGTCCAGCCTGGGGTTGCATGGTATATCTCTACAAACAAAGCGATGGAGGGGGGAATGATGGTGTTAATTTAATTATTATTTTTCATTAATTAATCTTAATTATTTTTAAAAAATAATTACTTCAAATGAATGCATTCAATTGACAACCCCAAAAATGCATAAAATGCATTTACTTCTGTATGTGCTGGAGGTAAATCTTTATAATATCTGAATGTCGAATTTTAACCAGAATACCAAAAAGAAAATTAAAAAAAGCCCATAGTTTTATTGCAGCAAATTGAATTCCCAGTACACATGACTTGGCCTGACTCACTATTTACTGAGATCGTCTTTCTTAACAAGCCCTGTGCTGGGCACATTCAGTGAGTGCTGCTAGCACAGCAAAGGACGCTACACATCCCAATTACAGCCCTAATCAAATTAATCACATGGCTTATTTCATGGACTTTAGTGGAACAGGTTAACAGTCTCATTAGCCAAGTTGATTTCTTCATTTGTTTTTATGTATGCTTGATTCCCTGAGGGCCTTGAACCCACATGAGTTTAATTTATTTGATCAGTAAAACCAGTATTGTGAAATATTTTACAAAACATTTTACCGTTTTCTATTTAAATATAGTTTATGTACTGTAATTTATTCTTATGCTGGCAAAGCTGAATTTTCAGCAGCCATAACTCCAGTGTCACATGATACTTCAGATATCATATGCAGATTTGGTGCAAGATTCAATTCTTCTTTTCATTAAAGTAAAAAAAAAAAAAAAAAAAAAAAAAAAAAAAAAAAACTTACCATACTTAATATTTTTGTGGAAACTGATAATTTTTTTTTCTGTTTCTTTGATTAATAGAAAGTGAAAAAATGAAAATAGAAATTTGAAAGAGTAATTTTTGTAACAAATTTTAAATTGACAGATGCAGAGCTCACGTTTCAATGCATAACTGCTGAATAAAAGTATTCATTTCCTCAAAAATCTTACTGAAACCAAACTTTTGAAGAGTTGTGTGTATACATAAAAACAATGTAGAAATTGAAAACTGAAAAGAATATCAATTGAAATTATTTTGCCTATGCACGCAAAAGTATATAACAATTACAAATTAAACATTAATTACTACGGTACACTTTATTGGCATTTTGTCATCGGACAAATCTTCTTACATATCACAAGCTCAGAAAACAGTTTCAACAGAAACAGATTTCAGCCTATTCAAGAACCCAATATAGCAGCTGTACTGTTTCTATGAATGGAATTAGCTGCTTGAGAGTGTTACCACGGCCACTGGGTGGATTGACTTGCTTAAAAAAGGACTTTGTCTTTATCCACTTGGTGAGTGATACCAGAGACTGTGGAAGAGGAGATGACGGAGCTAGAACGCAAATCTCAATGTGGATGCAAAAATAGAGCCAAATGCCTTCTGCACTGTAAAAAAAATAAAAAAGTTGAGACAACTTCAAATTTTAAGGCAACCAGCTTCAGCAGATTTTTGAGTTCCCACATTGAGATTTGCGTTTTTTTTTTTTTTTACAGTGTGATAGGGTGTGATTTTTTGTCTTTTAACACTAGCATGATGTAGCAGAAGATGCTAAATTTGTGATACCATTGTTTACTGTAGATGTGGCATTCTGTAGAAATGCATTCTTGACAAACACTAATATTTTAGTATTTTGCCGCAGCTGTACTTGTATGACTTTTGCCTACAAGGAAAAGAGCTGCCAAGGGGTGGTGGCTTGGCTTGCATGGACGGAGTTTGACTTTGGCAGTTCTTTTCACAGGGAACTGCTTTGGCATGAACAGAAGCATCCATCATTGTGCATGTGAGAAAGTAACTATGTTATTGTGGAAAAACTAAATATTACATTTTGCCAAGTGTTTTTTTTTTTTGTCCCGAGGACAGTTGGAGGTTGAAGCTTTGGTGGGTCAGCAGCGTGTTACTGGCTCTGGCTGCAAGTGAAGCATTTTCTTGCCAGTAAGTGCAAAAGCGGCACTGGGTGCTCCAGGAAGACACTGCATGATGTGGTAGCAAGCTTATTTTTGAGGCCAAAGATTCAACAAAATACAATAAAACAAAAGCTATGCAAAACTGCTTTCGTAGTTTTTCTAAAGTGGTAACATCTCTACGCCTTCTCTCCCATCGGGAATCATTAACCTAGTTAGGACTTCATTAAAAGTCTCGCCTGCCTCAGTTGATTTCTTTAATCCGACTTTAAAGAATTTAATTATTCAACAATTATAAATCAAGCATCTTAGGCCACACTCCACGCTTCCCATTTTACCACGTAATGGTCCACACGAGTGCTATGCTACATAAACTGAGCGGTTCCTCTAACAGAGCTCGTCTGACTGCTCATATTCTCCTCATTTCTTACTATACCTTTTGGGCATGCTAAAATTGAGCTGTCTGGCTCAGGGGATGACCTATTTACCATGAAATTTACTTGAACCTCCTTGAGATATTTTCCTCTCCATTGATTTTTGAGTCCCGCTTAGCACCTTCTTGGCAACGTGCATGTCTTGATGTCTCGGGAGTTGTTTTCAAGGATATGCCAGAGCTATGCATATTAGTTGAGGATTTGGAAATGCTTTAAAACACTCGAATATCATTAAGTGAACATGTTTCCCACTGCATACGTGAGCAAAACAATGTCTATGACAGCCGAAAAAAGGAGCTCATCTTAATGTAATTAAATTGGATTATTTTCCCCGTGAAAGTCATGAAGGAAATAAGACAGCGACTAATTGAATATTCAGCTGTGGCTGCCTATAATTGTTGTGTCTTCCACGACATGCCACAGTAAACCAGCTCTGTGAACGGACAGACTGGTGGGAGATAATACCAACTCGCAAACACACACAAACACAAGCCTGTCATAGAGAGGGGTTGTTAAAACAACACATATGCTATCTAGAAAATAAACTTAAGCGATCGGTCTGCCCAACTATTAGGGGAGAGAGGGTTGAAGTGTGCCATCCAAGTTGCATTATATTTTTCTTTTCTTTTTAACTCCATACCAGCTTGTGGCTACATTCATGGTGAGAGAGTTCCTCAATGTGGTAAAAGTATTACAGTTCAGTAAAAAATGCTTCATGAACAATGAATTTCTCCTGTTAGCAAAAATTGGTATGCAAGGAGAAATGAGACAGACATGAAACAGAAATTAAAGAAATAATCAAAATGATATTTCAGGGTGTCTGCCATCAACTGAAATTGGAAGAGAGTATCTATAACATTAGGACCATAAAAAAAGGTCTTCTTATATCTAAATAAATAAAGGAATTAATTATTAAACAAATTCCCAACGCCTATTTTGCATTCCAGTTATTTTGCATTTTTAGACATTTGTTTATCATTCAAAACATTAAAAATATTTTCAAATTCTGGAGTATTTATAATTAAGGATGCACTGATCCGATACTCATATCGGGTATCGGCTCCGATATTGCCATTCTTTCCCGAATCGGGTATCAGTCAGACAGGGCTGATCCAAGTCGAGATCATTCAGTGTTCCCATTATAATACTTGATTTGTAGATAAATGTATTCTATAATTTTGCATGGACAACTTTATCTTGCTGGAGTTTATTCTTGTTTCTAAATCATGTTACTTGCTACCGTGTGTCTGTTAGAATAAAACACAGGAGTAGAAAAGACTATCAATAGTTTTTAACATAGTAACTGAAATTTAAAACTGTTAAAAGAAAAAGCTCAAACTGTTGCACAGATATAATACACTACATTTTGGGAAAAATGCTTCATTTGATAATTCATGGCTAACCTAAAGCCAAATAATTTACAGGATTTTATACATTGGTAATTCAACACATATAATACTTTTAAATCTTTCTATATTTACTTTCATATAAAACTTATTTAAAACTGTCATGTAAAAAACACATGCAAAAAGTAGTTTGTTATATACAGTATATCTCTCTCATTTAGATGTATATGATTGGCCTTTTCTATAAATAAGGTCGTGAGACAAAAAAAAAAGGGGGAAAGTTTGCTAAATTTAGGGGCACTTACACTGACACATCATTCCCCACTATACCCTACTGCCCTTGACCCACTCTTCACTGATCCAGTTTTAAAATAGATGCCACTACGAGTCACGCTTGAGCCCTTAAAAGGATCCAAAGCAACTTCAAATGGTGCATCTTGTGCATGAAATCCTCCTTGTCACCTTGTCTCAGTCCAGTAACAAATGGCAACACTTTCATTGGCTCCTCAATGAAATGAAGCTATCACATCCATGTTTGGTTTAGCCGTGGGGGCGGGTGTGAGGGCTGATGATATTACTGTAACTGGACTCCAAATTGACTGCCTCAATGACTACATTGAGCGATTAATCACAGTCCTGTCAAACACTGAAGTAGTTTTACTATGTGCTCATGCAGCAGGGAACAAACAATGAAAAGATTATGCCTTTGAATTTGGTGTTTTGATTACAGTATGCAGATTACTGTGCTCTAATTTGTCTAGAAGAAAAAAGAAATTCACGGATTGACTGGTGTCTGAATGACACTGTAGACCAAAAGAGGTATTGATAAGCTATTGGAGTTACTATTATTAGAAAGTCAATAGATACACCTTTAGCTGGCCTTGAAATACGAGTACAACACAGCAGCAGATATCATCCAAAAGGTACAGTGCATTTTCTTGACTTTTCTCCAGAGGCGTGACATGTGGGGTGAATATCCTGAGTAATCATCTGACATTATAAATAATGCAATAGACAATGTGGATCTTAAGGCAGATGTGTCTCTCCGCAGAGACATCACTAAGTCAAGGATTTGGAAACTGTGTTTCAGGAGAATTATGCTCTACAATGAGATGATACGTGAAAGTTTGGAAGAAAATAGAGTTGGAGAAAAAGATGAGAGGGGGAAATAGATCACATCTATTTTCACAACATTAACTCACAGGGTCTAACATCTAAAAGCCATTCCTGTCTTAGAAATCACTGAGATCTTGGGACAAAAGATTAAATCCAGCCTAATGTAAATGGGTCTGTTCACACTTGGTCACTTCATGCGTTGTTTCTGATCGGATATCTGTATGATTTGTTAAAATGGTTTCATTTACACTTGGCCACATAAATGTGTTTTCGAAAAACGGATATAAATCTGATTTTCAATTCCCGTGCTATATGCAAATTTTATGGAGTTCATGCCAACGAAAGCAACAGACAAGCACTGCATTTTATTCATTATGAGCTAATTTCAAGATCAAAGACTGCAACAGGAGAGCGAGTGGCATCAACACTGAGAAGATAAGTTAGTCTTACTACTTTTATTGAAGATGATTATGTGTTAAGCATCGGTGACTTACTTTCAGTTTAATTCGCAGCGGTTTGCATGTTTGCTTGCTGAAGAGATACTCAGCTACTCTCCCGTGGAGATGTGTGCTGCATTAGCACCATCATATCTGGCTACAACATGTCATATAGCCTACAACACACTCTCACGAGTTTACCATTTTAACATTTTGGGAGGATTAAAATTTACATATGTGGCTTCAATAACCAGATGCATTTACACTGGTCCAGTTTTGTCTGTAATGTGCCCCAGGCCACCACATGAAGTGGTTTGAGCGATCTGATTTAAATCAGCCCCAAAAGAATTTCGAACGGTATTTACAAATGTTTTTTTCACGATCGGAGAGATGAGAAGAGACGAGAAGAGAAAGTCTAAATGAAGAGGAAATGAGTGAAATGAGAAGAACTGATATATTGAGACAAGGTGAGATGACAAATCTGTGGTATCTCTTCCCTAGCAAACAGGAGAGTATAAGAGCAAGCACAAGAGAAAATCCACCTCTGTGAAACGCTCAGTGTACATTTCCCCAATATCCACATCTGATTTCTCTATCCATCTCAGAAGCTATCATACTAAATCAAAAAAAGCATTAATTATACATCTTATCCTTAAATACCCCATATACAGCCTCCTCACTGTGCACTAATGCTACCATTTATGACTTTTTAAAGAGCGCTGAGCCTCAGAAGGGTTCGGCACTCCATTGATGTTGTGGAAGCATTGCAGAAGGTTTGAGACGGCTGTTTTCTGAAAAACTGCAGTCACACTGACAGTTAAGCTCTTGAGGGGAAACGCTTTCTTGTTTTTGGACTGAGTGATGGACAGCTGAAGTTAATGTACTGCACACAGATCAACACGCCTGACTTGTGCTTCTGTAATATAGAGCTGGACATTTCTACTGACAGATCATACACTGCAAGCTCAGAAGGCAGAGCGGCATACAATGACACAGCATATTTTCCTTCTCAAAAGAAAATTGGTTTTACTAGCAATCTAGGTTTTACTCAGGTGCGGCTCGTCTATATGGGCAGCCCTACCAAAATATTCATCCAAAACATAGACCTCAACATAAACTGAATCAATAAATTGTAAATGTGTTCAGCATTCTGCAACAAATATTTTTTGGATTTGATATACTATTTTAAGTCGTAAAATAAGCAATATATATTAAAATCCCACGCATGGCTTTAGCAGGCATGTATACATGATACTAATGGGGCAGACGGTGCCCGAGCCCTCCCGAGCTCAACAGCGCCCCACAATTATGCAATGTAAAAATCTGTGGTGAAAAGTGGAACTGCAGCACGCTCTAATTGAGAGCCATTGGGGCAGATTTGAGACTGCCCCGCATATTTTCACGTTACCTTACGTGAACCTCGCTCCACCAAGATATCAATCCGCTTCAGCTGTGTGTCTGCATCAGGTCAGTAACTAGTTGGCATGTCTGTTTTTTTTCCTATGTGGAGTAACATCAGTGGAACAAATGAACAAAGTAGGCTATACGTTAGATCCTTTTGTTTAAATGTGCTCACATGAATAGCCTTTATATGGTTCTGTTGTGTTTGTTTTGTTTATTCTGAGAATAGACATATGATCTTCTTTCCTCACCCGAATTGCTCCACAACTTGTAACATTCTAAAGCTAAAGTTTTGCTAAAGCTAAATAAGCCAAACTGGGTGCTTAAAAAGTCATGCAAAGTGCTAACTTCTTAAAAACCCTCATTCAGGTGTGACCGTTTCCATGCTGTCGCTAATATTCACCCCATCTGATGCCAAGAAGGGACAAATTGGCATCTCGGTGCGCTAATCGCGCTGAGAGCCTTTGGTGGCAGGTGGTTTGGCAAACCTACAGAGGCTAAGACATGGCGTCAAGCTGTGTGAAAGCACTCACAGCAATATTTTCATTAGTGTTCAAGAGTCTTATCTTTAGGTGAATGCACAAAGGAGTGAACTCTGGCCTGTGAACGGCACAGCGAGGACGTCACAAGGCACCAGCCGTGGGTGTGGCAGAGCTACAGTAGAGGCAGAGCGGCACAGAAAACAAAGAACCACCTTAACCTTTCCTAGCACTGTTTGTGTTATAGACATGAATCATGCCTCAAAATGGGGATGTAAGGAGTACTGTTACTTTTGGCGCTTTTCCACTGCATGGCGTGATACGGTTCGGTACGGTTCACTTTTGGGGGGTTTTCCTCAGTACCACCTCGGTTGAGGTTCCAAGCGAACCGTACCGTTACCAAAACATGATGTGTAAACTCTGCTGATCACTGATTGGCCGGAGAAAATCGTCACTGCCTGCGTCATTGAACTTGCGGCATGAGACACAACAGACATGCTAGATTTAAATCAGCAAACCCAGCGAAGGATCGAACGCAAATATTTTGAATGAGTGCACCTTTCTTTTAACAACCAAAAAATGGCTGTTTCGTTGTCTGTTGAGGAATTACAGACGTCCCTCTTGTTGATAGCCGAGGAGCAGATCCAGCGAGATCTTGATGCGGAATTAAACATTTTTCAGGAGTCACGGCAGCAGAGGCGGTGCAACTATAACGAATAATTCCGCCCACTCTAAAGTAGTACTAAACTGCAGTGGAAACGCAAACCGAGCCGTGCCGTGCTGAGCCGAGCCGTACCACGCAGTGGGAAAAGCACCATTTGATAAGAAGCTGATCCTAAAATATATTTAAAAAAATAGTTTATAATATTTGCATCCTTGTATAGTTTGTATTTGTACTCGTTTTCAACAGCATATTTTGTAGTATTGAAATTCCTATGAAGAACCATGAAAACTTCACTGGTGTGTCATTACTCTTCAATGTCACAATCTTCAGAAATCATTCTGTAAATTCTGTCAATTCTGAAATCAGTTGTGTATAGCTTAAAATTCTTTGATGTGATTTTCTTTCTAGAAAAAAAAATATGAATTTCTTTAGAAAAAGGACCATGTGAATGTATACATATATTAAACTGTTACTGGCTAATTTTTAACAGTCGTCTTTTTTTAACTAAAGAACACACTGTGTTTACAAATCAACATCTCAGTGAGCTAACACTTCCTGTTTCCACACTTACGGTTCGGTTTAAACTGGTACGGTTTAAAACAGCAGTTTTAAACCGTACCAGTTCAAACGGAGTCAATTCTTTTCAAATCAACAGGCTTATTTTCCTAAATGTTTATTCCAGGAACTATCATTCATTTTCTGCATTTTTTAATTCAATAAGACCTAAAAGATTTGACATCCCTTTCATGGGTTTCCCACCCCCTTGCTCGAAACATGAGACAGCGATCTTTGACCCCCCATGTCAAAATAGGAAAGATAGTTTGCCTGTTTATTACCTAACTATGCAAGAGCTGGCATAAAATGAGTCACAGGAAAGTCACAGCATCTTGAAAAATAAAAATAGAGCAAGTCATGCGAGGCTGCACTCCTCGCGTTCTCCTCCCTGCTCGCCCATACAGTGCAAGTCTCCTTAAAATATACATAAACACTTTCATTTTTTTAGCTCATGACACAAGTCAACATTTTAGCGTGACCTAGAAAAAGCTGTCAAACTGCACTTTTTCCCCAAACTCTGTAATTCTCACCTCGTCTCCAACATTTCAGTTTTTTCCCCTCTGCACACAGTAACTGCCCTCAGACTAATCCCTTAAGATACTCAAAACTCTCTCGCTTGCTCTGTGACTGTCTTCCTCTCACTTTGCTACACTCTTTCACTATTTGTCAAGTCACCAAAGCTCTCTTCCTAATCCCCTGTCACAGCATCTGAGTGGAATTACACTCATATCACGCCTGGAGGAAAACACACCAAAGATTACAGAGCAGTTTCACATATAATTCCCTAAGGGTCCGTACATGACAAAGTTTGGCATGACAATCATAAACCCAGACCACCATGACAGTCCCTTACTGATTTTTTATATGGTTGGTTCTACAACCCTAGAACTCAATCCTCTAAAAGAGACCCTCAGACTCTGCCCTTGGCTTTTAAAATCTTGAAGAAAAAGAGAAATTAAAAATCAATATCCCCTCTATTACAAAAAGGGCTCACAGCTAATGTTAACAAAGCTATAGATACCAAAATGACTTTTATACGGAAACATAATAACAGCCCTTTCCTTTCGATCTTTCCTTTGGGAAACCTACCTGAAACAATTATTGCATTTGGTGCAGCTATAGTCAACAAATAATACCTTACACATACACTCTTAGTAGTGTTGTCACGATACTGGAATTTCTAACTTCGATACGATACCTTGAAAAATATCGATACTCGATACCATTTTCGATACCACGGTGAAAAAAACTGCCACAATAATAAGGGGGTAATTTTTTTTAATTTAAAGATAAATGTAACAAGTCGAGAACATGCGGTATATTTTACATGAACAAAAAAATGTCTTGAGGTAGTGCATTTGTTGATTTATTTATTAATCTTTTATTAATCTTAGTTAAATGTTAATTGAAACTAACGTTTACTAATACATGTACTAATTAAAATCCAAAGTTCTATTTGTTGATATTCTCATTTGCTTCATAACCAAAATATTTCCAGATATAGGGCCCTATGAAATCCGTTTTATTTTTCCCCAAATTCCGTTTTATTTTTTTCTACATTCAATTTTTTCCATTTTAATTTTTCTGGATTCCGTTTTTTTCCGTTTGAATTTTTCTGGACTCTTTTTTTTTTTTTAATGGTCAAATTAAATGCTATTAATCTAAAAGCATGTCTAATTCATTAAAATCATGAAAATTATACAATTTAACATTTAATTTATTAAAAGTGTAACAAAAATGACACGTTTAGGGCCGTATGAAATTTTTATTTTTTTCTCACCTTATGTTTTATTGTTACCAAATTCTGTGTTTTAGCATGTCTATTATTTGAATGCATACAAACAATTTGTATTTATTCTTACAGTAGCCTTATGAAATGTGTTTTCCCCCTCAGAAATTCTGTGTTGTGTATTTAAATTTGACTGGATATCAGATGAAGGCATAAAACTATTTTAATTAATTTATATTTGAATTAATGAAAATTAAACATTTACATTTTTGGCAAATGAAGGGCATTTACTATTAAAATAAAAATATTTTGTGATTATTTCTTTAAAAAAATTAACAGTAGTAGTAAGTAGTAGTATTATGTACATTCTACTAAATAATAGTAATATAGCCTATTTCTGGCACACGGTCTTTAATAAGCTAAACCGAACTTTTATTTTGACGGGTTGCCGTGAATACTTCTAAAGTTCTGTGTGTGTATGATATGATGCGAGTTTTACTCAAATTAAATGGTAAAATGCTCGTAAAGTGCCTTTCAGGTCAGTTCTGGAGATATTGTTGATGTATTTATGTCCTCATTGAGACGGCAGACGCTGAAATCACCGCGAGCGCCACATTAGTAAACACAACCGCAGGTGCAGCACATTCACACAGAGAAGCGCAGAACATGCAGGATTCATATTTAAATCGACTTTTGCAGCTTAATATTTACAGATACTAGTCCATATCGCGATTTGATTTGTGTAATGACCTACTTTTGATTAATTCATCCAAACTTTGACAAATTCCGTGACATTCCGCGTTAAACTGTAAATTCCGTGTTTATGACTGGATTCCGTGCGCGTTCTCTGCATCGCGGAGATCATAGATCCCTACAGATAGCGTTCCTGCTGTGTTCTTTAACAACCAGAGCAGTCATCTTTCTATTCACTTCACTTGTGCTATTTAACCAGAGCGAAGGAGACGAGTGCGGTCACGTGTGGTGCTTGTCCACGCGCCTTTGGAGAGAAGTGAAAGTGACAGCTCGGCTAGTATCGGTGTATCGATACTTCGGGAAATTAATATTGGTACCGTTCAGATATTTCAGTATCGATATTTATCGAAATATCGATATTTTTGACAACACTAACTCTTAGAAGTAAAGGTTAATTGGCATTGATTTATTTAAAATGAATAGCTCACTCTCAAATGAAAATTTGCAGAAAAATTACTCCTCTTCAGGCCATCCATGATGTAGATGGCTTGTTTCTTCATCAAAACAGTTTTGGAGAAATTTAGCATTACATCACTTGCTCACCAGTGGATCCTCTGCAGTGAATGGATGCCATTAGAATGAGAGTCCAAACAGCTGATGAATATATTAAAATAATCCACAACATGACGCCAGTCCATCAATTAATGCTTTGTTTCTTACAAACATGCAGCACTTCCCAAATCCATCATTAATTTGGTTTTTTTTAAACTTCAAATGAGCCCTCTAGCCATAATATGGCTTTCTCCAGTAAAGAGTCACCTCATCTGAATCAGGAAAATAAAACACAGATCAAGGAAAAATCAGTGCAAAACAGTTTTAAAATATATCGGTGGATTTTAATTTGAGAGAACAACAGGTAACTTTTAAGAGGCCTTTTTCACTCAAGGATTATGGACTTTTGTATTTTGGCCAGAAGCGATGGTTTAAAGTCTTAAATCTTAATTATGTATTTCTTACACGCTTTTGTGTTACAAGACATCAATTGATGAATTGGAGTCATATTGAATATCAGCTTTTTGGACTCTCATTCTAACACTGTAGAGCAGGGGTGGTGAACGTCGGTCCTGGAGAGCCGCAGCCCTGCAGCGTTTTGCTTCCACCCTAATCAAACACACCTGGACAAGCTAATCAAGGTCTGAAGGGTTACTACAGGGGTGCCCGATCCTGCTCCTGGATTCTGGGTTCTTCTTTTTTAAGAACTGTTACCTGAAAGGTTTTTTGGGGAACCCAAAATGGTTCTTCTCTGGCATCACTGTGAAAACAAGCCCGTTTGTAACTTTTTTTTTTTTTTTTTAAAGTGGACCACCTTGACATTATAGCATGTCAGGCATTTAGGACAGGAAATCTTTTGGGTCAGCTGGCTCATGGTTTCCATTGCAGCTGATTGAAAGCAAATTAAATTTGGATCTGCCCCTTCACATTTGCGCTCTGCTGCGAAATCACACGGATTTATTTTTTGTGCATGTAATTAAATTAAAATGGAGCACCCCCGAAGCGTGTGGCCGGCTTATGTCTGAAGTCATTTGTGCACTCGAGCTTGTAGTGCACAGCTGACTGTACAGAAGTGCCGGAGAAAAGGACAATATTCTCAAATGATCTCTAACAACACTTTCACATTAAGGTCTTTTACCCAGACGGCTTTACAAGTGCAATTAAGTTAGAAGAACCATGCTCCTGTGTTCCTAGACAAAATAACTTGTCAAGCTGATTTAATCAAGTCTAACTTTACACTCTTAAAAAGAACATAACTAAACCATTTCCAAAAAAATACAAAAATACATAAATGGACTTATGTTTTATGTATGTGCGGTGAAATATCAGTAAATATCCAAATTGTCCAAACAGAGAAAAACAGTGAAATATTTGCATGTATGAGGTTAAATCAACAAATCACCTGCAGCTGCTGGGGAGGGTCCGGCGGCTCAGAGGTGTCATGCTGGAGATTACGGCAGCTGCCAAAAGCCATGTGATGCCGTTTTCACACCTGTGCTGGCACGGTACCAGTCTGCAATGGTGTGAGCATACTTTAGTTTAAAAAAAAACAAAGCCAGTACTGTTTCTTTCTCATATTATAAACAAACATAAACTGAAATTGCCAATTTGATGAAACATAATTATCAGTGTGTGAGAAACAGCAGTGGTATTATCATGTTATCACTATAATATTGGCCCAGCTGCCTAAAATTAAATTGTCTGCTGGATTACATTGCTCTCTGAGGGTAGAGTGTAAATTTTCAGAGACTCTGCAAAACTGAGACATCCTCCAATGAGGCAGTGATGAGAAAATAGCATCTATTGATCAGGCTCATCTATCACTGACAGCTGGGGAATGCTGAGTCGCTCAATGACGCGAGAGGAAGTGCAGTTGTGTTGTCAGTAAAGCTAATGTTATTCCATGGGTTAATAGGGCAGAAGATGTTCTGGGGTCTCTTATCACAAAAATATTTTTGTAAGGATTAAGATACTGTACACTCTCAGACAAAAAGGTACACAATTTTCACTGAGGTGATACCCATTTAAAAAAGGTACTAATATTAGGGATGCAATACTTAGTATCCAAATCCGATATATTGCATATAGTTTCATGTTATTGTTAAGCCCCTCAAAAGTACAAAAACATTATAAAGCATCTAGCACCATAAAGTCAAAGTCCTAGTGTTCTGAAGCCATTCCACAGGCAGACGGCTCAGACTATTGTAGATTTAATAAATTACGCATCTCTTTCTCTTATTGGCACATCTCTTATCTGCACGCTGTGACTCCTTGTTGCTTCAAGCACATCATTCTGCGCACGGGATGCTCATAAGCGCTTTGTTGCGCTCCGTATTGGAGCTTTTCGTATTATAATACTTTTGTGCAGTGAAAGATTATTTATAACGTTTCTTGTTCTGTCCTATGATAGCACAGACTCCTCTATCAAATGTTGCTGCCTTCATGACTGTGCTAAACATTTAAAAGAAATGTCTTTTAATTGTATATTTTATATTTATAGATAAATACATTTACTTGTTTATTATTGTATTTTACAACAACACAAAGAGCAATGTGTAACATCTTACACTTATTCACTTTTATTTGTTCCCCACTAAATAAATGTTATTTCAATAAATGTTTAGATTTTGTAAAATTGTGCATTCATGATTTTTCTAGAATAACTTTTGCTGCTAAATTATCCACTAACCTAGTTTATAATAGTATTTTTTTCAAGGTTCCTCCCCAGTGAAGTTTTCGTGAATTATTTTTCAGTGTGTGCAGTATTCCAATCCTTACAGTAATTAATCTATTACATGAGTGCAAGTTTCCTAAATACTGTGCCATTAGATTAAAGTAAACAAGTTTTAAAATAAAAATTTTCTGTATTAAAAACACAATAGCTAAATTATTAGCTAAAATTACAGTAAAAGTTCAGAAGTTTGGGGTCAGTAAGATTGTTTTAATTCTCGTAATCTCTTAATTTAATTTTCAGCAGCCATTAACAGCAATATAGAAGTCTTTTACTTCTGATCAATTTATGTTTTTATAACGGTATTACTATTTTTTTTTTTTGTTTGTTTGTTTCAAAACACAAAAACAATTACCAAACCTTTGACCGTTAGTGCATATTATAATTTATTTTTCCGTCTCAAGTGAAATTAAATAAAAAATTCTTGGAAATGCATTATTTTAACCACATTTTAACTGTATTTGTCTTCTTGCATTAAACATTTTATTGGCTGTTTGTTTAAAATGCTGATTCATTAAACCATCAAATGAAACAAAGTTCATCAAAAAGCTGAAAATTGCACTACCGTTATGACAATTGTAATCTAATTTAAAAGGGAAAAGGACATCAAAAGGCAGTATTCATCAGATACCGAAGCACAAAACAGCAGAAACGCTGAATAGCTCTACCGGGTAACTCTACCGGGCAGGACTTGAGAGTATTCTCGTGTTTCAGACACACAAGGCTGCAGAATCCACCCCGCCACAGATCACACACAGTGCTACGGTGATCAAACGGATACCTTTTGCTTCTGCATATCATTCAAGGACTTCTTGGAGCAAACGCTTGGTTTGGTGGACAAATAAAACAATCCCACACTTGACCTCCATTCAACTCAAGAACCATCTCCACATGGCAGTTCCTCTGAACATCACACACAAAAACAGGGTGCAGAGCTCCTCCCTACAGCAGACAGAGGCAGTTTGGCATTTCTCCCCACTCAGTGCATGGCATTCGGCCAGTTCACCAGCCCTCATCTGCACTCCAGTTCTCCCTGAATGGACAAACACGTTTGATTGACAGCACTGCTGAGAAGTCAACATCCCTGATAGACTATAATTCAAGAGTGAGAAGGAGTGGAGGATGCTAACTCTGCGCTGTGGTAAACCCCATGAGTGCACAGGACAAATATTTCAGTCAGCTGTCCTCACCAGTTGTCTTTAAGATGACTCTGCAGAATCAAGTCTGTATGCTGTTTATGTATCATCACCATCAGTACGGTCATCACGCTCTGCGTTAACAATACATTCATAAATGGTTAGAGAGTCTGACTTATAACCTGAAGGTTGCGGGTTCGAGTCTCAGGTCCGGCAGGGATTGTAGGTGGGGAGTGAATGTCCAGCGCTCTCTCCACCCTCAATACCACGACTTGAGCAAGGCACCGAACCCCCAACTGCTGCCCACTGCTCCGGGTGTGTGTTCACAGTGTGTGTATGTGTTTGTTCACTTCTCACTGCTACATGTGTGCACTTGGATGGGTTAAATTCAGAGCACAAATTCCAAGTATGGGACACCATACTTGGCCACACGTCACGTCTTCCTTTCCTAACTAAAGGATTTAAAGCACAGCTTTGTGTTTGCAAACCTACCAGTATTAGCTGCCTGACAGCAATTGCAGACCAACAAAACAGAAGTGATCAACCATGGCAAGGTATAATTAGCTTCATACACTATGAACAAAAAGAAAGGTGGTGTGCTCCAGTGAAACAGTCTACTACCTACAGCGGTGGAACCACAACGGGGAATTATTCACCGAATTATTCACTGAATCCTCAAGAGACTGAATTGACAGAATGTGTATAATTTTCTGTGTGACCTGATTCTACATTCAAGAACCAAATAAACATTAATAGATTGGTTTAGTAGTTTTAAATAAATAAATAAAAGAGACTTTGTGGTAAGAGTTTCTATTGATATACTCTACTCTTCAAAAGTTTGTAGTCAGTCAATCGGTTTTATATTTCTGAAATAAAATAAATAAATTCTTATGCTCGCCAAGGCTGCATTTACTTAATAAAAACAGTAACAACAGCAGTATGTGAAATGATTGCATTTTAAAATAAGTGTTTAAAATAACTGTTTTAAAATGTAATTTATTCCTGTCTTCAGAGTCACATGATCCTTCAGAAATGATTCTATGCCAATTTGGTGCTCAAGAAAAATGTATTAATGTTATAAAATTGTTGCTTAATATTTTGTGGAAACCGTAATACATGTATTTAAAAAAAAAATTAAACATTCTAAACATCCTTAGTGTCATTAGTTTAATGCATCCTTGCAGAATAAAATTCACTTATTTTAAATAGACAGACAGACATACAAAATATACAGTTCTGGAGATCTACTGCAGATGATTTCCTACCAAGTGCCTCTAACTAAACTGCAAATATATTTCAAAGAATTTATGCTATTATGCTCTCTAGCTTTTCATCCTCAAAAGCATTCACTGCATGCATCATCTCGGTACCTTAAACATGACTTTGTTTCCAGACACAGACAGACAAAAAAAAACGCATGCCCTTACTCCCAGAAATTGCATCAAGACAGCCAATAAGATTTGAGCTTGCCAGGTCAAGGAAGTGCTACCAGTCTGAGGTCCTGTGTCAACTTAGGATAAGACTATACAGGCAATAAGTTAAATCAGGGTTTTTTAAATGTAAACGTTGGCTGTAAACTAGATTAATTGGCCTCTTAGCAACAGCCTCACATGCTTCAGAGCATCAGATGAAAGGAGGCATTTTGCTTTGAACAGTCCTACACATGCAAGCAGCAAGAGAGGAAGTCCAATTTACTCTAGAGACAGAACAATGAGGCATCTCCTAACTACAAAAGCTAGTCCTGGTTTCCATTTCCAGGGTTCAGTCACCTCCTTTTAAAACTAGTTTGCAGGTAACAGAGTCTTAGAAGTCTCCCACAGGCAGAGAGTTCTTGAAGATTCATATTATCCCACCTATTAACTGGCTGGATGAGCTGGGTGACGTAAACTGAGAAGTAAGTTGCTTTTGCATCACTTGTGTGGAAGATAAAATTGGAGGGAGGGAGACAGGGGGAAGGATGAGGGCAGAATACTCCGATGAATCGATAAATATCACTTGTGTCCTTGGCGAATTACCAAAAAGACCAACATGATACAGAAGAAGAGACACTAGCGCGAACCCTCTATGGCAGTGGTCGGCAACAGGCGGCCCGCGGGCCAAAAGTGGCCCACCAGCTATAATATCTGGCCCACGCCTGTAGCCAGATTATTTTGATAGCGGCTGGTTCTGAAATAGATCTGTCATGACAGCAACAGACAGTTATTCACAATCAGAGTATGTGAGCGGAGCGGTGTGATTTTGACTGGAGCGAGAAGCAGATTTTTTAAAAGTGGGAGCATCGTGGTTTTCACTCGTTCCAAGAGCGCTCCATCACGAGTACAATTCATGCCAACGACCCGTAATATAACTGCATATTTAGCAAGAATTCACACGTTAAACCTATTTAGCTAGCTAGATAGAAAAGGATCACTCAAATCAGAAAGAATGTGAAGGCTATGATGACTGCAGTGGACATGAGCGGGAAGTTATATTTCTCAAGGAATTTATTTGTTCCTTCTGAATATGATATAAACTCGCAAATTGCGAGTTAAAAAGTCATAATTTTGAGATATAAACTCGCAATTCTGATAACAGTCTTTTTCCCCCCTCAAAACTGGACTTTAACTCGCAATTACGAGTTATCATCTCACAAATCTGAAATAAATAAATATAAATTGTGAGAAAGTCGCAATAACCTTTTTTTTATTTTTTATTCAGTGGTGGAAACGGGCTTCCATAGAACTCTGATATTTCAAACATACTGAAATACTTTAGACGCGGAGCGGTGTTTCTGATATCAGTGAGCGTGGAGTGGAGTGATTATTAAATGCTCGGAGGGGAAATTGTTGACGCTCCACTCCACTAACATACTCTGATCGGACACCGCCACACAAATGCGGCTTTTTGTTAATGACTGTCGCAGGATTTTACACAGTAACAGCTCACTACCAGTAGCAAAATACATTGTAACAGTCAGTCACAGGCAATTCTGGTTGCATTTTATCAATCAATATCTTATATTATCCTTTGACTATGTTCCGGCCCACTATCTAGTGGTGAATTTTTTTTTTGGCCCGATGGCAAACTTACTTGCCGACCCCTGCTCTACGGTCATTGCTATATTTTATTTAACCGAAGCTTAACCTACCACTCAGTGTGCATACAGTGCATACACCTCACTAGGAAAAAAGTAGTAAATCATTTTGATATGCATTTTGCAAAAATGTAAGGCTTTTCTTTAAATTGTAACCCTGTTGCCATTATTTGACTGGGATGCAAGCACAATTACCACCGCTGACATTTCTGGGACACAGGAAATTCCAGTAAATGATGAACCTTTGTGAAAACCAGCGTTTACCTGGCACCAGCAGCACCACAACACATCCCTTATAATTGAGTGGGTCTTTGAAACTACTAAGCAAAATAAATAGATCAGTTTTAGCTCTTTTGCCGAAACAAAATTATTGGTTTAAATAACTACACATTTGCTGAACATTTCCTCCACATAACACCATAAGAATGGTTACTTAAGTCAGAAACAATGAGGAATCCTTTAAGCCTTCGGTTTTCTTATTGCCATATCCATTTGGCTACACTGAAACATTTAGCAACATCTTGTTAAAAAAAAAAAACAGTAGCTTCAATATTCAAACTAGGGGTCGACCGATTATCAGCCTGGCCGATTATTGGCACCGATATTAATCATTTTTATGATAATCGGTATCGGTCATTTTTAAAACCGATGTGCCGATAAAATTATTTAATTTTGAAACGCGCTATTTGGCTCTGATGCAGCCTGTCGGAACTCACCACTCTGTGGCCTAGAGCAGTCTCCGCCCACCACGCATCTGATTTGTTGAGAGTCAGGAGTCCGACCAATCAACGTGGAAGACTAAAGGCACTCTCACACGGAAAGCGCTTGCTAACTGGTGCTGCTTCATCACGCATAGTTATTTCTCAAAGGCAGCAGCAGACGTTGCTCAAGTTGCAATAAATTACAATCCACTACACTGAAGTTGTAAAAACCTCAATATTATCTATTTATGGTTTCCGAGATGGGGGAAACGCAGGGGGAATCGCGGAATCCAGCGTTTACTGTATAACGCGGAGTCATGGAATTAGTCAAAGTTTGGATGAATTAATCAAAAGTAGGTCAGTACACTTAAATCGACTCACAATATGGACTATCTGTAAACATTAAGCTGCAAAAAGACTATTTAAATATGAATTCTGCATGTTCGGCGTGTCGCTGTATATGTGAAAGGCACAGACGCACGGTTTTGACACACACACACACACACACACACACTGAAGTGCGCGACGCTCGCGGTGTTTTCCGCATCTGCCATGTCACTAAATGAGGACATAAATATATGAACATCATCCCCAGAACTGCTCATTTGACTAAAAGATAAATTAAATTAATGTTTTATTCCTTCATTTACACTGCACTGCACTGTAAATGAAAACTAATGGAAATTACTGTCACATAGGCCAAGATTAAGATACTGTCACATAGGCCAAGATTATGATGATGGAAATTGGGACATTTCAATAGGCTATTGAAGTGAGCCTATAACAGGCTATTAGTGTTATAGTTTCATTAAAATAGTTGCGGTCTTCATCGCAACTTCTACAATGGAGCTATGAAGACAATTAAATTATTTACACTTATTATATACATTGCGCTTTTTAAATTAATCAATTGATGTGCATTAGATGATGAATTGAATAGTCCCCTCTTGTAGGTTATGATTTAGTCAACCGAAAATAATTAATGAAGAATTATGAGAGGTTATGCTATTACACATACATTTCTAACATGTAAATTATTGAAGCCAAATACTTACATTTCCCCAAGCTGTTTAGCTGTAGTATTTAGTATTCATAGGCTTAATCATGAAGCATACAGTGGCCCCACTTTTAACTCTCTCTTTATATATTACCCTTATTGTAGACAGATGCATGGGGGAAGACAAGAGTAAGAAGTGCAACCAACACTAGGGAAGGCCATTTTTGTCAGAGCCCTTGTTATTCTTAATTTTGACATTCATTTTAATTTTTTACACCAGACATATATATATCGGTTCAATATATTGGTTATCGGTCTACTTTGTCTGTAATAATCGGTATCGGCCCTGAAAAACACATATCGGTCGACCCCTAATTCAAACCACAGACCTTAAATTTACTCAAATATCAGAAACCCGCTATTTAAAAAAACCCACAAAAAAAACCTGCAACCCAGCCATCCCACAGCAAATTAGCTTTTCAAGTTGACCCACAAATTGACAACGACTGAACATTTTATAGTGCAACAGTCAGGTTCTGGAAGTAAAAATCATTTCATTTTATGGGATTTGATTTTGAACAAAAAATTATAAACCATTGAAGACAAGACCAACCGAGAGCTACAAGGTTGTAATTCAAAGGTATATGCATTTGTTACATCAATCAGCCTGCATTATTTCAAATCTTTTTTCTTTTTTTTTTATAATAATGCTCAACAGCGAAAAACCCAGTAGCCCCTCACCGCAGAATACAAGATCCAGGGGGCATGGTTGGATCCGCATCTAAGAGGTGGAGATGGGAATAGGTTTAGGGGTGTAGACGGGGTGGGTTTAGGGATCAGGGGGTAGAGATGGTTAGGTTTAGGTATATGTAAGGTGGGAGGAGTTGGATCTGGATCCAACCTCGCCCCTGGATCTTGTGTTCTGCAGTGAGGACCATCTCAAAAACCAGGTGAAAAACAACATTAAACAAGATTCTGCAAAGAAATCTACACCAATGAGCAAATTGTCCCCATCCTCCATGAAGCCCTGTAAATGATGTAAACGTAATACGCCATACACAATGCTTAGTGGGAACCCCCCCCACCCAATCTACTGTCAACCTTGAGCTAGCGGTTATTAAAATGAACATTAAATTAGTTTCTGGCACTGTTTGAAGTTCTAATATATATATATTTTTTTTTTTTTTTATTATTATTATTTTTTTTTTTTTTTTCAGATTTTACAGGAAAAAACGATATTCGCAAACCACAATGATTACCACAGTAAGTCATGACGCAACTTCCTGTGTCAGGTATGCAGTTTACCTGCGGTAGCGCGGAGTTGAGCTGCCTCTGAAGCACATCTCTCTCGTGAAGCACATCCTGGAGTTTGGTCTGCGACTGGATGAGGGTCTCCTGTGTCTCCCGTAAAGACTCCAGCAGCTTATCTCTCTCATCCAACATATTCACCATCAGCTGTTCAAAATTAGACTCGGCATCCGTGCCGTTCTGAGAGCCTCTCTGGGAACTCACCGAGTCCCCCTCATTTATGGTTGGCATCACTTCACACATCATATTGCTCGGTGTTCTATGAAGTCTAAGTCAAATTAGAAATTGCTTTTTTTTCAGGTTTGAAGTGCACTATTAATATTTAATACCATTTATATGCACATTAAACATGTCCATGTATTTTAAAATGCATATGCATCTAATTTCACTAACTGCATCTCTGTCTAGATTCTTCACACACCTTGACCTCTCTGGTCCATGACTGTCGGCCTTTTCCGCTCTGATATTATCCACCTAGTTTGACTTGGACCTCGATGCATTTCGCTGGACGCTCATTACAGCGCTCACCAAACGCATATTCCGATTTCAGCTGATTGAACCTCGGCGCCCTTCGCTTTAACATCCACTAGTTGCCATTAACCTTTCAGAAAACGGTGAAATTCGCGTCTGCCGCATCCTCCAGATCCCTCTGCCACCACCACCACCATCATCATCTCCTTGCACGGCAAGCCGAGCGAAGCGCTCCTCCCTCTACGAGCTCATTCCCGCTTGCGATTCCGCTATCTCCACAAACATTCGCGCATGTTTTAAAATATGAATGCTCCGACGCTTTGGTGGACGTGAAGGTTAAACGCCTCCCACGTCGTCGGCGAAAGGCATAGTCATTCGGCGTGGCTCCGTAAAGCTCTTCAAACACCGTAAAATCGGAGATCCTCACATCAGCACCACGCGACTACATGACTGTCATGCACGAGACGCCAGTGTGAGAATGGTGTCACGTGCAGCGCCCTCTGGCGGCAGGCAGGTTCATAGAAAACACGGACCTTTAATGAAGTGCCTATATATATTTTATGATTTTTTTAAATTAATATTTTATTTTATTTAAGTTTCCCAACGTTTCTGATTTCTAGTGTAAAACGAACAGTTTTTTATTTTTGATCAAAAGTACTTACAGATCAGCCTATACCTTATGAAGAAAAGTATCTGATGAATTTAAAAAGAAATAAAGAATCTAAAAGGGTTCCATTCAGACTCCTTACAAAAATGACTTTTCTCGAGGTTCGGTAGTCTTTTCGTTGTTCAAAAAGATTCTCTAGTATATTTATTATATTTACTTGACACTTTAAAGCAGGGGTGTCAAACTCAGTTCTTCGAGAGCCGCAGCCCTGCTCCAACACACATACCATATAGTTTTCAAATAAGCCTGAGGGACTCGATCAGTCGGATCAGGTGTGTTTAATTAGGGTTAATTAGGGTGTTTGACACCCCTGCTTTAAACGTTAAAAAATAAACTGAGATGACGTCATGGGAAGATGGAGGAGGGGGAGATGTCGATTCCCAGGGTGGTTGGCAACAGCTGGACTGTGAATGGACAGGAGCGTGTGGAAGGAAGTGACGGATCAGGAAATGAACTAGGAGAGATGGAAGTAGGTGGCGGGATATACGAAAGCTGGGAGTCGGTTAGGAATAATAAACGGAAAAAGAAAAGGAAAAACAAAACCGATGAAAGTGATTCAGACAGGGGATCAAATACGGAGGAGAAGCGGAGGGAGGAGTATGTAATTTTTGCAAAACTTATGGACGAAGGGGACTCGTTTGGAGGTATGAATCCAATTCAACTAACAAAATCGTTAAATAAGGAAATAGGTGAAATAAAGAGTGCTAAAGTACTAAGAAATGGAGCCCTGATGATTGTGTGTAAGGATGAGAAACAGCAAGGGAAAGCAATCAAAATGAACATAATCAACAGAAAGAAAGTGGAATGTTCCAAGACTTACAAGAAATTTACAAAAGGAGTCATTACTGGGATTCCGGTAAACGTATCAGTTGATGATGTGAAGAGAAACATAACAAATGCTAGAGTAAATGAAGTTAGACGTCTTAAAATTAACAGAAATGGTAATATGCAGGATAGTCTATCGGTGATGATCAACTTTGATCAGGAAAAACTTCCAGAAAAAGTGTACATTGGCTTTATGTGCTATGACGTAAGATTGTATATTCCCCCTCCAATCAGATGTTTTAAATGTCAGAGATATGGGCATATAGCTGCGGTATGCAAGGGAAAGCAGAGATGTGGAAAATGTAGTGGAGAACATGAGTATGGAAAATGCCAGGAGGGTACAAAGCTGAAGTGTTGTAATTGTGGGGGGGAACACAGTGCCGCTTACAGAGGATGTGAAGTTAGTAAGAGGCAGACCGAAGTGCAACGAATCAAGGTTGTTCAGGGAATCAGTTATGCAGAAGCTGCAAAGAAAGTCTCAGGGAATGTGACAGTAGTTAAGCAATCAGAAATTATCAGGAAAGAAATTAATCAAGGAAAGAAATGTCAAGGATGTAATAAATTGAAGGAGGAAACTTTGATAGTGAAAAAGAATGATTTTGTAATGTTCATGGCAGAAATAATAAATTGCTCTGCACAGACAAAAAGTAGAAATGAAAGGATTAAAATAATTGTTAAATCTGCAGAGAGATATCTAGATGTTAAAGGGCTGCAATGGGAGACCGTAAGAGACTCCCTTACTGAAGAGACACAATCTTCTCAGGCATGTGTTGGATTTTCTTAATGTTACTGACCATACTACAGTGGAATGCAAGGAGTCTAATTGCAAATGGCCAAGAGCTTAAGAAATACATCGATATGTTAACAGTGAAACCTAATGTAATATGTATTCAGGAAACATGGTTAAAACCACAGTTGGATTATATAATAAATGGTTATAGTATAATTAGAAGAGATAGAGAATCTGGCAGAGGAGGAGGAGTAGCAACATTTATACAAAATGGGATGAAATATAAGGTAGAACAAATAAATAAAGAGTATGAATCAATCATAACTAAGATATGGACCGAAAGAGGGAGTATAGATATTGTTAATTATTATAATCCATGTGAAAAATTAAGTCAAGTTATTTTAGAAGCTGTTGTAGGTTATTTGCATGACAAAGTAGTGTGGTGTGGTGATTTTAATTCCTATAATACATTATGGGGAAGTAATAATACTGATGTGAATGGACAAATAATTGAAGAATTCATTGATGATAATCACTTGGTGTGTATTAATAATGGAGAGGGAACACGATATAACAGTATACAAAATACAGAAACTGCACTTGACCTAACATTTGTGTCTTCTGTTATTGCAGGGATTACTACATGGAATGTAAACAAATATACTACAATAGGGAGTGATCATTATCCGGTAGTGACTACGGTTGGTACAAAAATATGTCATGAAAAAGAAAATAGAAGTCCTAGATGGAAGTTGGAGAAAGTAGATTGGGAAGTCTTTCGAGTAATTTGTGAAGATAGATGTATGACTCTGCAAGAAGAAAACCAGATGGACGTAAATATATTCAATAGTAAGTTAGTTAATGAAATAATTCAGTCGGCTGAACAAACTATACCTAAAACAACAGGAATAAGACATGTAAAGAATGTACCTTGGTGGAATGATGATTGTAAAGCAGCTATAAAAGTAAGGAATAAAGCATTTAAGAAACTTAAAAAGCAGCATTCTATGGAGGCTTTGATTCAGTATAAAAGCGCCCAGGCAGTAGTAAGGAAAACAATAAAAACACAAAAGCGTATTTTTTGGAAACAGTACTGTGATAGTATTGGAAGAACAGTACATCTGTCAGATGTATGGAATATGATTAGGAAAATGGGGGGGATTAGAAGGAATTATGAGTTACCAGTGATTATAGGCAAAGTCAAAATGGCTGTCACCAATTTAGATAAGGCTGAACTTCTAGTAGAAACATTTAAGAAAGTTCATAGCGCAGATAATCTTTCAGAAGAAGCAAAACAGTGTAGGAGTAACACATTAATGAATTATCCTAATTTGGTAAAGAAAGATGAGATGTCAGATAGTTTATTAGATTTGCCTATAAACATGTTTGAGTTAAAAAGAGCAATCAAAACTGCTCGGCAGACCACTCCAGGAAGAGATGGAGTGTGTTATAAAATGCTGGCAAATATGACAGATAATACACTGGAAAAAGTACTAAAATTATTTAACCTAGTATGGGAAACTGGTCAACTCCCTTCAGTATGGAAACAAGCAATAATAGTACCTATTCTTAAACCTGGAAAAAACCCATCAGATCCTTCTAGTTATAGGCCTATTGCACTTACTTCTCAATTATGTAAAACAATGGAAAGAATAATTACAGAAAGAATAACATATTTTTTAGAGAGTAAAAATCTGTTGTCTCCTTATCAGAGTGGATTCCGTAAGGGCAGGAATACAATGGACTCTGTATTATGTCTAGAATCAGACATTAGGAAAGCACAGACAAACAAAGAAGTAGTAGTAGCTATCTTCTTTGATGTGGAAAAGGCATATGATATGCTCTGGAAAGAAGGATTATTAATCAAGTTAAAGTCTTTAGGAATTAGTGGTAGAGCATATAACTGGGTTCAGAACTTTTTATTTGACAGAAAAATACAAGTTAAAGTAGGTGAAGAATACTCTAGAATGCATACAGTGGAGAATGGAACACCACAAGGTAGTGTGTGCAGTCCATTAATATTCAACATAATGATTAATGGCATCTTTTCACAAGTTGAACAGAATATTGGAAAATCTTTATATGCAGATGATGGGGCTTTGTGGACTAGAGGTCGCAATATATCATATGTTCATAAAAAAATGCAAAAGGCAATAGAGGAAGTTGAAAAGTGGGCTAATAAATGGGGGTTTAAATTATCTGTATCAAAAACGCAGGTCATTTGTTTCTCAAGGCGACTTAAAAGCATACCCCTCTCTTTGAAATTATATGGGAATCCTCTTGAGCAAGTTAAAGTTATAAGATTTCTAGGAGTTTGGTTTGATGAAAAACTTACATGGAAAATTCATCTGGATAAAATTAAGGACAAGTGTAAAAATATTATTAATATTCTTAGGTGTTTATCAGGACGGGAGTGGGGAGCTAGTAGGACATCCCTACAGAGTATATACTGGGCACTCATGAGATCTGTCCTTGATTATGGATGCATTGCCTATATGTCAGCAGCAGAAACAAACCTCAAACAATTAGATATACTGCAAGCACAAGCCCTAAGAATCTGCAGTGGATCATTTAAAACATCGCCGGTATCATCTATGCAGGTGGAGATGGGAGAAATGCCTTTAGGTATAAGACGAATGAAGTTAATGTTGGCATATTGGGTTAATATCCAGGGACAAAGTGTTTTACATCCTGTCAAAAGTGTATTGACAGACTGTTGGGAACATAATGTAACAAATTTTATGAGTTTTGGGTGGATAGGTGACGCAAAGGCGAGGTATATAGGACTAAATCAAGTACAGTACAGCAACACAGTCTCAATATCCTCCATCCCTCCCTGGTTATTCCCCTTACCAACCGTTGACCTCAGTATACAACAGGAAATAAAGGATCAATCCAAACAACTTCCAGTGTGGTATATAGTGTGGAAGTATATTGAGAGACATTTCCATGATTCAGTGTTTTTATTTACGGATGGATCAAAAGACCCGAAGACAGGATATGCCGGTGCAGCTGTGTATATTCCAATGAATGATTCTTACATTAAGAAAAGAGTTTCTGATCATTTATCAGTTTATGCTACAGAACTATTGGCAATTTTAATGGCCCTGCAGTGGACAGAAGAAAAGCAAATGAATAACATAGTTATTGCATCTGATAGCTACTCAGCACTGGAAAGCATAAAATCTGGTAGCTCATCTTTTAGGATGGATATAATTAATGATATATTCCATAAATTGTATAACTTAAAGCTTATGGGTATATCAATTCAATTTATTTGGGTTCCTGCTCATGTTGGTGTGGTAGGAAATGAGAAGGTGGATGTTATGGCTAAACAAACTTTAAAATTAAAGCAGATAGATTTACAAGTTCCATTAAGTAAAGCAGAAGCTAAAGTGTTCATTAGGAGATATGCACAATCTATATGGCAGGAACACTGGGATGGTATTGAAACAGGAAGACACTTATATAATATTCAACAACAAGTTGGTACTGGGAGGAGAGAGAGCAGGAACAGAAATGAAGAGAATATAATAACCCGTTTGAGAATAGGTCACACAGGATTGAATAGTACACTGTTTAAAATCGGCAAACATCCAACTGGGGAATGTAATCACTGTAGTCAGCAAGAGACAGTTGAACATGTAATACTTCACTGCAGGAAATACAACAAAGAAAGACATAATTTTATTCAGTCACTAATTAAAGCTGAGCATAAAGATTTTTCAATAATAGGTATACTAAAGGAAAAGGCTATATATGACATTATTACTAAGTTTATTAAAGAAACGGAATTAAGTAAAAGAATTTAGACAGTTATTTAATTTTTGTTTTATTTTATTTATTTAATTTCTTTTTTTTTTTGTTCCCCATCTATCATATTATGTTAATCCTATAAACATGTATCCTGTCCACACTCCAGTCCAGTCGGTGGCGGTAATGCACCTACAAGTTGGTTTGCCAACCGCCAATAAACACCAAAGAAGAAGAAGAAGAAGAAGAAGAAGAGATGACGTCATGATTTGTCGTAACCATTTTTTTCCCCTCTGAAGCGTGAGGTTATGAATATACACCGTCTGATTGGACAATTCTTCTCACATATGATTTCTGCGTCCAATTAGCGTCCAGTCGCATTCTGAGATCTCGCGAGAATGTACGCGACCTTGAGCGTCAGTTCCATGATGGCTGAAGATCCCGGAGGAGCTTTCTTTAATTTCACCCTCATTTTTCTCGTTTTCTCGTTACCTCTGCTGGAAAGATGGCAGGGCACACAGCCTCGATAAACGGCCATAGACCCCCGCTGTCGTCATGCCCAAGAAAGGGAACCGAAAACGGCTGAAATTTAGAGCCGAGGATGTTTGCTCGGAGTCAGGTAACAGCAGAGTGAGGCCGGCTGATGTTATGGTGTGTGTAGCGTATAATTGCCAAAGTCCATTTTCTTGATTTCTTGTGTTCCTTCATATTTTCTTACAGTGACTGTGGCTGACTATGCCAACGCTGATCCCGCCATCGTAAAGTCGGGAAGAGTTAAAAAGGCTGTTGTTAATGCTATTGAAAAAGAAGGTAAAATCAGAAATATGATGTATGAAAGCTCACTTCCGTCCCATAATAACGAAATAAAATATATTGTAAATAATTATGACAAACAGTCATAATTTTAGCATATTATTAGTTAAAGCCTTTTTGTCATAAGTGTAACTTTTCATGTCAAATTATATGAATCTCTGAATTAGACTGCAGATGTTCACTCCTGTTTCTGGAGCTCTTCAGTTTAGTTCAGCTCTCAAACTCTTGCTTGTACTTTACAATGACCCCAAACACTTAATTAGCTGATTCAGGTGTTTTTTATTAAACACAAATATCCTTAAGCAGGCCTGAACAGCCCTTAGTTCAGTCTATTTGGAGGATGATTTTAACCAGTATGTTGAGAATAAGGTCCTTTTTAAGACATTTGACACTTAAAAAAAAAAAATTATAATAATAATAATCAGATTTTTATTATTTTTCAGTGAAATTACTCTGTGGACTTGAGGCATCCCAGGGTCCTGTGCAGGAAGTGCTCTCCTCTGCAGCTGGTGTGAGTAATGCAGCCCATGAGAGCAGTGATGAACTGGACTCAGAGGAAGGAGATGAAATCAAAGGGTCCCACAAAAAGAAAAACAAAAGACGCAAAGGTAACTGCAGAGCATTTGGCCCAGTAAGTTTCCTAATACAGGATTTCCCAAACTGTGGTTCCTGAGAGAACTGAAGGAAATTAATTAAAATACAAACAAAACATTTTCTAATAAATTTGTTTTATTTGTTTACTGGCATGCCATTTGACCATTTACCAATATCAGTGAATATGTAAAGGTGTTAACTTTAATCTCAATGGGTCCTTCAGGTAAATATTTTAGTTTATTTTAGGGTTTTTGTTGACTAAATCATTTGAGAATCTCTCTTCTGATGTGATCCGATATTATTGTTTTTCTTGAAATTTTGAGTAACTCCTGTCATTATGAATGGCAGAAAACAGTGAGATCATAGATGGAGAGGAGTATCCCATTGATATTTGGCTTCTGCTTGCTGCATACATTCGGCCAGAAGATGTCTGCAGATTCTCCTTGATCTGCAAGAATGCTTGGACTGCCTCGTGCACAGCTGCATTTTGGACACGACTCTACAAAAGGTAGGTAGCCAAAACATGGTATTAAAAAATGTCTTGTGGAGCTTTTTGTAACATTGGGCACTGTTGCACTCCACTGGACATCCCTGTGTTAAATAAGGGTATTTATGCATGACTGTATTCCTCTTAATTAGTCTTTTTTTGTTTGTTTTGTATTAGCATTCTTTTTTTTTTTTTTTCCCCAGGCACTATAATCTTGATGCAGACCTCCCCGATCGCCTTCAACCTGATTATATTGCAAAGATGCGTTGTCTTCGTGCGCGTGTTATTCGTTCGCTTTTTCACTTATATGAGCCCTTTAGCTTGCGGGTGTCCAAAAGCCCTCCTCTCCCTGAATCTACACCTACCACACTCCTCAATTCCAAGGTTTGTAGACGTATTCTCCTATTTAAATGTTTAATGTGAAGATTTTTGTGTTGATGCCTTTCTTGTTCCCACAGTGTTTGTTGTTTTGGGTCAACAAAGTGTCTGGAAGTAGGTCAGAGCCGATGTGGGAGTTCAACTTCAAGTTTGTGAAACTGGTATGTTCACTACATTGTTATAAAAGTAGAATATGAGATTTATTTGTTTTAATTCTGTCGGATTTTCTTTTTCAGCCAACCAAGGGCAAAAACGGATTTGGTTTGAGTCTTCAGCTGCCCAAGCAGTATAAAGATGTTCACACTAATCCAGACTCGGACTGTTATCTGCTGCGGGTCACTACCCTCAATTTCATTTTCACTTCTGTTGTGATGGGCATGACGTTAACTTTGGTGAGTGTAAGAGAATCCGTTTCGCATAGTATTTTTATACTATGGATACTATACTAAGGATAACATGTAATCCTGCTGCTGGGCTTCTAATCATCAGGGCCCGTATTCATGAAAAATCTTAGTGCTAAGAGTTGCTCCTAGTAACAAAATTCTAAGAAAATTCTTAGAAATGTGGGTGTTTCCTCTTACAATTAAAGATCCTAGTAAAGAAAAAAGTCATTCAGAAAGCATCTTAACCCTTAAAAGAGGTCTTAAGGTCCAAAATTGTTAGGAGTACGGACGAGGACTTTTAAGGGGCTTAAGAGTTTCTTTAGCAGTGGAGAAAATGGACGAAACATGAAGAGGGAGAAGAAATGCGTTCCACGCAATGCATGACAGTGAGTTAATAAGACGCTACACATTAGATCGTGCAGGGATCATGTTTGTGACCGATCTTATTAGAGACACGTTAACAACTCCGACACCGCGCTGAAATGCCATAGCGCCAGAAATGGACGTAATCACTACATTAACATATTTGGCAACTGGAAAAATGCAACTACGCAGCAGTGATGATTTGGGTCTGTTACAGCACTTATTAGGCTACGTCTCTGTTCATTTCCTATAAAACACGGTATGACAGCATGGTAAATAAAAAAATAAAGAATGTGTGTGTGTGTGTGTGTGTGTGTGTGTGTTTGTGAGAAAGAGAGAAAGAGCGAGAGGAAAAATTACGCCTGTAATTTCAAAGTGAAGGCTTATAATATACCCTACTCTTAAAAGCGCTCTTATTTCCTTCTTGACAACCAACTAATCAATTTTAAGCTAAAATAGGAGCTCTATGAGAGGATTCTTAGAATCTTTATGAATACGGGCCCTGGTCTTTAAAGCTGGAATACACTACTTGAATTTTTGCCCTGATTTTCAGTCTGGAAGAGTTGACAGTAGTTGCCAAAAATAAGAGTATGCAGATTTCTAATAATCTGAGATTTCAAAAATTGCATTGTATAATGGGCATAGGGTTGCCTTCTCATTATTATTTTTTTAATCATCAGTTTTTGATTCCAGCTGAAGGATTTCAAGCAAGTCTCGACGAGGAGTTTGATTATTTTCAGAACAACTTTAAAGGGGTCATATGATGCGATTTTCAAGTTTTCCTTTCTCTTTGGAGTTTTACAAGCTGTTTGTGCATAGATAAGATCCCTGAAGTTGCATAGACTAAAGTCTCAAAACCAAAGAGAGATTCTTTATCAAAGTTAAGACTCTGCCACGCCCCCCTAAAACGGCTCATTCAAACACATCCCCATATGTCTACGTCACGATGTGGAAATATTTGCGTAAGGCGTGTTTTCAGTAACTGCAGTAGTGTTGATGTAGCCGTGTCAGGGAGAAGCTGTGTTTCTAGGCGAAAGCAAAAGCACTTTATTTGAGTTTCGTGAACCTAGGAGTGGAGGTAATTCTAACTTTGCTATGATATGAGAGCAAGAGAGAAACCGGGTCACATCACAGCGGAGTGTACGGCCGTCAGAAATCGTCTTAATCGTGGCTTGTTTGCAAACACATGAGCATCATCACTGTGTCTGTCACGCAACTCTGTTCCCCTCTCTGGCTTGAACTGATGGTAAAACTAAGGACATTATTAACTGTCTTGCCTTGTTACACCAACTACAAAAAATAATGATCTTTAAAAAAGCATCATATGACCCTTTTAAAGTCTGACAATGTGATTCTATGTTTAGTGTATGACACCCAGTTTTTCCTCTGTAACTGTTTACAAAGTGAGCAAATGTATGATGCTTAGTGTTAGAAAATCTGTTCAGATTTCAAAAGTTGTGTAGTGTATTTCAGTATTTATTTTTTGCTGGTTGTCGCTTGAAATTTGTAGTGCTAAATCAATTGCCTCAGAAACTTCAGCATTGTGTTTTTTTTAGAAAGTTGAAATCATCTGATGATGATGATGCCTAGTGGTCTAGACCAAGCTGAAGTTTCCACATTTCTTTTTGTTGAAGGCATTACTTCTAGTGCAAATTGCAAGTCACGCTGATATCATAAATGACAATGAATCATTTGCTCCTTGTCTTTCAGTTCACCATTAATGTGAGCACAGACATGAGGCACCACCGAGTGCGCTTGGATTTCCAGGATTCACCACTCATTCGAGGGAAGAAGCTTAGGGGTGAACAAGGGGTGCAGGTAGTGCTGGACCCTGTCCACAGCGTGCGCCTCATGGACTGGTGGCACCCTCAGTACCCCACATCCTCATATAATTAGACTGAACTCCAATCTTCTCAGTTACAAGAACATTGCAGAAGACAATTCAGGCCTGTTTCAAACAACCCTAAAGTCCTGGCTTGGCAATCTTTTTGTTTTGTTTTTTCTGCTGAATTTTACTCGTTGCACTTAGTGTGCTGATCTGCTGATCCAAACTCAAGGTGTCATGGCAATGTATGTGGCAATTGACTTTAATAGTCTGGGTACCTGCCATATTTGTCATGATGCCATTGTCTGTCCACCTTTCTCTCTCCTCTTCCTGAATGATCAAATTCCTAATTCACAACAGTGCGATGCTCTGAACAGATTCTGCTTGCCGCCCTCAGTTTTTATAGCAAAAGTCTTTTCAAATTAAGTATGGCATCTACCCCAGTACATGGTATACTTTTTGTCACCCCTTGAGTATGGTTTAGACAAATCAGCATTGAGTTATAACACTTGCGTAGTAGGGTTTGCATGACTCTTATCTTGAATCATGTTAATAGTCAGTTGTTGATTAGTTTTTTTTCTTCAATAGCATTCCCAAGATTCACCTTAACTGTTAATTTCTTATTCTGTCTCTCTGCAAATGTATAAATTGGTAAACTGGATGACCATTCAAACTAAAGAAAATCTGTTTTAAAAAACAAATGATCTATCAAGGCTGGTCAGCTCTAGAGAGGTGTAGTGTAACCCATTTTGAATACCTTTTAGCTTGGTGTTAGGTTTAGGGACAAAAACTAAGACTTGATGTATTCGGTGCTTTCTATGGAGGCCATTCTGAGTTCTGCTTTGCTACTGTGCATGTTTGCCTAGTTTAATCACGTCTAATTGACCGCATTGGCAAGGGAGTTTCTTGATGTTTTAGATATGAAAGTGTCTTTGGTTAAGAGAATGTTATTGTTTGTGAGCAAGAGAAGTTATTAAATCTATAGATAAAATCCAAAGACAACATTTATTTCCTTTATTACAATCAAATACAGAAGTTGTGCTTTTGTGAAGTAAATTCTACACTTTTTAATTTGAAGCTTGCGTTTTGTTTCAGACTGGAAAACGAAGGCACTTATGTTTCACCATATTAAAAAATACACGCCATAATCAGTGTTGGTTTTTTGGTGGTTCTGTTCTGTATGGGAAAGAATAGGATCAATACTGACACGTTGTGGGCAAATCTGAAACAACAACTGAACGTAACCACTGAAAATCTGCAAATGCAATTGACTTATTACTTTTAAATTCAGGACCTGTAGATTGTCTTTGGTTGTAATGCCACTTAACTTATTTATGAAAAATACACACGTATAATTATATACGTATTGGAATGAAGAACAGCAGTGCGTAAAAGGATTGCTTAACCAATGAATACTGTGACTGACCAATCAGTGTTCAAGAGATCTGTGCAATTATTGATATGACCATGGACCAAAAAAAAACAGTCTTAAGTCGCACCGGTATATTTGTAGCAATAGTCAACAATACATTGTATGTGTCAAACTTATTGATTTTTCTTGCATGCCAAAAATCATTAGGATGTTAAGTAAAGATCATGATCCATGAAGATATTTTGTAGATTTCCAACCATAAAAATATCGAAACCTAATTTTTTATTAGTAATATGCAGTGCTAAGGACTTAATTTGGACAACTTTAAAGGAGATTTTCTCAATATTTTGACTTTTTTGCACTGTCAGATTCCAGAAAAACAAATGGTTTTATCTCGACCAAATATCGTCGAAACCATACATCAATGGAAAGCTTTAGTCCACTTTCAGATGATGTATAAATCTCAATTTTGCAATAATAACCGATTGATTGTACATTATCCCTTAAATTTGGAAATACAATTATAATATAAACATTTGATCTTAAATTAGTTAAACTAAGGATAATTGTTTACTTGTATGCTTATTGGCATACAATAGCTAAATGTAACTGCACATGAAAGTTCATATAAAGGTAATATAAAATTCAAAAACTCATACAAAATTGTGTATACCTTCTGACAAGGTCTAAACTATGTACAGCTACTTGAAACTGTTAGAATCCATATGAAAAATCGACCTTTTTAATTCTTTAACATTTTCATGAAGCTGAACTACATTTCCCACAATGCTCTGTGAGCGCTGTGATTGGTGGCAGCGGCAGTCACAAGTGCCTACAGGTGACTGGTGTACAGCGCTGTCACATCACACAGCGCAGTCAGAAAACAAATCGCACATCACACAGGGGAGTGAGTTCTATTAAAATTATCGAGAAGTTGTAAACGGTCCTCTTTTGCAGTTTCGCTTCCATACGTCTGTAGAGGGAACTGATACCAGGTTGATTTTAAGACTGCACAGTTACAGCTCCTTTCCAAAAACTACGTTCCAACTTTGTACTTTCTGACCTTCAGCGGGTAAGTGATACAGCCCATTGCGCTCCAGTCTTGTATCTAAATAAGTCTGCCTCTGCTTGAGTTGCATTCATTTCTAGCTTATTCCACAGCGACAGTATTTACATACAGTCTGCATGTTAACAGAAAACAGAATGGTGCGTATGTTTTTCCTTTTTTGAAAGTCATTGATTTTGGTAGGAGAGAAGTGACTCAAAACTGCATAATGATAAACTCAGTTATGCTTGAAATCATTATGCATTCTCAAGTTCAATAGTCTTTGTTACATATATATAATGAATTGATTTTCGATGCTGTTCACAAGGTCAGGTTTGATATATTTTGACGTTATTTCTATTTGAATGTGCTTTTAATGTTGGAGCACAGCCAAATACTGCTGTTTTACTGACACCCGATATGCATAAACTCTAAATATGTATAAACAGCGTTGGCTATTTACACATAATGTACAAATATAGCGCGCGAGATATTTATAAGTAATGCCTGTGAATATACTTCCTATTCTAACTTCAGAATGGCTATGTATACAGATCAATATTAGAGAGAACATTGAAGTGTCATTAAACCTGATCTTAATATATTAGATTAGCCTGAACTGAAAATACATGATGAATAAAAAGCACATTCTGAACAAAGTAGACAATTTCAATGTCAACACAACAATTTGATTATTGTGCATAATCTGTCAGTGTTATACTGACCACAGTTATTATTCTGATCTTTTTGAGAGGTGTAGTAGCTAGATAGCATTGGTTTAGTTTATTCAAGTATCGGATAACCCAGACAATAAAAACTGGTACATGGTTACAGTTTAATCCTGTATTCAGATTTAGTCAAGCAAAGAAGTGAACAATATATGGATTTGTTTTTTGGCTCAGTGAAACTGATAGTATCAAGCTAATCCCTTGTTTGTTTGTTGTTGCCTGTCTTTCCCTTCTGCCATCCAAGTACACAAACCCTGACTGAGGAAAGTGAGAAACATTTCATTAATGAGGCTGTGAGAAATGGGAATTAGTGCTGTCAAATGATTAATCGCGATTCATCACATCCAAAATAGTTTTTGTGCACATAATATAAGTGTGTGTACATTATATGTACCCACACATACAGTATGTTTTGAAAACAATATATTCACAATTTATTTTAAATTTTCTAAAATATATACATCATACATACATATTAATACTTGTGTTATGGAAATTAAACTTATAACAATGCTTGCATTAAACTTTGAAAAGGGTTCCATACAATGACTAAAAACGTCTTTGCTTATTGTTGACTTTCACAGAAGTGGAAATTTTTGCGTTGTGCTTTGTGTTTTTCATTAAATTGCATGGGCCTGCCCTGTCCACATGTTGTCACTGCTGCTTCTTATATACTTATACAGCTGAATCATCCATAAGATAAATTTGTTGCTGCACATTGGTGTTTGGGTTGGCTTGCTGTTGCTTTGTTTCCATTACACTGCCTTCAAGTCGAGCATTTTAGTTGAACATAAACTACACTTGTGTTAATTCTAGACATGACCCCGTCATCTTGACTGAAAATGAGTTGCTACTGAAGGACTGAAAATTGACTGTTAGTATCAATATTTGATGTAATTCAGTCGCCTATTGTTTGGTTGAATACCCAGCAGTCACTAGATCAGGCCAGTGCCTTAAAAAAAGGCCAAGATGTGCCTTTTTCAGCCAGCTCTTGCACCAAATCATGCCCCAAAAAGCCTGTAACCCTTTCCTTTAAATATGAAACCAAATTTTGTTCCTCTCTGCTTGTTTTCACAATGCTGCCCTGAGGCGATACTTGAAGCTGACGGAGCGTGGAGAGAAAGAGGGAAAGAGCAGTGGGCCATTTAATGCAACAGCTGTTCTCAACAATGACAGAGACTGAACAGCAGAACGTACGGCGGATATGTACAAATACAGCTTCTTATAATAAAGCCCCACCTTCAATTTTTTTTTTTTTATTCAATATTCTGTTTCTCTCAGAAATATATCACAATGTTGAAGTGAATTTTTGGTTCACACAGAATTTGAAGTACGGTCACATTTACCGTTGCTCTTCAAAATTTTGCAAGTGAAATCCAGTCATTTCAATGGGAACTGACGGGATGAAAATGTGGCTTGATGGACTTCTGATGGCCAAGAAGTTTCCTTATGTGAATTGCATGTCAAGTTCAAGTTTTTGCAAACTTTTAAACATGTATTCACAGCCCCAACCAACAGCATGCCTTAAAAAATTCATTAAATTGAATTATTTTTGCATTATGTTTAGAGTTTAAATAAAGTCTACCCTGTTCTGACGGTAATACACAAATGTGGACATCAAGCATTTCATACAGTGGGCTTAAAGAGCCCTTTTACAGCAGCTTTAGTTGGACGCTTACAACCTAAACATGATTTCATTTACAATAAAGCTCTTCTGATCTCCTGTTCTTGGCTCAATTTGAGTCAGACTTGTGGATTCACTGAATTGTTAACTGGAGACTCGCTCTGACCGGATCATTTGAATCAGTACATTTTTGACTCGAGAACAGCTGCAATCCACTCAATCTAATTTGCGAATGAATAGTTTTCCAAAATAAAACTACTCCAGTAAAGTACAGATACTTGAAATTTGTACTTAAGTACAGCAACAAAGTAAAAAATATTGGTAAAACTTTAGGAATATAGAGGGAAAAGTCATAGTAAATAGTGAATAAGTGTTCCCTATTCTAATTTGCTGCTTGTTAATTGTTAGAAGGGTAGTTATTAAGTTTAGGTATTGGGTAGGATTAGGGATGTAGAATAAGGTCATGTAGAATAAGGCATTAATGTGTGCTTAATTTGTACTAATAAATGGCTAATATTCTAGTATTATGCATGCTAATAAGCAACTACTTAAGATACCCTATAATAAAGTGTTACCAAAATATTTTTAAAATACAAAAAAAAACAGTTATTTATTAAAATACGAAATAAAAAGTTATTTAGGGTTTATTTCATCCTTATTCATCATCTTTGCATTTTCTCACATCCAGTCCTGCTGTTTTACGGTCCAAATGAAAAAGACTGCTAATGATGTGCAATATATTAAGCAAAAATCATAAAAGATAAAAACAAAACCAGAGTGATAGAGCTGGATCATGTGTAATGGTCTTTAATGGGTAGTTCACCCAAAAATGAAGGACTATTAAGGAGTGAACTATACCTTTGAAACATCTATCAAAAGCTGGCATAATAATTGAAATTGTAAACCAACTTTTGGACACAATCTTCAAAAGCACCTGATTTGATCTATTACGTAATTAATGTGCAAATGCATAATAGTTCAATTCTTATAACTATTCAGTACTTCAGGCAACTGTTGGTGTGCAATCCAACCTGAAACCAGTCCAGGCAGTCCTGGTCTTATGTATACAGGTGTAATCCTGTTTAACTCCGGCTTCATCTTCACTGTATGCATTAGCTTAATGGTTGCCCTGCTTGGAGACTCTTTAAGCTAGTCTTTTAGTCTTCAAGATACAAATGAAAGGTATATTAAAGTGTACGTGGGGAGCGTGGAAACAGTAAGGGGTGTTGTGTACTCATTGCACTGGGGAAAGTGAAGGTCAGGATGATGTTATTTCCACAGGCACAGGGACAGACAGTCCCGACCTCGTACTTGCCCCTGTATTTCAGGTGCACCATTGTAGCTGTACCCCTGGCTCTGGGACAGTTAAAAGCAACAGTGATAGAAATGTATTGTAAGCTTACATAATTTCTTTACCCAGCAGACCATTGATTTCCTCTTTGCTCTACAGATTTTCTAGTCAGTATATCCTCCTAAAACACACACAAAGTTAATGCTAAAGCACAAAAATGTCATTGTGTGATATCACATGGATGTGGCATATATGCAAAGCCGAGCAGAGACAGTAGAGAAATCTGTAGCCGTATCAGTAATCCTCTGCAAGACTAAAGGAGACACATAATACATATTTAGTAATTCAAGCTTTATATATAGCAGTGGTGGTATGAAGGTGATGTCTAGTCCAGTGGTTCTCGACCAAGGGTTGAGGGCCTCAAGATTACTTGAAATGATTAATAAAAATAAATAAAAAATTAAAAACCCTTAATTTTAAATAGTTTATTTTTCAGTCAAATGTAATTTATATTCAAAAACTAGGATTCCCATGGTCATGCTCTTAGTAAACTATAATATATATATATATATATATATATATAGTCTTAGTCTCTTATGACATGGCTCATCCACAGTCTGTTTACTGATCGTCTGATGCATATTGCATACAAAAATGGGAAGTGTTGGTTAATCTCGAGTTCCAGTCTGTTTTGTAAAACAAAACTGAGTTTGGGCCAATTTGTTGCTAATATGTATACTTCAGGTTGTAATATGCACCCTTTTCAGGGAAATAATGTATATAGGTATAGTTTTTCAAAGGGTTCTGCCCCAGTGACAGCTTTTTTACCGTTTTTTTTTTTTTTTTTTTTTGGTGTGAAAGTGTACGGTTGTCCTCTAAGAGTTAACATACTGTGTAATAATAACAAATAAAATGACATTTGTTTGTTCTCATCCCTGCATTGTCAGTCACTAGTGAGTGCAATGTTTATGTCAGCGTCACCCTGTAAATCTTACATCTAAACATGGACATGGTTGCTTTCTTTACACTCTGACTAAGGTCCCAAAGCATCCTGCCTCTCTTTCTCAACGTTTCTCTCTCCACACACATGCCAGATAGGCCAAAGGCGGGCATGGTTTCCATACCGTTGAGTGAACGCTGCTAGATGTGAGTGGGGGAGCTAGAGAGGGAGGTGCATCCTGCGTTGTAATGCAGCAGAAGTAGCTAACGCTGACAATTGCAAACAGTGTTCTACTACTTCCAACGCTCCTAATCTCATAACAGATATCTCTTTGGCCATGGCTGATCTCCGAGCATTCTTGTTTAAGCCAGTGCCAACAAATTAACCCTCTTGTATTCATCACAAGAGTAACTATACATTTACTTTCAACAATAGGGCTATTTTAGTTTGATTAAAATTAAAACCATGAACATAGTTTTGTTACTTGAAATAAAATAAATACAAACTCAAACTATGTAGACATAATATTTAAACAACAAAACTAATAAAAAATAGCAAAAAAAAATTACTAAAACTTTCACTAAAATTACAATGGAAACCATAAAATAGATAAATAATCTGAAATAACATCTAATATATTTGTTAATATCAAAATTAGTGCTGTCAAATGGTTAATCGCGATAAATCGCATTCAGAATAAGAGTTTGTTTACATGTGTGTGCATACTGTGTGTATTTATTATGCATATATATTTAGAAAAGATTTACATGTATATATTTATATTCATGTTAAATTATGTAAATATTAAATATACAAACGTAACATTTTTTTCTTAAATATATACATGCATGTGTGTATTTATATATACACGTAATAAATATACACCGTACACACAGATTATGTAAACAAAAACTTTAATCAAAATATTAACAAAACCTATACAGGTCTTGATTCATTACAACACAACTGAAGTAGTTCAAGCCTTTTATTGTTTTAATATTGATGATTTTGGCATACAGCTCATTAAAAACCCAAAATTCCTATCTCAAAAAATTAGCATATTTCATCCGACCAATAAAAGAATGGCCATTATGTTCATTTATGCACTCAATACTTGGTCGGGAATCCTTTTGCAGAAATGACTGCTTCAATGCGGCGTGGCATGGAGGCAATCAGCCTGTGGCACTGCTGAGGTGTTATGGAGGCCCAGGATGCTTCGATAGCGGCCTTAAGCTCATCCAGAGTGTTGGGTCTTGCGTCTCTCAACTTTCTCTTCACAATATCCCACAGATTCTCTATGGGGTTCAGGTCAGGAGAGTTGGCAGGCCAATTGAGCACAGTAATACCATGGTCAGTAAACCATTTACCAGTGGTTTTGGCACTGTGAGCAGGTGCCAGGTCGTGCTGAAAAATGAAATCTTCATCTCCATAAAGCTTTTCAGCAGATGGAAGCATGAAGTGCTCCAAAATCTCCTGATAGCTAGCTGCATTGACCCTGCCCTTGATAAAACACAGTGGACCAACACCAGCATCACTGACTGTGGGTACTTGACACTGGACTTCAGGCATTTTGGCATTTCCTTGATTTCCGAATGACATGCAAAATTAGCTTTCATCCGAAAAAAGTACTTTGGACCACTGAGCAACAGTCCAGTGCTGCTTCTCTGTAGCCCAGGTCAGGCGCTTCTGCCGCTGTTTCTGGTTCAAAAGTGGCTTGACCTGGGGAATGCGGCACCTGTAGCCCATTTCCTGCACACGCCTGTACACGGTGGCTCTGGATGTTTCTACTCCAGACTCAGTCCACTGCTTCCGCAGGTCCCCCAAGGTCTGGAATCGGTCCTTCTCCACAATCTTCCTCAGGGTCCGGTCACCTCTTCTCGTTGTGCTGCGTTTTCTGCCACACTTTTTCCTTCCCACAGACTTCCCACTGAGGTGCCTTGATACAGCACTCTGGGAACAGCCTATTCGTTCAGAAATTTCTTTCTGTGTCTTACCCTCTTGCTTGAGGGTGTCAATGATGGCCTTCTGGACAGCAGTCAGGTCGGCAGTCTTACCCATGATTGCGGTTTTGAGTAATGAACCAGGCTGGGAGTTTTTAAAAGCCTCAGGAATCTTTTGCAGATGTTTAGAGTTAATTAGTTGATTCAGATGATTAGGTTAATAGCTCGTTTAGAGAACCTTTTCATGATATGCTAATTTTTTGAGATAGGAATTTTGGGTTTTCATGAGCTGTATGCCAAAATCATCAATATTAAAAAAATAAAAGGCTTGAACTACTTCAGTTGTGTTGTAATGAATCTAAAATATATGAAAGTCTAATGTTTATCAGTACATTACAGAAAATAATTAACTTTATCACAATATGCTAATTTTTTGAGAAGGACCTGTATAGTATCTCAGTGATACTAAAACAACACGGATTAGTTTTTTTAATATTTTGTATTTTGAGGTAAGTTCACAGTACTAGACAATATTCGCTTCTTAATTATGCAGCATTTATGTCTATGGAATTATGAAAATATATATTTTTTTAATTCAATATATACATTGTTCGTTAAAAATATTGTAAAAGCTTTTAAAATCCAATGCATATGAGGCAGATTGATGTCATCTGGTGGGAGGAATAAAGGAAATCATAATACCATGGGGTAACCACTATAAGAGTATTATCAGACATAATTACTTATATTAGGTTTAGAAATATATTTAGACATTATTAAAGACTACATCATGGCTGATTTTTGTAGTTTTCATTTTCCATTAATTTCCTATGCAAACATCACAAGTGTTACCATTTGTCCTATTCTAATTGTGCCTACATTGTTATGGCCATATTATAGCAAGTTACAAAAAAAAAATCACCATTTCAATAAAATAAAATAAAAAAAGTAAAAATTCAGGGGGAAAAAATTCTGGTCTAAAATGACCGAAGACCACCAGAGGATAAAGGAATGGAGGTGATTTATTTATTTTTCTCTCTGTAGTCTTGCTAAAGCAACCTCTCTACATTATTACAAAAACACTTTTCAACAAGTAGACCTGGAATATGTAACTTAGGGATTCCCCTCATATATCTTAATGTCATTGCAAAATGCATGAGTAAGTTTTTAGTTCCCTCAATATCAGAAAAGCTGATGGAAAATAATAGAAATGCCACACCAGCTTGTTTAGACATAGTCAGGGTCTAGAAATATCCTCCTTTCCATAGGCTATTGTCAGGAACACAACAGTTCCTTGGTCATAAGCTACACATTGCAACAGCCCGCAGCTGTTCGAATCAGTGAAATACAGTTTTGTCTCTGGCGCTCCTTCTATGGCCCAAAGCACTACTGTAAATACATTGTTGTCTGTATTTAGTTTATTAAACTGCTTCAGTTTGTGTGCACAAAGCTGGTCTTGTCTCGCATGTTGAATGTCAACAAGCCGTTTAAACCACTTCTCTACACTTTGTATCTGCGTAACTCTTTCTGTCTGTGTATATCGTTTCAAAAGCCCCCCAGCGAGGTCTTTTTGGAGGAAAGGTCACTGGTTGTTTGAGTACTTTGCAGAGGTCACAGCACCTGAATGGAAATGCATGGTGTCCAGGCTTTTATTACCCATCATGCACCTTCCAAACAAAGCTATAGAAAAAACAGAGCTTTGAATTGATCACAAAAGTCTGCCGAGAAGCAAATCTTAGATACAGGGGAGAATAAAAGGAGATGGGCATTTGAAAATAAACAGTTTGTTTTGGTTCATTTTTTGGGTCATTCATTTGGGTCATTATTAAAGCTTCAATTGAGCTGTGATAGGCAGCTTCACATTAGTTTGACAAAACAGAATCTGTAAACTTCTATAAATGCCCACAGACATTTTGCTCTCATTGTAATTTTGGTTTGTGGCCATGCTGAACCAATCTGTTTTGCATGTAATTTCATTGTGTGCCCTACACTGATGTTTAACCTTTAGAAAGTAATGCACACATACAATTACAAATTACTTGTATTACTTTTCAAAAGTTTGGGTCTGTGGAATTTTTGAAAGTCTACAGTCTACAGTCTCCAAGGCTTTATTTATTTGATCAAAAACAGTAAAATAATAAATTCATATATTTAAAATAAAATGTATTGCTGTGATGGCAAAGCTGAATTTTCAGCAAGCATTATTACAGTCTTCAGTGTTACATGATCCTTCAGAAATCATTTGGGTGGTGGTCAACAAACCTTTTGTTTTATTATTATTATTATTATCAGTGTTGAAAACAGTTTAAGGAAACAATAAATCGCATCCAAAATAAAAGTTTTGTTTACATAATATATGTGTGTATACAGTGTATATTAATTATGTATACAAACACATGCATGTATATATTTAAGAAAAATGTTGTTTATATATTTAAAATATAAGAAAATGAATATGTAAATGTATAAACGTAAATATTTTCAAAGTATATACTGAATGTGTGTGTATTTATATATACATAATAAATATACACAGTACACATATATGTATAATAATGTAAACAAACTTTAGTTTTGGATGCGATTAATCACTGCGTGGAAAACATGATACATTTTTTTAAGAACAACATTTATTTGAAATAGAAATCTTTTGCAATGTTATAAATGTATTGACTCACTTTTGAACAATTTATTGCATTCTTACAAAATATAGTAAAATGGTACAGTATTGTTCATAGTAAATTTACATTTGACATTTAATCATTTAGCAGACGCTTTTATCCAAAGTGACTTACAAATGAGGAGAGCAATTGAAGCAATCAGAACAACGAGAGAGCAACAGTATACAAGTGCTGTAACAAGTCTCAGATAGTCTAGCACAGGGTTCCTCAAATCTTTCCCTGGAGGTCCAATCTGCCGCAGAGTTTAGCTCCAACCCTGATCAAACTCATCTACCTGTGATTTTCTAATGATCTTGAAGACTCGGATTAGTATGCTCAGGTGTGTTTGATTAGGATTACAGCTAAACTCTGCAGGAGTGGGCCAGATTTGAGGATGCCTGGTCTAGCACAATACACAAAGCAAGGTTTAAAAAAAAAATCAAAAGAATTCGACCGAATAGAATAGAATAGGTAAGTGCTAGTATTAATTGGTCAGGTGCTGGCGAATAAGATTTTTAGATGTTTTTTTGAAAATGGCTAAAGACTCAGCTGCTCGATTTGAGATAGGCAGGTTGTTCCACCAGCTGGGAATGGTCCATGAAAAGATCAGTGAAAGTTATTTTTAATTTAACAAACTGCAGTTTCTCGAAGGATTTTTTGCATGTTAAATTTGGATCCTGAGACTATGGTGCCCGGGAGGGGTCGTCTTCAGTTCACTTAGGTTTGTCGTGGAATATTAATTTGTGGGAACGTCATATTAACTCGTGGGGGCTTCTTATGCTGAGGGAACGATATATTTTTCTTGTGGCCACGAGTTTAATGCACGGGCATAAATAGCCTACAATCATAAAGTATTGGCATAATTGTCAGGCGTTTGCAGTATTTGCAAAATATATGGTAGCAAATAGCATAATTATACAGAACGTTAATTAGGTAAAGCGATACAAGAATTCAAAGGGGAAATAATAAAATATTATATATGAAATAAATATAAAAATATAGCTCTAACAATTTTATAAAACCTAATAATAATAATAATATACAAATATTAAATGAAATATGTAATGTTAATAAAAATGTTTTATCCATCTCTGATAACCCCGGGTTGCTATGGTCACATAGGATTGTTTATGCATTAAACTCGTGAAATGTATGTCATTCCCTCAACATAAGATCTGCAGGCCACGACATATTATCACGTTCCCACGAGTTAATATGACATTCCCACTAATTAATATCTCTTTGCCACGACAAAACTAAGTGAACCGAAGACGACCCCTCTCGGGCACCGTATGAGACAACTGCTCAAGAATCACTGTTATACTGGAAATCAAGCTATTCATAACAATTTCAGACTTTAACTGTAAGTCTTTAAATATTGGCGTAAAGTTTGATCCTGTAAATGTCACAGAACCCCATAATGCAGAAATCATTTCTTTTTTTATGCGCGCATGATCTAAAGCAGAGGGGTGGGAATTATTCAGGCATAATGCAATACTCATTTCTTGTAACTAACATCTCACTTCCTCTTATCACCCTTCCATCAGTCTTTGTTATATGTCTGATGATTGTTATTCATTATTTGGGGTTAGCGAATTGATGGCCTACTGAATGCAGTTTGACTATTTCTTGGGGGCAAATCATGGTGTAATTCCTTAAAATGTATCTGCCCTTTACCCAGTGCACTTTGTGGAACATTTTACAGAATATATACATATTTAATGTCTATTTTTATTATCACTAGGGGGAGACAATGTCACAGCTGTTATATTTATCCTGAAAGCGCCACTTTCATGTATATATTAAGATCTTTACGTTGATCTTACATGTTAGGAAAGCTCTCAGTGTCTCATGTTTCCTGCTTTACTTTAGTGCACCTTCCATTACATTTGACTTTTCTCCACTGTTTCCACCCCCTAAATGACAAAAACAAACCATTTACAATTTAGCAGACATCAAGGTTTGCATTTTTGCCAGAATATTTACCCACTCTTATGTTGATCCAAATCTGTATGACTTCTTTTTTCTTCTGCAGATCACAAAATGTTGAACGGTGGCATCTAAACATGAAAGAATTCCAATAATATTCATTGCATCTTCTTTTGCGTTCCACAGAATAAAGAAAGTCATAAATGTTTGTAACAACACAAGGCTGAGAAAATGAAAGAATTTTCATTTTTGGGTGGACAGGCATATTAACTGCCAATGATTGCATGCATTTCCATCATATGAAAAAGAGCCATTTTATTTTTTTATTCAACAAAAGACACATTAAACTGATCAAAAGTAACAGTAAAGACTATCCTACGAAAGATTTCTATTTCAAATAAATGCTGTTCCTTTGCACTTTATATTCAGCAAAGAAACCTGAAAAATATCACAACTTCCACAAAAATATTAAGCAGCACAACTGTTTTCAATAAGAATAAAAAATGGTTCTTGAGCACCATATCAGCATATTATTATAATCATTTCTGTAGGATCATGAGACAATGAAGACTGGAGAAATGACTGCTGAAAATTCAGCTTTGCCATCACAGGAATAAATTACATATTAAAATAGAAAAAACATACATTAAGTTGCATAAATATTACTGTTTTGATTGTATTTTACCAAATGAATGCAGCCTTAGTGAGCATAAAATACTTTCGATCACAAACTTTTGAATGCTTGACCAACATCATCATCATCATGTGACTATGTCAGAGCACCATGTCCCATAGCAAATCAAGGGATATGGGTTTAATTCCCGTGTTAAAAAGTACCTTGAATGCAAGTCTCTTTGCATATAATCCTCTGCTAAATGAATTATTAGACATTCATGTGCACCTGCACGCTTTAACTTGAGGTGAAGGCAACACCGTGCACCGATTAAGAGCGACTTCCCTGATCATTTACTGTAATCCAAATGTATCAATATGTGGCGTGTAAAGCGTGTTTATACACGTCCACATGAGTGTTTTGCTGACCCAACCTAACCAGTGATTCACCACACTCCTCCAGACTCATTACATTCAGCAGCACAGTCAGATGAGATGGAAGAGGACTCGAGGAAAGAGATGAGGGACAATGAAGTCCCCTTGTTCCTCTCTCACGGAAGCTCACAGGGTTTCATTTATGGGAACTGGAGGGGGTAATAGACAGAAGAGAAGTTGTGGACACTGTACTGTAAGACTTCATGACTAAGGATTTCCCTGTGACTGCTGATTGCTCTCCCTCTCTTTTTCTCTGTGGCTATTGGTCACGGGTGGTGGCGCTGTCAGCCAGCACAGCCTCTAGTATAAGTATATCAGTATTCTGTTAGGACACCACTGGGGTTTGGACTTAAATGAGGATTGTGTATCTGTGATGAATAGGACAAAATAATCATTGACCGGCCTTCTTCGTTTGCACTGCCTGTCTACAACTGCGTATAAGGTATGGAGAGTGAATCATTACCGAGAGTTGTGTATGATTTGATATCAACAACCCGTAACGAGATTGAATATTCACTTTGTTGGATGCACATATTAAGTGGTTGGGAAATGTGTTTTATTGGAAGTCTCATACTTAACTGAGATCTACTTGGCTTGTCATTGTTGGCTCTTGTTAAGCATGTTTGGTTAGCATGGTTGTTTAAAAGAGATTATAAGTCGATTTGGACTAGCTTTTATTATGATGGTCTATTATTGTGAGAGAAATCAGTGGCAGACATCCATAAACCAACCTGGATGGAATCAGTGGGCTTTTGTGGCATTTTCGGTGCTGATTTTAGAGTAAAAAGCTGAAGTTTGGGTTTAAATATAGTAAAATGTTATATTTAGGTATTTTATTTTATTTTTAGAGGGACAAATATTGGCAGTTAAATATTAGCAAAATTAAATACACATCATCTGTAGTCCCTGGAAAGCAGTGCTTTTTATGTCCGAACATAACGTGCTTGTATTTCCTGTAAGGTAGGTGGTTGCTCTAAGATCACTGGATCCATTGGATAGAAAGATTGTGTTTGGATGTATTAATGTATCTTTTTTTATCTATGTTTATCTTTACTTGGTTGTTGGGTCTGTAAATATGGATGCACTGTACAAGTTTAATTCTCACAGTTTGGAAAGAAGTTTAATTAGATGTTTCCAGTTTAACCAAGATATCAGATGTACATATAAATAGATATATCCTCGATGCACCTGTTGCCTTGTTATTTTGACCACTAGAAACAGCACAGCCGCAGCTATCTGCAACATTGTCATCACTCCAGTTCATCCAGCCACAGCCGGAAACCTCTTCATGTTACTCACCGGGCAAAGGATGGCCACTAATACAAATCTCTGTGTCTCTTTTCCAGTTTTTCAGCCCACTCATAAGCAGGCATCCAGTCATGTAGAGAGCAGCGCGTGGAGGACACCCAGATCACTTTCAGCACTTTCTACACAAAGAGGTAATTGTGAGATATTTCTCACAGAGAGAAATGAATAAAGGCACAGAAAGCCATGGAGAATACACTATTCAGTGCGTGTCCGGCCTGTCTGTTAGGAAAATCCATTGGGTCGTTTATACATTTTCCCGTAAGCGTTGTCAAAATTGGAATTTGCATTCGGTCGTTATGGGGTTGTGGTTTCCTGTTAAATAAAGTGCCCTCTCAATATAAAATGGTTTATATAAATAAAATATGCATAAAAAGCATAACTGACATTGAAATTGACACAGAACCTAAAACTATTTATGGTCCTTCCAAGTCCATGAAAATCTTTGCATGTGGCTCTCACTGCACGCCACAGCATTTGCGATATTTTTGTTTTACAACTTCTCAATAGCAGCATTGTCCAATAATAATAAACATATATATTTTCCTTTGCTTCAGAGCCAAGAAGTCAGACAGTAATTGGCATGGCAAAGACAGCAGAAACGAAGTAGTTTTGTGTTGTTTATGTGTGTTTTGAACATTTTGAAAGTCAAGTCACCCACAGGTCAATGTAGTCACTAGATAAAAGAGAATCTAATTAAGTTAGACTATATATGGTCAAGTTACACTATAACAGTAAAAACTTGTTCTAGTAAGCAAACATCTGAAATGTATTATCACAGTTGTGTCAGGATTAAGTTGTCTTGCATTGAATAGCAATGACTTGCATTTACTTAAAAGTAAGGAAGGTCATGAATGTGTCTTGCTCATGTGAAAGCTGGGAAACCTAAAAAGTGTTTGTTCTCTTTTGATATTTAATGAATTGGCATTTTCTCAATTTTTATTGTCAATCCGTGGTTAAATGAAACAGCATATCTCACTTTTGGACGGAGGACAGCAGAATCAGTGACTGTAAAAGCAGAAGTTCGAGTGATGTTTATTTACTTGATTGCGAGAGTTTGAGAGTGAGGTAATCGCTGTTTTGGTGGGAGCCCAAGAAGCATGACCACACTGCACATGACACAAGCATCATTTGGGGATTTTTTTTTTTCATTTTCTTGAAATCATGGGACCCCAGATGATTTAATTTAAGTCCTCTAAACTGTAATTTATCATCTTTGTAATTTATCGTACAGTATTTATAAAAGAGCGATGCACGATATATTTGTACCATATCATTTATCATATTGAAGTTATATTTAAAGGGACAATTCTGAAAATTCTGTCATTGATTACTCACTCTCATGTCGTTCCAAACCTGTAAGACCTTCGTTCTTCTTCGGAACACAAATTAAGATGTTTTTGATGAAATTTGAGATCTTTCTGACCCTGCATAGACCGCAACAGAACTACCATGTTCAAGGCCAAGAAAGGTAGTAAGGACATCTTTAAAATAGTCCATGTGACATCAGTGGATCAACCGTTATTTTATGAAGCTATGAGAATACTTTTTGTTCACAATGAAAACACAAATAACAACGACAATTTCTTCTCCTCTGTGTCAGTCTTCGACATGCATTCATGACAGTACCATGATGCATGCATGTACATTCCTCTGCTTGCAAACAAGCTGCAGCACATTCGGGTTCTATGTCAGAACGCCGGCTCCTGCGTTAGCAGCACCACACGTCGTTTTCTTTGTGCACAAAAAGTATTCTAGTCACTTCATTAAATTACGGATGAACCATTCATGTCACATACGCACCTGTCTATGCAGGGTCAGAAAGCTCTCAAATTTCATCAAAGATATTTTAATTTGTGTTCCGAAGATGAATGAAAGTCTTAAAGAGTTAGTTCACCCAAAAATGAAAATTCTGTCATTAACTACTCACCCTCATGTCATTCCAAACCCTTAAGACCTTCGTTCATCTTCAGAACACAAACTAAGATATTTTTTATGCTGTCAGACCCTCCATAGACAGCAAGGATACAACCACGATCAAGGCACAGAAGCATAATAAACGTAATCAGCGTTGTTTACGTTTTGTAGAAAGCATGCGCATGCTGATCGTTTACGTTCTGGGGTACTCTCCAAAATGGTGGAAGACGGTACATCGGGGAGAAGTATTGTTGAATAAATTGTTATTATTAGGGATGCATCAATCCGATACTCGGTATCGGCTCCGAAATTGGCATTTTCTGCTATATCAGGTATTGTCAGATGAGACCGATCCAAATCGGATTTTGTGTGTATGCTATTCTGTGTTATTGTTAAGCCAACGAAGGCACAAACACATTATAAAGCACCATAAAGTTTTCGTGCACTATATTTTAAGTGTTCTGAAGTGTCGCGTTCGGTTACTACAGTCAAGACGGTGAAACTCTCTTAAAGATTGAAAAATAACTGAGAAACGGTTAAAAGAAAAGGCTCAAACTATCGCACAAATATAATACACTACGCATCAATATCTCTTCCCTTTTTTATGTGGAGCGCTGTGACTCCGTGTTGCTTCATGCGCATCATTCTGCACACGGGATGCACATAAGCACTTTGTGCCGCTCTGTATTGGAGCCATACCCTTTCGTATTATACTTTTGAGCAATGAAAGATAATTAATAGTCTTTTTGGTTCTGTTCTATCTATCATATGTTGCTGCTTTCATTACTGTGCTATGCATTTAAAAGAAATGTCGTTTCATTTTAAAGTATATATATTTATATTTATAATATATATGGCTACTTGTTTTTCATGAATGTATTTTACAACAATACAAAGAGCAATGTGTAACATTTTACCAGATTTAGTCCTACACTTATTAACTTTTATTTGTTCCCCACTAAAGAATGTTGTTTCCCTAAATGTTTAGTTTAATGTTTTTATAAAATTATTTTGCACCCATGATTTTTCTAGAATAACTTTTGCTGCTGAATTATCCACTAACCTAGTTTAGAATAGTATGTTTTGTCATAGATTATTATTTTTCATGAAAATGAAGTTGTCTATATTTAGCAGATTGTGTTTAACACACACAAGAGTGATGATCAGGTGAACACACAGAAGTATAGAAAAAAAAACTGCGCTCGGATCGGAATCAGCCGATACTCAGAATTTTGGGTATCGGATTGGATCGGTTCTGAAAAAATGGTATCGTTGCATGCCTAGTTATTGTTTTCTTTGCGCACAAAAAGTATTCTCGCTGCTTTGAAAACTTGTGGTTGAACCCCTGATGCCACATGGACTATTTTACCAATGCCCTTGCTACGTTTCTGTGCCTTGATCGTGGTAGTATCCTTGCTGTCTATGGAGAGTCAGAGAGCTCTCAGATTTCCACAAAAATATCTTAATTTGTGTTTCAAAGACATGAACGACATGAGGGTGAGTAATTAATGACACAATTTTCATTTTTGGGTGAACTATCCCTTTAAGGGTTTGGAACGACATGAGGATGAGTTATTAATGACAAAATATTATTTTTTGGGTGAACTAGATGTTTTTTTTTAATCATAATAACAATTAAGTTTTCTCATTTAATGAAAACACTGTTAAATGTAAATCTCAGTATGAATATAATTTTTTCATGCTACACATAATGCATTAGATGTTTATTTCCACCAGGGTATAAAAAAATATAAAAGTAACTGCAAATGTTTATCTCACAATTGTGACTTTTTTTTGCAATTCTGAGAAAAAAAGCTTGTTTTCATCATGGAATAAAAAATTAAATGGTATAGAGTTTATATCTTGCCATTCTGCTAAAAAATAAACTTCCATATAATGCCTAAATTCATTTGCAGCTTGTAAACTCACTGCCATTTTTACTCTTATTTCAATTTATTTATAGCATAGAATTTTAATATCTGCCATTTGTCGTTATCAGCTGCAGTTGAATTCTTTGTAATGTTTGTCACCTGATTTGTACCAAATCAAAACCCAAATAAGAGCAGCTTTTCCTAGAACTGACACTCTTGCTTATCTTGAGGCAAAAGAGGAAGGAAAAGGGTACTGTGAAGACACTGCCAGAAAGTTCATCCTCCTACTTGAGAGCTGTCTTTCCCTTGCCCATCCCACCGAATATTATCCCAGCGAGCGTTAATCCCATATGTGAGTGTGAATCCTTAGAACATGCCAGATAAGTTGGCCAGAGCATGGAAAGTTCACTGTGTGCTGCAGAGGCATAGAATTTACACACCGGCAGTCTGTTCCCCCGAGGGAACAGGGTGTCTCTGCAAACAGGAACAGAAAGTGTGGGTGTTATTTTTGGTTCCGCTTGCCTCACTGCCTTGCTAGCCAGGGTGGGTGGTAAATCAAGGGTGGGCAGCATAATTTGGTTCTTTGCCAGACCCCTGTCCGCCCGTCGTGTACAGGTTCCAAAACTCCACCGAAACCCAAGATTTATATTCATATTTGCATGTAAGCAGTTACTCCCCAAATTAGTCAGTGAGCTCATATTTGATATTGCAGACTTGGCCTCTGAATGAGGCAAACTGATCAATTTTTTCCTCTGCTCGCTTCTTTGGCTAATGCTAGTTGCATTGTAGGAAGTGGTATTAGTTTTTGTAAACTGTAATAACTCTGGTCTGAATACACTTTTGAATGGCCTTTAATGCATAAAGATGCTTTTTGGTCTATTTACAATCTAGTAGCAGTTAATTGACGAAGTTTGACCCATGGGGTGTATTAGTAGTCAGATTTGCACATTTTCTGGAGTAGTTGTGTTTAGGATATTTGTTGGGGTATTGGGCCTGGTGGTTAGTGCATGTGCTCTGGCACATTGCACAATGGAGTTTGAGTACTTGTAATTTCCTGATTCTGTACCCACCCTGTTGTTTTCTTTCTCCTTTATCACTGTCTTTATGAATTAAGGAAGACATGCATGTACTTTTCAACTATGCAAATAAATATTTGCAGTCACATTTTCTAAATGGCTGGAATAACATATGTGAAAATCTCAGAATACAACAATATGGACTATTTCTGTCTGCTTGGCATATATATTCATTGGCCTCAATAATTTTGAAAGTAAATATATATTTTTAAAATAAAATAAAATACAATTTCCTTTTCCTGAAAACACATTTATTGAATTTTTTCATAGATGAATATAGCATTTTCTGATTTACAAAAATTTAATGCATTACAATTTATTAGGTTTTTAATTTGCAATAATACATGGAAATTCTGTCATTTATGTCATATAATTTACGTTTACTTTATTTACTAAATAGATACTGTTACGTAGTACATACCTTTACATTTACTTTTACATAGTTTTACATATACAAGATGACAAAGACGACACACTAGTATAATAATATCTTGAATGCTGTAAGGCTTTGTAAGCATGCAGGTGTGTTTGTGTGGGTGTATAAGCTTTGTGACCCACTTTTTCTATTATTTCTTCATCCTTTGATGTAGAGATGCCATGAATTCAATGGCTACTTTGACAATAGGGCACTTTGATAGCTGGCTTTGTTTGGATGCGTCTCCATCGGGGCAGTGTATGCCTGGCATTCGCCAATGGGCGGTGTGGGTGAGCAACGTCACAAGAGGAGGTGGCGGCATATGTACAGAGCAGCGTCAGTATATGCCGAGTAAATACATCACTGTGTACAGGGCTGAGCCTCAAATACTCTGTTGGTTCAATAGTGATATAAGAACACCCAACTCTGTTCAGTGGACTTCTGAGAAACAGCCACGCTATCGGCCTGTTTCTTCACTGGAAGACCTGAGAAATGTTTACCAGTTAGATGACCAGTTACTCATTAGTGATGTTTGCTAAAGCTATTGCTCATATTTAAAACCAAAAAGTTAAAAAAATTAGCTATTCCTATCCCAATTAAGAAGTAGAGATGACAATATTTAAGCCATTGATAGTTACTGGCTGATATAAGAGATATTGGTATTAGATATATTAGAGATAAGTTATTGGTTTTGGTCAGTATTTGATATTTAATTAGCAATTTTTCTCTCTCCAATTTTTACATTTATACATTAACACTGTTAAATGTACTCTTTAGCCTGATCTTAAAATGAATATCTATTTTTATATTATATCTATATCTATCTATTTTTCTATTTATACATTATCTGAAAGCTGAAAAAATAAGCTTTCCATTGATGTATGGTTTGTTAGGATCGGACAATATTTGGCCGAGATACAACTATATGAATATCTGGAATATGAGGGTGCAAAAAACTCAAAATATTGAGAAAATCACCTTTAAAGTTGTCCAAATGAAGTTCTTAGCAATGCATATTACTAATCAAAAATTAAGTTTTGATATATTTACGGTAGGAAATCTACAAAATATCTTCATGGAACATCTTTACTTAATATCCTAATGATTTTTTGCATAAAAGAAAAATCAATAATGTTGACCCATACAATGAATGTTTGGCTATTGCTACAAATATAACCCAGCGACTTAATACTGGTTTTGTGGTCCAGGGTCACAATTAATAAATGACTTTATTATAGATCATAACAAAAATAATTATCACCTTATGTGTACTATTAGAGAGGAAATGTGTAAATACTGTGGCTCTGTGACACTATCAAAACATTGCTCGGTTTGTCTGAGAATCCCAATCAGGGATGTGTTTCCCAAAACCATCGTAAGCTAACTATGGTTGCAAGGTTCATTGAGCTATATCGTTTACAATGGAACTTGCAACCATTGTTGCTTTTGGGAAACATACTCCAGCCTGACACAACAACACTGACTCAACCAATGGTGTGAGTTTGTGGGCGGGACTAGCTGTCTGACCAATGACAGATTGCTTAGATTGTTTTTTCAAAAAGTCAGACTTGCATTTGAGTAAAGTATTTTCCATACCCTTAAGGTGCGGTCACATTAGTGAAATTTTAATAAAATTCCTCTGCGAAAAAAAAGATCCATTGTCAATCAATGCAGCCAATATGTATGACTAACTTGAACCTGTTGCAAAATATGTATAGGCAAAGAAAATTCATGATCACTCAAATGAAAATTCACCAAACAACAGTAAATGTGACCACACCTTTACACAAGTCATATCTGTAAACATAGCTGAGTTAAAGCTGCTCTGTACCTGCTCAAAATTCAGCATAAAGATGAAATGCTGGATAAATGTAAATTATTATGCCTGCTCTGAACCACCACAGCCAGTATTATCAAAACACGCAACTGTGATAAATCCAAAGGTCTGTCATAAAACTCTAGATGGCGCAGTTCGATACCTTCAAATCAATCTGACATAATGACATCATTATTCACATGGCACAGCTGATTGGTTCTTTTCATATCAGTTGCCAATGAGCTTGCTGCTTAACATTCAAATACTCAGCTAGTGCTCGCTGTAGCAGTTGCAGCATGTTTCAGAAACCCTCCACCTTCCCCAGCAACTACGGGGTGATTTCATGCATGTTATTATGGGGGTTATTTAATATATGTGAGATGTGCAGCAGCAGTTTTTGTTACATGCTCACATCAGCATGTGTATATTTTGACGGTAGCAGGTCTCAGTGCTGGGTGCTCAGTGCTGCCACAGCAGCAGCAGTGTAGCAAATCTATTCCGCCAAGATCAAGCACATTAACATTGTCATGTATATTAATATGCTGAACTCTCCGAGTTGTCATGACTGAACTGTGTCAATACATTAATGCCACCTCTGAGCAGCATTCAAGAGCTTCTGTGCCATCTTTGCAGTGAAAATTTGGCATTAGTGTTTTTAGAAAAATAATAATGTAGCTCTGGTGCCACATCCATATATTATCTTGCCTCATTAAGTTCGAAATCAAATACCAGCAGGTTATCAACCACCCCGGTGGTCCGGTTCTGTTGCACATCAGTCCATCTCTTTGCGAGACAGTCCGTCCCAAAGCTCCGCTCTCCTGGAACTGAGTCAACCTCTGGCAACTGCCCTGGTGACAAAGCCTGAAAGTGTTCACTGACCAGTGTGAACCACAAAGCTTGTAGTGTGCGTGCCCCCCCTCCACTAATGAAATGTACACAGTGGGCTAAATACTGTTTCAGTGCCATCTCAATAGGAGCTGCTTTGCTTATTGTACCTCTAGTACAATAAGCTTTTCTCTATAGGCGGCCCAGTCCCTTTCCACAGTATAGTTTGTGATGTGGTTCTACTGAGATGCACCAGATAGGCCTCAGATGGCTTTAAAGCAAATGATCAAATTAGTTTGATAGATAATACCAGAAATATGGTGGGAATTAAGTTATTTATTATCACTTTAAACAAGAGGGAGTGAAAGTAGAGATTCAACAGAAAAGCGAAGCTACACGGAACTACAATCGCAAACCTCTCAGCAGCACGACAGACAGAAGCAATCGATCCGATGTGGATGAAACCCCATCAGAACCCCATCTTTTTCAATACACTTAAATTCCAGTTCCTTTTTGTATCTTAGCAGCAATGTCCGCAATAACAGCAAAGTCATGCTTGTTTGCATATTGGTATTCTATAGCACCCCAAAAAGAGGAACTCCTTCACTTAGGGACTCCCCAGGACCGCAGAAGAAACAGGGTGTGGGCCTTTCTGTTTTGTGAGTTGAGGAGGTTTTGAGGCATTTCCAAATTGAAAAGGCTACTCATATGAGCTTCAGTAGAAAAGAAAAACACCACCTGACCCTCACATGACTTCCCCATCACACTCATCATTACTTCTGAGTATGTATTTATTTAGAGCCATCAGACTTCTTGTAGAATGCAGCACAGCTCTAATGAAAAATGCCATAGGCTGTTGATAATCTTATGGGCAAATTTGAGTATAATATTACATGGCTAAAATTTTTTGTTTTTTTTGGGTTACCACAATTGTTTTTTTTTTTTTTTTGGACAAGCTACATGATATATATTATTTTGATTCTTCATTTGTGTACACTTAATTCTGTTTTTAATTATAACTGCAAGCTTTTATTGTTATTGTACCTTTCAAATATGTAAAGCCACAGTCTATAAATTAACTTATTAAATAGAAATTTATATTATAGAAATTTTAGTCATATAACAACATTTATTGTTATAGAGGGATATGCAAGTCACTGGTGCTCAGGGCTATCCTTTGGGCGGTGCAACTGGTGTGGTCGCACCAGGCCCCGTGCTTTGAGGGGGCCCAGTGGCGAATGAGACCAAGAACGGGCAGAGGGGGTCCCGCTTCCTACCTCGCACCAGGCCCCACGTCAGCTAAGGATGGCCCTGCTGGTGCTGCTTTATATATTTAAAACTTTTGAAAGAAAGAAAACTCTTACAAAGGCTATATTTTTGTCTTTACAAAAACACAGTAAAAACATTAATATTGTGAAATAATATTGCATTTTTAAATAGCGTTTTTTATATAATAATAATATTTTCTAAGATGTTTTTGAAAGAAGTGTTTTATGCTCATCAAGGCTGTATTGAATTTATCAAAATACAGTAAAATCTCAGTAAATAGTAAAAAATTAATATACAGTAAAAATATAATTTTAATATTTTTATCTATTTTAAAATGTAAAAATTCAAAGCAAAATTTTCGGAAATCTTTCTAATATGCTGATTCGGTGCTCGAAACATTTCTTATTCCTTTCAATGTTGAAAAACCTTTTCGGGATAATATGATGAATAGAGTACAAAAAACCCACATTTGTTAGAAATCCATTTATTTCATATTCACTTCCTCTAACGATTTCCTTTGCAGACACCCCACCACTCTTCGGGCTGGACTGCACGGTGACAGCAGCCCGCCCCCCGCGTCCCCCAGCCATGTCGTCGCGCATCGGCCTGCGCCTACAGCTCATGCGGGACCAAATGCAGCAGGAGGAGCAGCGGGAGCGGGAGCGGCAGCAGCAACAGGCAGCATCTATGCATTACATGCAGCATCGCATGCCAGGCCCACCAGCACCCTCGCCAGCCATCAGCGCACCAACACATTTACAGCCGCCCATGCAGGTGCCTGTTGAAGTGTTAAAGGTAGGCATATCCATCAGCTTATGACCGTATCTCACATTTACATTTATGAATTTAGCAGACACTTTTATCCAAAACATTTTGAAAAAGGGGAAGAAAAGCAATTCATCAAAGCGCCAACAATAATGCCAGGTCGTATGACCACATTAACCAGTTTGAGTCATCAATCGAAACCTGTCATGAGTGCAAGAGATTTTCTATTTTTGTGGAAATACTTTGCTAAGACTGATTATTAGTGGGATGTGCCCTCTCCCTTAAATCTCGCCAAATTTCCTCTAATCATCGTGCAGTTCTGTGTTCTGGGGTATGAATGAGCTTCCCCATGAGACCCTAATCTTGCTTTCCATTGGGTAGTCTAGCGCTCTGGCCACCCTAGTGGTCCCAACAGGATGAATGGGTTTTAAGGAGTGCACGAAGACCAAATTATGCAAGATTAGGTCCTCCGGTAATCTCCTCTTGTGTGGTGAAAGAGTAGTGGGCAAAGTCCAAAAGTCAGTGGGTCATGCAGGACTGACCACGGCTTTAGTGTGCTGGATTACATTTCAACTAAGATCAAAAACAAAGCGAGGAATATTTGTAGAAGAATGCGGTGGAACGGCAGCAAGCTAAGAGGAAAAAGGCAGAAAACAGGGGCCGGTGTGACACAACTTATTTAGAGATAACACACAGGAAGACACTCTTACAGGTGACATGCTTCTGTGTGCCATTGTTTTCCTTGATTGTTATCAGTTAGTTTAAAGCAAGCAATTCTGTGCTCAGCGTGCACATGTGAAATTTTGAGTTTGCGTGTGTGATGTTATGAAACTTTGTATTGCTCCTACATAAAGTTTTTTTTTTTTTTTTTCCAGATTTCTTTTTTTTTTTTTTTCATTCTGATTTCAAAGCCTGATAAAAAGCCCCACAGTTTTTTTTTTTTTTTTTTTTTTTTGGAACTGTAAAGCTTTTTGTGCTCCTCTTTAATAGACAGATAAAGTCTCTGTTCTCAATCAAGTTACTTGCTCAACAACTTTGTTTGTGTAACCAGAAACATTGTTAAGATTTGTTCAGCTTCCTCCTAGACAGTAATCTCTGACAAATTAACTGAATCATTCAAACTGAACTTCAGATTTAGGAAGTGTTGACGTTAGAGAAAGAGACTGACAATAATTTTGATTGGCATTTTGTATCGAAATTTAGAATTTTCAACTTGAAATTTACAGTTCATAAAAAACAGTAATAGTAATACTAATATAATTAATAATAATAAAATAGAATGCATATTGAGATGTTATTGTTATACTTTAAGATAATTTATTTGTGTTTAAAATGTAAAAATTCCTTTTTTTTTTTGCAAAGCGAAATTTTCTGAAATCTTTCTAATATGCTGATTCGGTGCTCGAAAGAATTTCTTATTGCTTTCAATGTTGAAAAACCTTAAAAAACAGAAATTAAGCCAGTAAGATGTTATTAAAAGAAGTCTTACCAAGAATGCATTAATTTGATAATGTGTGAAATTTAAAATAACTGTTTTCTACATTAATCTGTTTTAGAATGTAATCTATTATTGTAATGGTACAGCTGAATCCTTCTGAAATCGTTCTAATATGCTTATTTGGTGCTCAAGAAACTTTTCTAAGCTGCTTAAAGGGGTCATGATGCGATTTCAAGTTTTCCTTTCTCTTTGGAGTGTTACAAGCTGTTTGTGCATAGATAAGATCCCTGAAGTTGCAAAGACTAAAGTCTCAAGACCAAAGAGATATTCTTTATAAAAGTTAAGACTCTGCCACATCCCCCTAAAACGGCTCATTTAAACACATCCCCACATGTCTACATCACGATGTGGGAAGATTTGCAAAGCACCGCCCAAATGTATACGCAAAGAAGGCGGAACTATTATTCTCGCTGTAGAATTGCTGCTGCCGCCGGCGCCATGTCGTGGAGACGCTGTGTTTCGTTGTGAAAGCGAATGTACTTTGTTTGGGCTTCCAAAAGAGGACACAACTAGAAGTCAGTGGTTAAGTTGTATTTACAACACTGTTCCAGAACAGTTCAACCCAAATATTAGAGTGTGTGCAGCGCATTTTACGGAGGACTATTTCCTGAACCTGGAAGAGTAGCCTACAATCCTGGCTTGCACAAAGGCTGTTTCCATAAAGTGGGGCAATTCCAACTTTGCAAAACCTGAAAGTACATTTCTGCTACTGACGATTCAAACGCGAGTTTTGAGCTGTGTAGAGTAGCGCTTGTTGTTTGTCGTTTCTCTGATCACAAATGCAGACATGGTAATGTTTACGCGGCGCGATGCATAAAAAGACAGTACAAGTCATTATAATCAGTAATTATGTCCCCACTGGATGCAAAAAATACCTCGTTTATAATGGGTTTTATTGTTTTTGTCTCGTCGCGCCGGGACAGGGCATCACAATACGGTGAGGGGCGTAACATTTCCGTCTCACGCTTGAGGTATTCAGCCAATCACAACGCACTGGATAGATGGCCAATCACAGCACGCCTCGCTTCTCAGAACGATGACCTTTGAAAAAATTGACGCGTTTCAGAAAGGCGGGGCATAGAGGAGCATAATGTACAGTATGTGGAAAATAATGTGTTTTTTTAACCTTAAACCACATAAACATTGCATTACACCAAATACACAAAACAATGTTCTTTTTAGCAATGTCATATGACCCCTTTAATATTTTTGTGGAAACCATGATACTTTTTTTCAGGATTCTTTGTTTATAAAGTTCAAAATAACATGTATTTATAATAGAAATATTGTGTAAAAAATGTCTTTACTGATCAGTTCACTGCATCCTGAAATGCTGAAAAAAGTTATTAATTACATTAAAACAAATCTTACTGACCCCAAAAGTATTAACGGTAGGATTAATTTAAATTCAGTTTAAATAATATATGTATAGCTACACTGTTATGTTCCTCGAGTGTAAATGGCAATAACTTGTGCCACTAGCATGTTGTTGCTGCCCTCCCATGTAGCCAACCATGTGTCACCTCAGGATTAAGCAACAGCAGCTCCTGTTTCACACAGTGCTGTATCATTTAGCTGACATTTACCCCCACCATTCCTAGATTGAATAAAAGTATGTAATGAAGAGCTCCATGTGAGATAAACTTCTAACCACAACTAACCTTCTGTAATTTCATGAGCGTTTAGAGCAACTGGACCTACCTGAAATGCCTTTACATAGCGTTCATAGACGGGTTTAATACCAGGGAAATGTCCTCCCAGATAGTGTCCCCACTTTACAGCTTGTGTGTGTAAAAACTGCCCAATAAAGTTTTACTTGCTCCAACATATGTGTTAATCTTAAAGTGAAACTGCTTGGACTGGGATTGAATAATTTAGGAGCTAAAGTGTAAAGGCTTTCATTCACTAATCCTGTGGCTTGTTTTCATTCAGGAATGTGGTATTATGGCTAATATTTTCCTTCAGCATACAGACACAGTTTTGCTGATATGCATGCTTGCTAGAATGTTGTTTTATTAACACTTAAATCCATTTTTCTTATCATCAGTGCACATCTGTTGCAGTTTTGTGTCCTGTCAGTTTTGTGTCCTGAATCACTCGGTTAAAGTCAGTCTGGCTTTGAAGTGAAAGAATGAGGCCAGTCCGGTCACACGTAACTCGTAACCATTCTGAACCTCCATCTGCAGGTGCCTGTGTGATTCAGTGAACCTCTGGAGACTCTTTCTGGCACCTGTGTGCCCCGTACATGCCTAGATTTATACCCCACAGTTACATAACAATCTATAACTGTGGCTTTGAAACATAGCTGGCTGAGCCTGGAGGCTTTGGCTTGATTTTATTTGTAATGTGCAGTGGTGACAGTAACTACTTTCCACTGGAAGAGTAAGTCATGAGACGTGATGGTGCCAGATGGTGCACACATTTTTTTAAAACTGTGTTTAATACTCAATGTGTGGGTTTAGAAAATGCAAGTCATTGTGTTCTTACAGTTTTTATATCAGTCAAAAATAGTTCCACTACCATTCAAAAGTTTGAAGTTAGTATAATCTTTCATTTTTTTGAAGTCTCTTATGCTCACCCAGGGCTGCATTTGTTTGATCAAAAATACAGTAAAACAGCAATGTTGTGGATTAGTATTACAATTTATAACAATTGTATTTAATATATTTTAAAATAGGGCTGTCAAACCATTAATCGTGATTAATCACATCCAAAAATAAATGTTTTTGTTTATGAAATATGTGTATGTGTGTGTGTGCGTACTGTGTATATTTATTACCTATATATAAATACACACACACATTCATGTATGTATTTCAGAAATATATGTTTATATATTAAAAAATATTTATATATAATATAAATGATCTGAATATAAATATATACATGTAAAAATAAATATATTTAAAATATATACTGTATGTGTGTGTATTTATATATACATAATAAATATACACAGTCCACACACATATATTATGTAAACAAAAAGTTTATTTTGGATGCGATTAATTGTTAAAGCTGCTTTTTCAGCAACTATTATGTCTTCAGGGTCAATTGATCCTTTAGTAATCATTCTAATATGCTGATTTGGTGCTCAAGAAACATTTCTTATTATCACCGTTACATTTATTTAGGATTCTTTGACAATTTCAAAAGAACAACATTTATTCAAAATAGAAATCTTTTGTAACATTATAATTGTCTTTACTGTCACTTTTGATCAATTGAATGTATTTCTTTTTTAAAAATTGTACTGACCTCAAACTTTTGGATAGCAGTGTACTATTATTATAGTATATTATGTCATGTCATGCTATATTATATGTTTACAGGTGCAGACCCATCTTGAGAACCCCACAGACTACCACATTCGCCAGTCTCAGCGGCAGCAAGTCAAGGAGTATCTGTCCACCACATACGCCACCAAGCAGGCTGTGCATGCGGTCACAAGCTTGGTACAGCCCTCTCCTCCCACCATGCCCCAGGGTCAGACAGGAACCGTCCCACCAACCATGCCCTCTCCCTGCATGCGCACTGAGCAGCTCATGACCTCTGCTGGGAACAGCGCACCCAACAGTCCCATGGCCATGCTCAACATCGGCTCCAGCCATGAAAACGAGGTAGTTCAGCATTTCTTCATTTTAGCACGGTTGTAGTTATAATCATGTCTAGGCATGTTTGATATGAACACTTTTCCCATAACATGTGCTTACATTCATCATGATTCATTTTGTTGATCTTTAATTTACAGTTAGTATATCTTTTGCATCTGTATACTTTGCACCATGGTTCCTCTTTGAGTTCACAGAAATCTAACGTTTAGTAAATGACAAAGTCTTGCTCATCTCTCATACATCATACCGTTCCTGATTTATGATTTTTTTTGGTGGGTGTTATTTGCTCAAGTGCACACAAAGGTCAGGGTGTTAACTAACTTAACTTCATTGTCATTGGAGTTTAAGTGGCCAATTATGGCCATGGAGGTATAATTTAAGATTAAAGAGTGACAGGGAACCCTAGGCAGGACGGCCCTTTGGAATAGAGCAGACTTTGGTCCTTCCTTCCTTCCTCTGCTCCCAGTGCCACCAAATCCTATGGGATCCTAAGTGAATGTGTGCTTGTGGCATACTAACAGCCTTTGTGAGCTAAACTACATAAGGATAATGTCTGTAGGACTGTTAAGAGGAATACATCTTTCATTGGTAATTTCTAGAAAATCTTTCCTTTGGATGTTGTCTTATTTTGAAGAATTTATAGAGAAAATTGTTAGTAATCAAAAGAAAAGTGTAGAATGCAAATGTACAAGGTGCCTAAAATTCTCCTTATGGATTTGTTTTTGACAAGATGGATGAGGTTATTGATGACATCATCAGCCTGCAGTCCAGTTATGATGACATCCAGGCTTATATTGACCCCATGATCCAGATGCCAAACACAGTAAGTAACTACTTCACTCAGTTCAGGCCTTTTAGTCGTTGACATTACCGCCTGTGACTAATACAGATCGCCGAATCCCAGGAGGTATGTAGAAATTGAGTGAATAGTGCCTGTTTAAGATGTACAGGCTGCGTCTTATTGCCGCTGAATAGGTCTATTTTTGAAACCCCCGCAACCTTGTATATTAACAATAGAGGAATTATACTGGATCCATTTGTTGTGCTGCTTTTTATCAGGGTTATAGGGATGAAAAGCATCTTTGTCTGATTACCAAAAGTCACGTCTAATTATAGCAAAGCACCGTCTCAGAAAAATTATGCAACTGTTTTTCTCTCATGCGACCTCAAAACAACTTATTTTCTGTTTAGACTCATCGAGAACTTTGCCAGCTGAATTTTCTGTGCTCGATTTATTGGATAGCCAATATTAGGACCTTGCCAGCTTCCTTCAGCATGTCTCGGGAAAAATGTTTTAAGTATTTAAAGTGTTTAATTGACTTAAAATTGTGGCCTGATTAACTCAAGGAAAGACATTGTGTTGGGAATCAGGAAAGTGGGAGCACTGTGCTTTGTATTTAAAGTAACTGCCCGACATTAACAATTAAGCCGCTCTCAGTTAGAGTTCAACTTGTTTACAAGGCATTTCGTGAAGGTGGGGAAGCAGGGGGGGAGGTTTGGGAGAGAGAGAGAGTGCTGAGGAGGGGAGGGGAAGCTGAAAGTCCAGATAGGGGAAAGTTCAGTGTTTAGTTGTTAAGAGAAAGTTGAAGAGAGAAGGTCCCGGTGCAGCTCAGGTTAGTCTCTCCGGGGAGGTTGAGGGTGAACGACAAGGGTGTGCAGCTATGAGAGATTCAGAGGCCAGTATGAAAGACACAAATAAAACTTATGCCATCGTAGAGGTTATCGATGGAGAGAAGATTCAGCTGGTAAGGCCCATCACTCTCCTTTCAGGCTGAAATTGGGTGGGAGGGGGTTGGTTAGTATTGCATTCTGTGCGTTGTATTCCTGGAAACTAGAGCGACTAGAAAGAAAGAGCACATGCCTTGGGCACTTTAAGGACACCGGTAACCTTGCCACACACATTTAGCCATAGGCTTGTAGCATGCTTTGCTCATATATCAGTAAATGGCTCGTTGTTTATGGCTGTTGTTTATGTGGACCTGCAGGAGAGCAACTGAGTACAACTTTTTCAACTGTTAAAGGCATAGTTCACCCCTAAATGACAATTCTGTTATCATTTACTCACCCAAATGGCATTCCAAACCTGTCCAAACAATGCAAGTCAGTGGGGTTCAAAGTTGTTTTGGAACCCACCGATTTTCATTGAATAGAAAAAAGTATGTCTGTTGCCTTCAAATTATGTGTTCTACAAAAGGAAGACAAGTAATTGATGAAAGAATTTGCATTTATTAGATAGCATAGGTGCTTGTTGTTGTTATTATATTTCAATTATATTGCCTTTTTTAATAGTATTGATTTTACAGTATGGAGTGAGTGCATTTGATTGATTTTCCGATTGATCAGCATTCTTGGGGATCTGTTCTCCTTTGTAATGATTGATCTTTGGTTCCAGACTCTCTGATTTGGTCTCCTGCATATAGGAATCATCATGCATAAGTAAATGCTGCTGTTTTTTGCCAGAAACATATTTACCTGAATTAGTCCTGTATGTTGCCAATTTTCCCTACCAGCTTTTCTGTATGCAAAGGTTTTCATTGATAAATGGCCTTATTAAGCTTATCCACAGAACAATTAAATCCCTAATCCTTGTGGATTTGTAATACGGCCATTAAAAAATGCAGACGTGATGAATAATCTCAAATTTGATGTATATAAGGGACATCGGCCACTTTGCTCAATATTTAGTGTGCAATCTATATTTTTTCGGAGGGACATTAGGGATTTTAAAGGTCAGAAGAGACATGGGGGTTCAGAGTCCTAATGAGGCTGCAAAGGCCGCCTCTGACCCTGTTGACCATGTCTCTCCATTGATCACTGTTTCTTTGATCAGTGATTAAAGCCTCTAGAGATGGAATTCCCAGAACCAATAGGGCGTCAAACACTTTGCATTGTGCATACACATATTTTGAATCATTGCCATTTTTTGTCGGGAAGCGGCGTTCACAAGTTCACACCCTCTCTTATACACTTCATTTATCACATTCGAAATGCTTAAAGAGCCATTTCTGTTTTCTCGATATGCCAGTACGGCCTGCTTCACTGAAGTATTGAAAAACACAAGGCGTAAGGTGATGACAGGCATGCGTTTCACCAGAAATAGCGGCTTCACTTTGCATAACGGGCTTGCCTCTCTGACTTTTTACTGTTGATTTGTGTTTGTTTGGCTTCATGCTTCACAGTAGCCTCTGTGATAAGGTATCTGAGCTGTCACGGCTCATTACGAGCTCAGAGCTTGCTTGCTTACAATTATACTAAGACACTAAGATGGAATATAAGATACAACTGGAATAAAACCATAAAGACTTAGATAAGAAAGAGCATAGTCAATCATTTCTCTCACCCAGAAGCAATAGCCGAGAGTGATATTTTTTTATGTTTTATCTCCGGTATCTCTAGCATTTATGGCTTTGCTTTGGAGATAAGCTGAATGTTTATTGGGTATCTAGTGATTGTGATGATTTACCAGGGTTACGCTGAATATAGCTTCATAAAAATGCCATTTGCAAGACTAGCTGTATCTTGTCCAGCAAAGAAAGCTGTTTGGATGGCAGTAAGAACATCAGGGCTCGCAAAATTTCTAAATCCCTGATAGCCCTTCGGGCAGGTACTCTTCAGATTTTGGTAGCCCGAAAATTTATTTAACCAGCCCAAATAAAATAAAGACCATAAATGTCAATCAAAAACATTTTCAATACACAAATATCAACGAATATCAAGGAAAGAGTTTTATTTGACTATTTACAAGGTATCTGCAGAATTCTTAAAAATCTATTTAAGGCAATTTGAAAAATAATTTCTTATACCATTTAACGTATTTAAAAACCTTAAAAACTCTTCAATTTAGTTGTATCAAATTTAAGGACCCGTGGGAGCAATGTTCCCTCAAATGAGTTTTCTTGCTGAGCAAAACTATTCTCTATTGGGTGGACATTTCGGGCACCTGAGCAAAAGCATTCTTTATACCAGACCTGTACAGCACGCACACAAAAAAGTGTGTAACTTTTAACTTTAATGTGCTATTTATATTTGATTTGACCCTTGATGTAACTAAATGATGTACATTTTAGGTTACCTGAGAAAACATTTTTACTGTACAATACACTGCAGTTCAAAAGTTTGGATCAATAAAGTTTTTTATGCTCATCAAGGCTGTATCTATTTGATAAAAAAAATACTGAATATTCTTTCACAAAATAATAGTGTGAAATATTATTGCAATTTAAAATAAATGTTTTCTATTTTAATATACTTTAAAATGTAATTAATTCTTGTGAAGCAAAGCAGTATTTTCAGTGTCACATAATCCTTTAGAAATCATTCTAATATGCTGATTTTTAATCAATGTTGGAAACAATTGTACTGCTTTTTTTATACTGTATTTTTTGGGACCTGTGATATTTAAAAAAAAATGTTATGTAATGCAAAGAAAATTTTGTCTTTGTAACTTTAAATGCTGCTGTTGTCTTCCAACTCACCAAGATGAACGTATATCTCTTTTGTGCACTATAGCTTCCACTGTCCAGCAGCCATTTGGATGTGTACATGGGGCCAGGTATGTCCGGATCAGCTATCGCCATGACCAGCAACTCCTGCCCTGCCAACCTGGCCATCAAGAGAGAGCTGTCAGGTAGAACAGTCTGTAGAGTCATACAAAACAGAGTACTGCTGCACATACAAACACTATTTAAATGTATCTTATCTTTATTAATGGTATATAACATGAAAAACACATTTAGAGTATATAAATGTTTACTTGCTACTGTATACCCACTAACAGTGGTTGTACTGTAAGTGATACGACTTACATGAATTATGGGACGCAACCGAGACATCAGTGTCACAAGGGAAATTGCTGGGAAAGTTAGATCGTACTTACAATTTTCAGTGTTGTTTTTATGGTTAACATCTTGAGAAACCTTATGCACAGTTTTCTTATAATGTGTTGACATACTAACGTAATAAAAACAACAGAAAATTGAGCAGAGCCTACTGCAAACAACATCACTTTACAATTGTTAGACATGAGAGAAACTATTACATAGACCAGCTGGATAAAATTTAAGCAAAGTTTCACCGTTCCAAGGAAATGTCCCTGATTGCCACTATTACAAAAAAATCTGAAATTTTGCATTTGCATGTATTGCAAAACATGTTGATCAAATTAGTTGATTGACGTATTGCCTTTTGTTTTTGGCAAGATGCTGAAGCTCGTGCAGTAGCTAAAGAGAGGCAGAAGAAAGACAACCATAACCAGAGTGAGTATGCGCTTTTCCCCCCTCATTTCTTTCAGTTTATAACCGTTCACAGTTTAAAGTACACTTGCTCTGCTAGTGCCCTGCCATTGACACCCCCTGTCACCACAACCTCCGAGCAAATTCAGCTGACAGCGCACTACACTTTGGTCTATCGTTAACTTGGACAGATCCTGCTGCCGTGGCATTAAAATGTAATTGCCTGTGATATTTCACAAGTATTGGAGTTGTACAATAAGACAGTAATTCTGCAAAGCTTTGCTAAGCTTGGCCTGTTCCCAAATAATTTGGGTTAAGATGGTATATAGTGCCATATCTTGAGCATCATAAACAATTTACACGCAATGAGACTGTACCGGCTACCTCATTTCCCATCATTATTGAAAGATTGAGTCAGAAAACAAACAAAAAAAAAACATGATGGTCAAGGTCAGACAAAAAGGAAGCAATCATGCTGCAGAGCTGAAAGTCTCCTAATACTACTAATTGTTAACCGTACTAACAACCTCTGTTTTTTATTATTTAGTTGAAAGGAGGAGAAGGTTTAACATCAATGATCGAATTAAGGAGTTGGGCACCATGATCCCCAAAACAAATGACCTGTAAGTTTTTGTTCATTTGAGCAAATAAATGATTTAATTGAATTCTGGCCAGATGTGAATTTTGCAGGACAGCTCTGTTTGGAGACATTCATTGATAAACACTTAACATCTTGTGTTTAGGGATGTACGCTGGAATAAAGGCACTATTCTAAGGGCCTCTGTGGAGTATATTAAACGCATGCAGAAGGACATCCAGAGAACCAGAGAGGTGGAGAACAACTTCAGGAGGATGGAGATGGCCAACAAACAGATGTGGCTCCGCATTCAGGTGAACATTCATTCAGCATTTACGTGACAGCCATTATCACAAAATAAAACCTAAGGCCTAAAGCATCCGCTAAGAATAATAGTCTGTTACAGCCTGGAAAACCGTTGACCCAGCAACAAGATGATCATTTAACATGTCTTTAATGTAAGGCTTTTCCATTTTGTTTTCATGTTTATGCAAGTGTATCAATTCTTTTCCCCATAAAATTAATGTTTATTCAGCAAGGATGTGTTAAATTCATCAAAAGTGACAGTAAATAAATACATGCTGTTCTTTTGAACTTCCTGTTCATCATGAAATACTGAAAAAAATATTAAGCAGCACAACTGCTTTCAACGTTGATAATAATAAGAAAAGTTGCTTGAGCATTATTAGGGATGCGTAATATTAAATTTCAGTCCGATACTGTTAGGCCGTTCATTGCTTTTACGTTATGTCCAACAAAATTAAAACACTAAAAATTAAATCAGTCATTTCGAACGCTACAAGTGAATTTAGGCATCATAACATTATAATATGGAGTATGAAAAATAGATTTGCTAAAAAGTATGTTACAGTGTCATTAAGTTATTAGTGATTTGAAAGATTAAATTTAAATTAGAGTTAATCTAAATGTAAAAATAGGGGAAATGGCCATGGAAAAGTAAATACAAAATATAGAGTAGTTAACTAAAACTACAAACATATAAATTTTTGTTGCTTTAAATATTAACAGAAATAAAATTAAATACTTATTTTATTTCAGCTAGATGTCAAGGCAGCATTTCTCATATTTATTTAGTTTAACCTGATATGCTAAAATAACGAAGACTAAAACTGAAATAAAAACAATTGAAATGGAAAATACTAAGTAAAACTGATTCAAACTATTCATAAAATTGTAGTAAATCAATTATACTAAAATACATAAAAATGAGATTTTGAAATATAGTAAGCTGATCATGTAATTTTAATTTTGATTTTTTTTGTGTTCATTCTTCAGGAGCTTGAGAGGCAGGCCCAGATGCACGGCCTCCCCAGCAGCTCTCCATCCGGTCTGAACAACACTGAGCTTCATAACCCCTTCATCAAGCAGGAGAGCAGCCCTGAGGAGAACCATCTCTCACACCAGCCCCATCTCCCTCCTCACTACCCCCAGCATCAGCAGCACCAGGGTCAGCCGCAGCCCCAGCCTCACACTCAGCTCCACCAGCACCTTCACCCCCAGCCCCCGCTGCAGTACCCAGCCGTAGGTAGCTCCCAGCACTTTGACTATGCCCAATCGCTGGACTTGTGCGACGGAGGCATCCCAGGATATCAAGATGGCATGGGGGGCATTGGGGATCTCAGCTCGTTTGGCGTAGGTGTCGCGTCCATGGGAAAGAAGAGCGAGCTGGGCTTCTTGCTGATGGAAGAGGTCCTGTCGCCGCTGGGAGGAGACCCGCTGCTGTCCGCCATGTCCCCCGAGGCTTCTGTGGACAGCAGCCGCCGTAGCAGCTTCAGCATTGAGGACTCAGACATACTGTGACCTGGACAGCCTTAGGTGTTGCTACACGACGTGCATATGATGCGACATGTACACATACACACACACAGATGTTGCATTTAGTCTGGCACACTGTTAACAGGGAAAGGTACGATATTGATGCACTCTGCCACACTGAAACGAGAGTTTAGCTAATTTTTTATTTGACATGTGAAACAAGAAACATGTTTTTAGTGAAATCATGCAACAGTTTTGTTCCACAACTGTCACAGAAATGAAAATATGCATATGTTGATAAATGCAATATAGACTAACTGAACAAACAGAACTGAGATGCTTGAATTCTATCACAGAGAATTGGCCTATATTGAACGTTTTGTATAAAAATATGTCCATAGACACATACAGATTGCCATAAAGCCATAGTTCACCCAAAAATGAACCTGTTGTCAATTTTCTCAGCCTCATGTTGTTACAAACCTATATAAATTTATTTCTTCTGGAAAACCAAACAGTTTTAGCCATTGACTTCCATAGTGATTTTTTTTCATACTATGGAAGTCAATGGCTAAAACTGTTTGGTTTCCAGCTTACTTCAAAATATCTTCTTTTGTTTAGAACAACATGAGGGTGAGTGTATGATTTTGGGTGAACTATCCCCTGTAAACTTTTACATCCGAACCACTCTTACACTCTCACATTCTTTATCTGTAGAATGATCTTTTTTCTGCTTTAACATGTCAGCCATTTCCCACATGTGAGACTGTCACACTCACTTAATGTCCTCTAAATCCAAACAGAAGAGATTTTTGGAGGATTTGTTTTTTCACTAGAAATATAGGCTACCGCCACATCACCATGCTTGCTGTATCAGAGCAATATGCAAAGGCAGCTTATCCTTAGACAGTTTATCCAAAAGCAGGAAGAAAATGGTTCACACATCCATGGAAAATATCAAGAAATTGTTTTCTTAATTTAGATTAATAAATTAATACAATCTTAATTCAAAATAATGTGACTTTTAGTCAGTTGTGAGTGAATTGTTCTTTTAAATGAATCAGACAAAAAGATTCACAAAACAGTCTGAATGATTCATTAGCAAATCAGTCTGAATTTGAATGATTTTTTTGAACGAAGTCCTTATCCACTAATCACACTGGGGTCCTGGAAAAGTCTCTCTGAAAGTGCCCTGTAATGTCCATGAAAAATATTAGAGGAAAAAACATGTTTTCTGCATATTGATCAGTTTAGGCCATACTCAGTTATGACTCTCCACCAACATGGAGAGACAGCTATCAAAAGAAACCTGCCATATCACCCTATCATTAGATTTACACGTGCTTTTTTATGTAGCTGCTGTTGTCATTGTTAAATACAAAGCAATGACGCCAGGCTTCGGTTGGTATTACAGGCCAGACCAGGTGCTAGTGTGACAGTATGTTCAGTGGACGGTGCAGCAGAATGCAGTATGAATTAACCATAAATTAGTCCTGTTGCCACACACACTGCTACTAAGATGCCTTAAAGCCAAGGCCAGATTCTTCAAGAAGCGAAGGCTCAAATGCCCATGCTGGCACTCGGTAAAATAAAGCTGACAGCTGTGAGCCCCATTTGCCAAAGTGAAGTTCATACAGCCCAAGGTGCCTTTGAGGAAAACAGGATCAACTTGAAATTTGATCCCGCTTTTGAGCTGTACAGTGAAGGAAGTTGAATATGTAGAAAATATATGTGTATTGTTATAGGCTTTCTTTTTCTCTTCCCAAAGCACTGGAAAAAAACAAAATACAAATTGAATTTTATTGATATTATAAAGATTTTATGAAGTGCATTTAATTTCAAATGTGTTATGCCACTAAGCCACTTAAATGTACTTTATCTGTACTTTTTAATTTTTCTAAAAACTATTTTTACTATATCACTGCCGAGCCATTGAAATATAAAAATATTTCTGCCATTCTATTATAAGTGCAGAGCCATATTTTTCTTTTCAATTTCTTTTTATTTTTTTTGTACAAAATCGTTAAAACACTTTAGGCTTTATGAGATTAAAAGAACACAATATAATGTTGTTTTTGTATTGATTTTATTCCTTTTTTTAAGAAAAAGACATTTGAGGAAAATTGATACTGCTGAGTGATGATTCATTGTTCATTCAATTTTAATTAAAATGTTGAGAATGTGAATTTTATTGTACAGTTAAATTAAGATGGCTTGTAAACTGCCTGTGTTAAACATGAGCTTTAATAGAACCAATGCGCTGTCCTCAGAAACAGTAGGATGCACCTCCAGTGTCTTATTGCCTAACCACCTCTCACGGTTTTACTGCTTTATTGTTTTAAAGGTACGGTTCATAGGTGCTGAAATGGCACCGTTTAAACCTCATGAATTAGCTTTGAAAATACAGGAGAGAGACCGCAGGTGTATTTTATGCATTGATATTATCACAGGTATATAACAAACTGCCTGGATCATGCCAAGTTAAAACCAGCCGACAACTGTTGATGAGACTTGGTTTACTCTATGCAAATCTTTGACATGGTTAGCTAGAATTGGCATAGTGTAGCGAAATAAGCAAGGGCATTTTGCATAGCATAGCACGAAAGGGCTTCTAATTTTGCTTGTGTGACTTTTCTTGTTTTAGCAAAGCACCAGGAATGAGAAGGTTTGCCATTTAAAATGAAGATACATCTCTTGAAGTAAAGAGTATGCTTTGGTAAAATATCTTAATGATTAAAAAGAAAAGGGAAAAAAAATATATGTACACACTTTGGCATTTCATTGAATGTGTCTCAAGTTTTTACCAAAACCCTCTGAAGGCCTTGAGAATGTTTTAGTACTGTGGATGTGTCATGTTTATGGGATTTGCTCTTTCATAAATATCTGGGGGGGGGGGGGGGGGGAGAAAAAAATGACACATTAAATGTATTTTAGTTGATGGTATATGGCTTGTGTGTTTTGTGCACTTATAATGGGTTTTTATGGTCAGGATGTGAGCGATTCTCTGTGGTGCCATGAGAGGGAGCTCTACACCAGCATACTGAATTATAACATGTTAGAATGAAATACTATTTTGTTAATGCTGACTGAATTTGGAATGTTAATAGGCTGTGTACTGCGTACTAATAAAAATAGGAAGTTTAATATAATGCATTATAAAAAAAAATCTAAATATACATTGTCACATATTTCATTACATTGCATTTTGATACATTGTGACAATCTTATCACATGTATTTCTATACAGCTCTAATTAATTTTTATTTCTGTTTTTAATATACTTTATTCTATTTAAAAATGATACTGAACACAATTTAAATAGATTTTGAGCGGAACAATGTACAACAAATGGAGGAAGAAATAAAAAATATACCCTGGGAAACAACTTTGAGCTATTTTGAAATATTAGAGGAAATAGTTTTTCATGAGCTGACCTCTTTGTTCTGCCTTACAACAATATCCACCCACTTCCTTATATTAAACCTGATTTCTTATCAATAGCAGCTTAATGTCTTCAGCACCACATTTGGTTTGGCACAAATTACACATTTTTTTTAGGGCTATAAAAAGATTATGTGTGAACACTGACTCGTTATTTAATTCAAGCATCAATGTTGACTAATCTGCCATAACCAATTAATTTTCCCATACACTCATGATTCAAGAGATTATCTTCAGTGGGAAGTTTGACTAAAGCAGTCACAAAAAAATCCAGCTGTATCCTCTAGGGGGCACCAGAGAACCGTGAAACTCCCTGAGTGCAACCTCATTTATTTCCTGTAACAATTACAGAAACAGCACTGCAATGCAATTAACCTATTTTTAAATACAATTTTATTAGGGCAGTTTATCCCAGATAAAGAGAGGCTTAAAATAGGACGAGGTGAGGAATAATTAGCTTGCAGTCATCTTGCCACCTCACGCAGATGAAACGCTCTGGCCGAGAACTGTGTTGCTTCATTAAAATGAGTGAACTGTAAACAGAGACGGAGAAGAAGTGGAGAATTAATTTTCTCTTGCACAGTGTCAATTAAACGGACCTCTTGATATATCATCTAAAGAAAACAAATAAGAATTCAACACGTATCAAAGATAAACATGACTCAGAGTTTATATGAGAAATCATAACAAAATCCAGTTATCACTATATAGTGGTGCAGGCCTTGATCTAACCCGAGGTTAACATGCTAAGTGAATAAAAATACATACTGTATTCACACTCTGAATGACTTGTCTAATGCATTTATAGCTTATTATTATAATTCATTTGTGCTCTTTATTATATATTACATATTAAATTATATATTAAATGTATCCGATATTACTAAACAGTTTTTTGTTTGTTTAAAAGAAGATAAAAGAAGATGGAGAAGATTTGTAAAAGGTTGAAGACCATTAGCTGTAAAGCCTGACAAATCAAAATAAAATAAAATAAAAATTTAATAGTTTACTGAACTAAATATTTTTTAAAAGGTTTGCATAAGTGTTTTATGTTTTGTATCATATTTGATGCATCAGGCTTTTATGGCTAATGTATCAAATTTGAGAATATGGACATATGCTGAAAAAACAGCTCGGTTTTATTCAGAGGCACAAACTACACAAAAACATGCACTTTGGTGCAGATGCTGATATTTACTGTCCATGGCCAAAAATTGTAATTATAGTCTGATAGCCTGTAATGTAAATCAATTATATTTTTTATAACAGACTACTTTTAAAAATATCAGTTGTTACTCTAGATCCCCAATGATATGTCTCATTATTATGACTTAAATGCATAGTTCAAGTATCAAATACGATTCTGTAAGTTGTACAGGCTTAAGCAATACAAATCTGATGATGAGAATAAAAGCTAATGGCATACCCCAGAAATCTTGCGATTTGTCCAGATTCCTGTGGAGTGTGGTCTACAATGACTTGGAAAAGGCCCATTGTACTGTATGTGGAGCTTCCATGCAGTTTTCTCCTCACTAAACGTTCTAGATATCTAACAGTGTGAAAGTATGGTCTATTTTTCATCTGTCAAATTAAAAAAAATTGGAGATTGTATCCTTAAAACTGTGGTATTTGCTCCTGCTGTGCTCATGGACGAAGGTTCAGACTCACACACATATTCCTCTAGCCGCCATCTGCATCAAATTGGACACTGGCATGAAGAAAGTGCTGTGCAAGTCTGGACTGTTGGTGGTCTCCCTTCTCTCAAGTCCTGCCCCATGATTATTCACCTTCCTTCAGACTCTGAGTGCTGAAGATGCATATCTGAGTTAAACAGCCCTTCTCGGGCTTAAATCAAGACAAATCGGCTTATTCAGATTCAGACGTCCATGTGTCTTTAAGCCTCCTCAGGCCCCAGCCTGGCAAAATGCCATTTTCTGCCTGTTCTTTATGATGCTAATGGACTTCCATATCTAATAAATCCCTGTAGATTTGAAGTGTGAAGATGTTATGGCCCCCTTCGACCCCCCTCAAGACACATTTTTTCATTCATCCCACGACTCATTTTCCTGCTCGTCAAAACACATGTGAAAATGCCTGACCAGCACATCCTTAGGTAGTTTCTTGGTGAAAAACCTTGTAGGTGTGAGGAAGAGAAAAATCGAACTTGAAAACATAAATTAAGGTGCAGGAGGGCTTGTATTAAGCCACAAGTTTTAGCACCGCTGAAGCATGTCTGTCCTGGAGGTGGCCTGGGTGGGCTGTAAATTTCCAGCCTGCTCTGGTGCTTGGCAGAAAAGCCTCTTTTCGTGCTCTGTAAGAGCTTTCGGATGGCATGCAGAAGTGGGCTTGAGGAGAATAATACGCATGTAAACACGCAAAAAGGCAAATAATCAAACTGGTCGTTTTTATTGCCCTCCACCACAAAAAACTATTAAGTAACAAGGGAATCCATTTATATGAGGGAATGTGCTGCTGAACTGTACACTGCGTCAGATTAGTTTATCCTCACTACATTCCAAACTTTTATTTGGGCAGCTTCCTTACACTTCTCTTTTCTAGATCAGTGTTTCCAGCCTTTTTTTAAATTTATTTAATCAGTATTGTGAGTGGAAAGCAAACTTACCAAATACCACATGCATTCTGCTCTGAGTGTCATCTACTTAAAGGAGACATATTATGCCACTTTTTACAATATGTAATATCATCTCTGGTGTCTCCAGAATGTGTCTGTGAAGTTTCAGCTCAAAATACCCCACAGATAATTTATTATATCATTTTGAAAATGCCTATTTTGAGTGGAAGCAGAAACACTCTGGATTTAAAGAAGCAGGAAGAAAATCAAATGAGCTGCTGCTCCATACCCCTTTCCAGAATAGAGCTGCGCCATTTTAGCTCGTACCCGCTAAAAACATCTGTTTTGGTTCTGATTCTCATGCTTATCGTGCTGAAATCATGCGTTTTACACCATATTAGTTTAAACATCTGATATACCATTTTCTGAGTGCACACATCCGAAGCACATGGACAGAAAGCTGCTGTAACAGCATGTGAGTAAACAGGTTAAACCTCACTCCCCGATCTCAAGTGGCGCTCTAGTGACAGACGCTAGAATGGCCTTTAGCCTCCTTGTTAGAGCGCCCGCCTCCCATGCCAGAGACCGCAGTTTGAATCCCGCTCAGAGCGGGGCGAGTAGGACCATGACATTGGTGCCGTGACCCAGATGGGAGTGAGGTTTAGGGGGGTGAGTGTAGCAGAGGCCAGTGGGTAAGTGCTGTGCAGGTTAAACCTTACTCCTTGATCTCAAGTGGTGCTCTAGTGACAGATGCTAGAGGCCATGACCTTTAGCCTCCTTTTTAGAGCGCCCGCCTCCCACGCCGGAGACCTATGCCAAAAGATCAAGGCAAATTTGATTTCTGATGTCATGAACCCTTTTAAATTAACATGCTAATGAAATTAGATTGCTGATAAGATCAGATTCATTCATTTATCCATCCATTTATAAAATCTTGCCAAACTACTACCCCTAGTTGTTTTGCTGCTTTAAAACCTGGAAAGTTTCTTAATTTGACTCTTTCATCCACTGAATGGCCTCTTGTCTTCTTTTCTTCTTTCTTCTCACATACATCTGTGCTTTTTCCATCTTGAACTGGTCCTTCAAGGGCTTCTCTTGAACCCAGTCTACCATCAGCAGAGGAGTGTATCATCAGTGTTTAAGCAGAGAGCAGAGGGCAAAAATCTGCTGATTGAGGTAATTTAGCCCCATGATGCATGTGCACTGGAGGCAGCACTGTCTTTTTAATAGGCATGTGTCAAGATTAGTGAGGAAGGGGCTGGAGGCTGTAAAACCTGACAGATTGGGATAAATTTATTACATTTTGTTCACAAGACAGTAAAAAAACTTTTATGAACACAAAGTGACATTGTGAAGTTCGTAAAGGTTTATGCATACTGCCTTGTTTTAAAACTTCTGATATTGCTTATTGATCCTACACTTATCCATTACCGCACCATTCATCAGGGGCTTTTTTATGATCTTGTCTTGAGAAATTGACAGCTCATTTTCTCCGCCGTGACACAAAGAGCCAAACGTCTGGATTCGGAGCAAAATTGAAGGTTATGTATTCTTTATGGTGCGATGATCAATTGTAACCTCTGCCTGTCTGCACCGGCCTATTTTAATGAGGGAGCCGAGACCAAACTCTGTGTCCTGAGAGAAGAGCCTCAGAAAGAGAATAATAAAGTTGGACAATCGACACATGGAGGACTGTGTCAGAGAAGTAAATGGGGGTTCTTTTTTCCTCCTCGAAAGGTCAATTATGTTCGGTGACAGCTTCCTCTCAGGTAGTTACCCTGTCATCTTTCTCTCTTCCCTCACTGCAGACTTCACTACATATTTAATACTTTTTCATGACTTATTTCAATCCACCATCAAACGGAGACCCAAATTGGCAGGGGTGAGAAAAGAAGGTGAATAATTTTCTTCTGCATTAACATGGTTGGGAGACGGATTGCCCTTTCACGTCTGGAGAACGTGAGTTGAGGCCAAAGGAGCAGAGGTGAGAGAAGGTAGGAAAATGACATTGTTCAGCCTTGGGAATGCCGTCGCTCTTTAATCCGGCACAGATCGCAATTCTCCCTCACGACGCCGCCTGCGACCTGCCGATGTCTCACAAGGTTCTTTCTTCTTTTCATATAGGCTTAATTAAGTAAGCTGGGCTTGAAAATCAGGAAATAAGAGGTCAATTTACAACTTATAGAATGGAGAGATCAAATCAACTTGCTGGCAATTAACAAGGGAATGAGTGAGAATAAAAAAAAGGGATTCTGCTGCTGAGGGCCTCTTTTAGTACTAGTGCCATAAAGGATTAGTCAGAAGGTCATCTGAAACCACTGAATGACCTTGAAGATTAGACCCCCATGCAGACTCCACTCTGTCCCAGGGTAACCAATCTAGGCCGCCTCAAGGATGAATCTGAGCTTCCTTTGAGGCCCATGGCAGCTCCAACTGGGGCTCTTCTGCTCTGTGAGCTCCCGTGCTGATCAACCTCTGTGTCACTGTATCGTTTACAGGAGGAGGGCTGAAAGTTTTTAAAGTGCATGCATAATGAAAGGACTTTTCCTGCTTCAAATCGAGTTTTTGAAAATCAGTGAACACTTCAGTCAAACAGACAAATCCCTGATCTCAACCCAACTGAGAGTCTGTGCCATCATTTAAAACCTGCACAAGCGTCATGTGACTAACTTGTACCAAATCTGTCTGGAAGAACAGGCCAGATATCAAACCTAAACTGTGTCGGATGTTGGTACTTGTCCATCCCAACAGATTTGTGGAAAATGCTGGCTCTAATATGACTATTTTTGAACAAGAATATTTCCTAACGTGACATTTTCTAAGTTTGAAAATGTGCTTGAGTGATTTAAAATATATTAAAATTACAAATATAAGTTCCAGTGTCATAAATAAAAATACAGCAAGTCTAAGAATGCTATACTGAATATGTATTTATTTATTTATTGTAATTAAATAATCAATCAGTAAATAAATATTTTTTTGGCATAATGCAATACATTTAGGATTTATATTGAAAGGTGTTCAATTATATGTTTACATTAGATCAGGAATCCCACAATTTCAATTTGGTCTCTAATTTTGGATTCCTCCTTTTTCTTCCTAATATGAAGAAAAAATTATAATTTGGCAAACTGGTATATTTATAGGCCTAATGGTGAATTTGTTTTTTTTTTTACAGTCTAGTGTGTACAATTTTTAGTGTGCCTGACTTTGTCCGTGCGTCTGTTTGCATGCTCATATGTTTAAATGTTACATGATAGATGTTTATGTAAACTCCTATGAGCCTCCAGCTGTGTTTTCCTGGGCCCCTCTCTGGTTGAATGAATCTCCAAACTAAATAAGCCAGAGCAGAGCCTGATTAAGACCCGAATTCCTCCATGTGGGCCTTGCTAACAGACCTCCTCACCTGGACAACAATATGCAGATTAGAGACTAAATACACCATCCAGCAACCACGCAGAAAACATTGCAGAAACCAGCACCCAGTGAACCAACAGGGGGAAGCAGTAGTCCGCACTTCACTAGGTCTTCATGGTCAGTAAATTATGTCTGAAGGCAGATTGCAGTCTGATTGCAAAGATCATGTTCTGTATATTGCAACTGTGCATATTATTAGATGTTTTGTGGGTGTTTGTGAAAACAAACACACTTAACTTTCAGGTTCTGTTGATGCTGACTAAATGTTATGTATGTTTGGGGTGCCAGAGACCCTGATTCTATAATATAAATCATTCATTCACACTGCCAGTGATTTCACACGGCGTTCATTTCAGCATTCGTTCACACACAACCCGTAAAGACACGTGACATTTAAGACACAAACATGTTTTCATGAAATATTTTCATTTGAAGCTTATTGAATTTAAATATATATAGAAATATAAAACTCAATTGAGCACATGCAAAATGTGATTGACCCCGCAGTTGGATTGATAGAACAGGAGAGAGAAAAAAAGAGAGCGCACAAATGTATTTAATTGGTGCTTGACCCCACTGCATGAAGAATGCAAGAAAATGATCACGCAATATGCCTCTGCCAACTACAACACTGACACACAAAATGTCTTTCACAGTAATACTATTGCAAAAGCCTTGTGCAATAATCACTGTTTACACTACTTGATATGCCATAATATAATGGAACAGAGAAACAGCTTTCCAAACTGAACCAAATTCATGAACAGTGTTGGGGAAAGTTACTTTTAAAAGTAATGCATTACAATACTGCATTACTCCCTAAAAAGTAACTAATTACATTACTTAGTTACTTTTTTATGGAAAGTAATGTGTTACGTTACTTTTGCGTTACTTTTTAAATATGAGCAGGGCTTGATTGTTTGTTTTTAATATAAGAAGTTCTATTTATAGCAAATGTAAAAGCCCTTTCACACCAAAAAGTGTAATGAATAAACCTCAAGCTGGAGGAAAAGTAAATTCACATCTGTACGGTAGAATGCAGGAGAAAAAGGTTCAACACTCTTCAGCAATAAAAAAAAACAATGAAGCACAATTGTTAGTTTATCTAAAGTCATTTTTGCTTAGTATGGTTGAACTGGATCAACAAAGGTCAGCAGAAAAGACATTGGTTAATAAAATGAGATTAGATACATGTGTTAATTAACATTATTGCAGGTTTGCATCATATTCTGGGTTTGCATTTCACTGTTTTAGTTAATTTTGATGAATACTAAAAAATTTATTTGCGAGTGAGATAAATTAATGTGCATTCACATTTAGTCTAGAACTACAGTAACATCATGTTCACACAGCGCCTCTGTACTTCCAATTTCTCCCAATATGGGGACAGGAGACTTGTCAGTCAATAAATGGGAAAACAAAGTAACTGGCTTTACTAGTTACTTGCAAAAAGTAATCTGATTACGTAACTTGTGCTACTTGTAATGCGTTACCCCCAACACTGTTCATGAATGTCAAACAGCGAGAGAGCGATTATCATGTAACATGTATACAAATATAAAATTATTAGGGCTGTCAATTAAACATGTTAATTTAGCATGAAGGATTTAAAAATACTCAATTAATCATGCCCATGACCTCATGTTATAGACCAAAAAAAAGGATTGCAAACGAAATGCAGGTTACATTATTAGGCCAGTAGGTGGTGACAAAGAAATTAATTCACTTAAGTAATCACTTAATTCTGAATCTGGAGCAAAACATTAAAGACTAAATTTAAATTCAGAACACCATACATATAAAAGATATTTCAGGAAAGGACTAATATATTAGTATGATTTTTGGAACTGAGCTATTTTCTTTTTTAGTGAGTCAATTAATCATTTAATTGATTCGTCCAAAGCATGTATTAATTCATGAATGAAGCACCAGCGCATGTGTTGCGTGAGAGGTAGTGTTTGATTCTTTGGCTTCATTTGTTTCTTTCCCAATTGTGGCAGAAAAATAGTAGCCTAATTGGGGATTTTGCATCTGAAGTGTACACTTACATAAGTTACAATATTAACTTGTTTATTGAACTGCTGTATAAAACAGTGTCACGTTCACAAAAAAAAAAGTGTTTTTCCATTCCACTACGATACTTTACCATTGTTTTTATGTAAACAAGTGAAATTGAGAGTTTGACCATTGTGGTCGAGTCTACATGGCGTTCTAAAAACGCCGTCCTCAAGTTAAAATAAGTTAAACTTTTAACACGTCTCGATACCTTGTGTTTTCCCTGTTCTCTTGCCTTCGTCTGGCGCTTTTAAAAGGAAAAAATGCAATCTGTGTGAATGGCCTCTTGATCGTGGGATATTGCTCAAATATTTATATATTTCAAGCCACTTTTTGCAATAGCTGTTCAATTCACTGGTCTTCCACAATAATGTAATGTAATTTCATATGATCCTTTTTTAGAATAAACACTCTTAGATGTCAATACACCATTCAGCCTTGATACTAACACTGGAATCTGAGGTTGGCCTACAGTCATAAATCTCACTCATTTGAGTACCAATCCTTGAAGAAAATTAAGAATAATACAGTCACCTACATAATCCCTTTCTTATTTCTGCCGATTTAAAGTCTTGGACAATGCTGCCATTGCTGGGATCCCACTTAAACCCTCTCTCTCTTTGCTGAGGAGCCGAGAACCCAAACCTCCAGAACTTCAGTTAGAGTTGGTGTGTACTGAAAGTGTTGGTTTGGATCCAGTCTTCCTCTGAGATATGTGGTGACTTAAAGTTGGAATCCATTTTCACTTTCCAGGTAATAAGAAAAGTTTCTTCTTTCGTCTGTGCCGCTCGCAGGAGATAAAGCCCTGGAATGACTTTGTGATGGAGAGATCTTAACACCACATAAGGCACCAAGAAGCTCTTCTCAACTATTATTACAGCTCTTGAAAAAAGAAAGGAGGAGATATGGAGAGAGAGAGCGAGGAAGGGAAACAAGTTAGTCTGTAAATGCAATAGAACCTGGTTACAATTAGAGGGCGATTTCCAAAAAGGTCAATGAATTCAGATAATATCCTTAGAGGGAGGAAATTTAATACCCTTTTTTGCTGAATTAATTAATTGTAATATTAGGCTCACTCATGGGGGCTCTTTCTTGAGTGATTAAGCGAGCACATATCTTTAAAAGAGTCCTCAGCCCTCATGGGTGTTGTGCCTTTGAACCCAGGGTGTAGGATATATTTATATATAATGCATGAGTCTAAAATAATATACATAAATGTGATCTTACCTTCATCAGAGAGATGCTACAGTTATTCATATGAATCTCTTTTGCTCCATTAACTCTCTTTCAGCGTCATCTGGACAAACTTACAGTTCCTTGATTCATTTTTCCCGTTCACAATGATAAGTTTCCATATCTGTATGCTTAAATAAATACTTTTCTAGGCCAGGACCCTGAGACCCCCAGAATTTCTCAAGAACACTTTCATAATTTATAATAACTTTCATCAAGGGCAGCACACACCTAGGTTGTTTAGGGGGTACCATAATGTTTAGTAAAACTTTGGATTGAATTATGGAGCCCCGCACATGACATGCAGACAAAAATGTATATTTATTGTGGACACAAATACAAAATTTGTTCCCCATGAGTTAGGAACTTATTCCTTCATTTATTAATTTATTCTCTCAAGTCTTCGTACTAATTCTCTCAACCACCTATATGCAAAAAGTCCAACTCTAAGTGATATAATTTAGCCTAAAAACGGCATAATTCACTAAAAAACGACAACTTGAAATGTGCAACATTCTTTTTTGTACTGACAATAATTGTGAAATCAAATGTATATTTGGCTTAAAAATCTGACTTTCATTAAGAAAGATTGTTATAATAAAGATAATTAATAATATTATTGTAATAAAAAATAATAATTACTTTTATTATTAAGTAAATTCATCACTACACAATACAGTTATCACCATATCATAAATTAGAAAGGTACAAATTAGTCAATAGATTTATACGTTATTCATTTTTATATATCTTCTCTATGCAGATACCCACTTTCAAGTACAGATGCGTACTTTTGGGAACGATCACTAAAACTCTAGCATTCAGTTGGTAAGGTGTCAAACTCGTTACCCATTTCATGATCAAACTTAATATTCTAGACTGTTTTAACCTATGTATTTAGTCCTGTCTGGCACATTAAAAAAATGCAGATATGGCAAAGCTTCTCCTTGATGTTGCTTTCATGTTTCCATCTTTCCAACCTACAAACCCCCCCATTTCTTTCCCCTCTGTTTTCAGGAGTCTGTGTTGTCCCAGGCCCCCTTTCCTGTCAATTGCTTTGCCCCGGGGAGAGCTACACAAAGACCTGCAACATGACAGCTTCCTTAACCTGCTGCCAACAGTCCCCAATCAACCCCTCATAATGCCTCATGTCCAGCAGGAAAATAACGTTGCTCATTCCCTCTCAGACTGGAAAATGCGTCAGTCACTCCCTACCCACTGATATGTCAATCAACCGGTCGCTTTTGAAATGCTGCTGGGCTTTTTTTTCCCGCTCTGCAGCTTTACAGAACCATCACAAAGTATCATTGTTCGGTTCGAATTCTGTTGGCATCTCATCATGGCGTTCTTTTTGAGCTTGATCTCTCTGTTGGTTGTCAGGCGGGATTTTATTTGTGCTGGGTACAAATAGACTGTGAAGGTTAGAGGCATGGCCACCTTTTTTTGTTGATCTCGGGTAGCTTGTTTATCCGAAACATTCCCAGATTCAAGGGCTGAAACAGGAAACCGTGTTTTGTTGAATGAAGGATGTTTCTGTGATGTCACACATGGTGATTTTTCTAAAACATCCTCTCGCCAAGTTCAGGGGTTAATGTTTCGGTCTCGTAACCTGCTCTCCTTTTAATGAGCATTTGTTGAAAACGGTTGGGAATGTACTCTTAAATTCGTTGCTTTTCCTTCTCCTCCTCACACATCCTCGCCTCCCCTTTCCAAATCTGACACATCAGGTTTCTTCCACCGGTAATGATCAAAGTCGTATTAAAACGATGCTCATTTCACACAGGAGGGGGGCAGGCTGCCTCCAGCTTCGGTTCCTGAATTAATTTCCAGATGAAAATGTTGGTTTAGCGCAATCAAGTGATGTTATAAACATCCCTCTATACCTCAGGCATTGTGCTACCATTCTCTGACCTTGCTAAACATTCAGGTGCAATTAATTATTTCAGCGAGATCTAGCGACTGCTTCAAACTGATTAGCCTCCCTGGGGGGGTTGGACATTATTTTAAAAACACTTTCTCATCATGAATTTTAATCATCCCAAAATGTATCGATTAATTATTAATTAAGTAACTTTAAGTGATGCCAGGTGGGTATAATTTCAAAAAGAATTGGAAAAATCCTTTTGGGGGTGAAGACTTTAAAGTACAGGCGCTGTGAATTTATGAACCAAGTGTTGGCAGTTTGGTTTCTTTCATGTTCAAAAACACCTTTTTCCTCCCTAAAGTGGGTCTTTGGTCTTGTTTGGACAGAGGAGACTAACTATAGATATCTTTTTGGCTTGTTTGCATGGAGCGCCAGTTCTTCGCTTTTAGCCCCTGAGATATATTTGAAATTGAGTGCACTCGCTTTAAATGACAGAGTTGTACTATTTAACAGGTGCCACTGAGAGCCAATATGTGAATATGTGAACTTGTCTGAAATTAATCTTGTCTGAAATGAGTACTTACATTAACACCCCCCCCCCCCCCCCCCCCCCCCCATTAAGTAAAATTAAATACATGTGTGATAGCAGCTTTTGCCCCCAATTAGTTAAAGGTGTCCTTAAAATCTACATTTGAACTGTTGAAGCTTAAATAAAAGAAAGCTCTTTGTTCTTTTTTTTTGAAAGCCTTGACATGTCTAGAGTTTTTCATTACTTCATTTTTTAATAAACTTATTTTTCTAGTCATTTTTAATTAAATCATATATATATATATATATATATATATATATATATATATATTATATTTTATTAATGTTTTTGAAAGACATCGTTTATACTCATCAAGGCTGCATTTATTTGATTAATACAGATCAATACAGTAAACGTTATTACAATTGAATGTTATTACATTTTAAAATAACCGTTTTCCATTCATATATTTTTAAATATAATTTATTCCTGTGATGACAAAGCTTTTAATGTTTTTGATTTTCTTTTTTACTGACAAGTTATTGAATTTTTCATAATTGCATTATAAATTATAAATAAATAACAAGCCCAGGTAAGGTGAGATAGTTGTACTTCAAAAATCCCCCTAGTTCTGTTCAAATAGCTGTATATTAACCTATGTGGCAGGTCCTGGGTGAAACACAGCAAATTACAAATTACCTGCCTGATTATGGCTGACCCCAAATATCCTACAGGCATGAATATTCATTACGAAATATATCCCAGTCGCAAAAAATTATTAATTTCTTCCTTCTCTATCTCCTCTCACTCTCTCCGTCTCTTTTCTCGTCTGGGTGGACTGTGAATAAGAATGATTAATGAAATTCTCACACATACAAATTCATCATTCTCAGGGAGCCGGTATGGTAATAAGGATCCAATTAAAGACACAGTAGGCAAAGAGCAGTGGGGGCTTTAGATTCGCACTGCACTTTGACTGCGGCGAGGAAGTAAGATAAAGAAGTAGAATCACTTAGTTTGGCACAATGTGCTCCAATGTCCGTTGAATTACATTTTTATGATACAAAACTATTTATGTTTTAAAGCCTTTACAAAGAAAAAAAATGGGAAATGTCATAACATTGCAGTAGTCAGTCCACAGCAGTGTTACTGAGTATATGACACCTTCGACCTACTCCGCTCCACACCTTTGCCACCCGCTCTGTTGTGTTTACCGAGGCCTAAATCATGTTTTCGGTTGCTCTGCACCCCTGCCTGTCTGCACACTGCTTAATTTCATGTTCGGTTGGATTCTAAGATGGCTCATCCGCCAGCCAAATATTTGTTGTGAGTCGGCGGGGTAATCTGTGCCTGAGTACATACACTTATCTTTGAAGCTGCCACTGGAAAGGAAGGACACTGGAGTCATGGAGGGCAGGAGGTTGTGTGCATGCTGAACCCGGTGATAACAGCATTTGGATAAATCCTCTGCACTGCCAATACTGCTTCAGCCATGAGGTATTAGGGCAGAATCCACTCTTTGAGACCACGTTAAAATGAACCTCAGGGTCTGCAATGGGATGCTGGTATGGTGGTGCTTTGCCAAAGTCTACCCACAAATGTTCTTCCATTACCCATACATGTATGTATATTATGATTTTTACATATTTTTATTCCACATGTAAATACATACATACATTTAATAATATAAAAATAATCTAATCATCTTTTTTTAATTGAAGCATGTCTTTTAATGTTTGGTTGTTTTTGCACACAGCTTTCTTCTTTCCCAACTAAGCAGAAACAGGATATTAGGCATTTTATGAATTGTGTTAATGATGGTCATGATCATAATTTTTCTATCACTACTTAAATTAAATATGTGAATGAACAGAGTAAAAAAGGGATGTTGAATGAAACAAATTAACATTTGTTCTGTTGCGTGCCTTTTTCTGCCATACATACAATAACTTTGCCTGGGCTAATTAACAATTATCAAAGACTCAGTGGCTAATTGTGTTATTCCTCGTAATTAAGGGGCTAATTACTAGAATGTCAATTTAGATTTAATTACTAAGTGCTTTGGTAATTCCCAGTGAGCATAAGTTACCATTTTCCAACCCTTTTCCCTGTCTGTTCTTTTGACGGGTTTTCCATACCTCGTTCCCTTTGGATAAAAAGAGAGAGAGAGAGAGAGAGAGGAAATATGTAAATAAAAATAAATGTGAGAGGTGTTTGAGCTTCCCAGATCTGTTATCAAGACTGCAAAGCTTAATGATTAATGAAAGGCTTTACCTCTGGGCCTCCAATTAGAGATCTTTTTTTGTGGTAAAAAAAACAAAAGAAAAAAACAAGAGGAGAGAGCCACTAGCAGTTTGTCATCTGTTGCAGACGATTAATCTGTGACGTTTAGTTTCCACTTATACTGCAGCATGCTATGTAATTCTATGCATGTTATGTACTGTATATATGTCAAACCTCTACTGCCAATCTCTCCAATTGACCACTAATGGGTGCTATTGGCTTAAATATGGTCCGGTCCACGTGAAATGAGCAAATTGGCAACGGCCTCCAGCTCTCCTGTTCCTTCCGCCTAACGGCTTTGATTTTCATCCTAACTGTCTGACTCCCTCAAACCGCTGCCAAAATACAATAGGACAGGGTATAATATATATAATTACACCCACTTACATTAGCCATTATGCCAGTGAAGCATTCCTTGGAAAATGACACACGACCTGTCAAGACTTCATTCACGCCATTAATAAGCATCATTAGTGTCTAGTTTGAATACCTCTCTTCCACATTGCAGTCATTTCAACATGTCATATATTTTAATTTGAGGCCAAAAATAGCTGTGTGGATATTATGCACTCTCACTGCTAGTCTTTGTGATCTCTTAATGGCCAGGAAGTTCAGAGTCTGACCTTGGATTTGTTCTCATTGGAATTAAAAATTCTTGGCCCTCAGGAACTCTCCGCCGAAAATGTGCCAGCGTGTCCTTGTTGTTGTTTGTGCGTTCGCTTGAACCGATCAAAAATGATTTGCATCATATCATTAACTCACTCTTGCAGAATACCCATGGGAATTGATACAGTTAGATTGAAGAGAAAAATAAGATTTCATAAATCCTCCCTTGAGCTTGATCTCAATTCTGGTTCCTTATCTCTCTCGAAATCTCTCCATCCAGCATCCCTGTCCCCCAGAAGTGGCTCCGCTGCCCCTGATGACGAACTGATGAAAGGAAACATCTCCATGTTTCTGGAGCGCAACTGAACCTCCCACAGGTACTGCTGAAAAATAAAGACAATAACTCATCCTTTGATCGGAGTAAGTCATTAACTTCACTTCGCCTTGTTTACCGCCTTTGACAAAAGCAGCTTAAGGGGCTAATTAATTGTAAAAGTGCCGCACAATGGTTAATTAGCTGCCGTCTGTTGTCAGTGATGTACCTTGGTGGACTTTTGTAGCGGCCTTCCTTCCTCCCCGGTGCGTGCCGTGGTGAGGGGTGCCATTTTTTATTTGGGGGCATGAGTGAGGCTGACATTTTAGCTGCTATGCCCATGGGAGGTCACCATCAGAGAATCCTCAGGGTCCCCTTTAAGGAACGATGATGTGTCATGTACATGCAGGGCATCTGAGGTTCAGGGGTAAATGGATTCACATATGCGGTAATTGACTGGCAGTAACTGGGTTAGAAGGGCAAATGGGAAGTGCCATATAAATGTATAGCACAATCAGCCGTGTCCCCACACTTTGTTCAGATTGGAGTGATAATGAAATGAGAAACAGAAATGATGCTGTTGTGCACTTTGATTAAAATTTAGACTGCATAGTTGTCATGATGATCCCAGAGTGTATTTTCTATGGATGCATGATACGTTACAGGGTCTTCAACAGCATTACTGGCCAGCAAGTATTTCATTTCGAAATGATTTTTTTTTATTATATAGAATTCAAATTAAAAGTATATTTCAAAATAAAATAAATGTAATACAATTTTTTTTTACTGGTGATGGTGGTGGAGTGCTCTTGGAGCGAGTGAAAACCACGTCGCCAGTTTTGGCCCGCGGGCCGCCTGTTGCCGACCACTGCCATAGAAGAACGATTTTTGGTTCCACAAAGAATCATTCATCAAAGGTTCTTTAAAGAACCATCTCTTAAGAACCTTCTTTCACCACAAAGAACCTTTTGTGAAACAGAAAGGTTCTTCAGATGTTAAAGGTTCTTTATGGAACCATTTAGACAAAAAGGTTCTTCTATGGCATCATGAAGCACCTTTATTGTTAAGAGTGTAAGCAGGGTAACAAAGAGATGGGTTGATGTTTACAAAATATATTCTGCTGGACTCCTTTGAATGAAGACCAATTAAGCTATAATGAGACTTACCACCTCTGTGGTCATGTGCTCATGAGTCCCAGTCCTTGCCCTGCCCTGCGCCACAAACCACATATTACTGTTTACCGCCCTCTGTGGAGATCTCATATCTTTCATTAACCCCCACTAAAGTGCTGTTGTTTGCAAAGGAGCCATCTATAAACAGACAGTAGCATGCTTATTTACTAGGCAATATCCGGAATGTGTGCATCACACATATCTTTTTTCCCCTTATTATTTATACTTTAAGTTTTTTGAAAACAAAATTTCTTAAAAAAATGGAAGTCAGTATTGTTTAAATGAAAGGCATTTAAACTGTCCATGAATCATCTCTGTCCAGTAGACTAAGCTTTAACTTCAGAACCTCAAATATGCCTCTCCCTCCTAAGGAAATAACAAAATATAGTCTCCAAGACAAACACCTCATGACCTTTCAGAGCCACCCTAGAGAAATGTATTTTCCTCTGCTTTTGAGAGTGGTTGAGACCACAATAAAAGTATACTCATCCTTCTTCTGCTGTCTTGCATGCTGCCATTTATTTAACAAAAAAATAAAAATAAAATAATAGATAGATTGTGTGTATTCAGTTTAATGTGAATTCTGTTTGCTAGTTAAAGGTTACAGAAGGACAGAACAGTTAAATATCTCCCAGAGAGTTACTTTGTTTATTCAGCTGCCATTTTGTTGAGAGTTTCAATGTTTTTCACAGGCATATTGTGAACGAGATTGGACAAAGCTGGTTTTTATTAGTCATCTTTCATGGTTGAGTTGTTTAGATGGCAACATTTACATTTCAGCTACTTAGTATGTCATTTAAAAAAATTAATTCAGAGCAAAAAAACAGAAAACTTGGCTTAGGACAGCAGGTAATTAATGGTATGCTTTGCTGTTACTCAACAGCTCCAAATTTTTGTTGAAATAACAAATAATTATATCTGTTGTTAAGCCACGTACCTTACCTTAGTATACATTATTTTAGATATTCAGAGGCCCTTAGGAAAGTTTAGCTTTTTTTAAAAATCACGTTGATAAAAAAAATTATTTTCTCCCGATAATTACAGCTTAATAAATTTATACACACTTTCTCAGTTCTTTGCTTTGCCCAAATCTCTTTATAGGCCTAACTCAAAATATGACTGACTGAGACTATATATACTGTATGAAAGAAAAAAATGAGAATGGGGTGGGGGATGGAGGTCTAAGAAAAAAATTTACATTTGAATGAGAAAAAGCAGTCGACAGCCATTTTTTCTTGTGACATATTTCTCCCATTACAGCAAATTAAATTCATTCAATTAGGTCACTAATCTCATAGCTTTCAATTCCACAGTCACATCAGATGAGGTGTCGTGAAATTTCTGTTTTATATTACCACAATGTTTCTGTTTTTGTGCTGTGTAACATCTCATTACATGTCATTGTGGCGATAGATAGATTTCTTCAAGTTTAATATTGTAACTTTACAAGCAACCACCTGAAAAATTTGCATTATCCAGTGGTGTTTTGTGGAAGTATTGTCTGTAAAGCAGAAGTCAGAATATGAGGAGCATTCATATTGAACTCCAAGGTCAAGGAGCTGCTGCTGATTATCTGAAATTAATCAAAGCCCTGAGGGCAGCCTGCTGTAAATAGACTCATGAGCACATCAGGGATTTTCACCACGTGAAGCTGACTGCCCCGCGTCATTTTCATATTCAGTTTTGGATATTACAATCTGACAGAATCTTGATAATAAGGGTGCGAGGTAGTCACGCTTCTGCCTCACGACTGAAAATAAAATTGATGTCATCATCTTCTTTTAAAGCTTTAAACCATTGATGTAATTGAAAGAAATGCTACAGTAGGCGCTGCACACCGTGTCTTTTGATTCAACACATATATGACCATTTAGGCTGTGTGTATGTGTGCAGGGTTGCAGGAATTAAACTGAGGGAATAAGAGGGGTCCTCCACGTTGTCTCCGCACCGGGGGCCCGATGCAACCGCCACTCGCTTCCCATCCCCTTCAGCTCTCCTCTAGTGCTGCCATGATTGGCAGAGATGTTAAGTGCCATTTGACACCTGAGAGGGTGAAAATTTGTGCGAGTGGGCAGTAATGAATTGGAGACGTCTACGCAATTAAAATCACTGTTAATTTCTCCAGGGAGATGGGGGCCCCTCCTGAGCCCATGAATCACAGGACAGGAGGAGGGATGGAAAGAGTGAAGGATGAGTCACTGGCTTTTCTGAACGGAGAAGAACGAGGGCCCCGACTGCACCTCTCCCATCGTTGGTCGTTGAGCATATTTGATTAAGAACTCGCTTGATTTTTGTTCTGCTTCTCATTTGGTGGAAATTACTGTACTTTGGTTATCATCCGCATTTGGATATGACTGTAGCACTCATGATGTTCTAATCAGCGTTCATTGACACTGATTGAGATGTGCATTGTTTCAGAGGGAAGGAAGGAACCCCGCTCCGTCTCATGCCAGATACTTTACTCGGTTTCTTTTCTCACAAAAGTTACAGGAAGATCCTGTCACTCTGGTTTCCTGGCAGATGATTCGGGAAATGTCAAACGGAGTAACATTATAAACTTGGATAGTGTTTTTGTTTGCACAGTTTGGCTAACACAACACTTTCCACATTTCCTGCGGTTTGTTCAGCTTGATTTGTCCACGATGACACAATGAACTTGTTTTACGATGCTATTGGTGTTCTTTCAAACTCAATAATGTCAACCAAGCGCTGAAATAATTTATGAGGAAATGTAGAAGTGTAATTTCTGTCAGAGTTCAAGCCAATTAATAGAGCCTGTCAAAGTCTTTCCTTCTTTGACCAACAAAGTGCTCTCAGAGGAGGCCCAAACAGTCTCTGACTGACCTTGGCAAGCCCTAGACGGCCTTGCTGCTGATCAGAGTGTCGCGTTCTCTGACTGCCATGTCTTTAAACTGCCTCCCACTGGCATTCAAATTACAGCCCCTATCTCATCTGTTGAGATCTGGCATTACAGCGAGTCCACCATCTCCCTTCACACGCACACGCACACGCGCCACCCAAGCACATAATGAGGCAAAGTCATCTCCTTCCGAATCCCCACTGGGTGTACCTGTGAAGTGTAAGGCCCAGATGTGCTATTTTCGGATCTCGCTCTTTTAATTTATTTTCATGATTTGGTGATAATAATAATAATTGTGCTGTAGGTGCTGCATTGAAATTAGCTGACACTTCCTCGGTCATTATCTCTCAGCCATCGCATCCAAAAGTGCCTCTCCTCTGCTTGCGTGCCTTCACTTCTTCATCTCTCGCCATGCATCGACACAAAGGCTGTCGAAGCAGTTCTTCCTTCATTTTCCTTTCCCTTTTTTCAGCGTATTCAAATCAGGTGTTTGAAAACTAACCTTGTTTGAATTGTAATGCTGCAACGGAGGGTTTACAATTTACTGATACAGCGGCATAATAGGAAGCGGAGCAGGTCTGAATTTGAAATGAATTAAATTTCTGCTTGTCTGTATTCTAATCACAATGTTACATGATAGCTTACAAGAGTGTCTTTGAGACCGTTTCTAACTAAATAAATTTGATTTTGAAAGGGTGTGTTTGGCAGATTGGCTTCTGCATATTTTCACTGCCAGCCAGGTGCTGTCATGGATAAAGTACCTAGTTTATTGCACATAATAGGATGCAAAGATTGCAAAATATACATGAATTCTATTTGACAGAGAGAAGCAATATCACAAAGACTCACGCCCGCCAGGAGATGGCATTTACCCAGCATTCAGATGGTCCATGACGCCCACACTGGGCATAGATTAATCAGTATGCTAAAGAGGGAGCTAACATGTACATGTGACACATTTTACCCTCATTCTTGACTGAATAACAATTGTGAATTTAAAAAAAGAGGGCTAAAAACTGCAAATCCTTTTTTACATGAGATTTTTTTTTTTTTTTAATTCACAAGAAGTTTTCTTTGTAGCATGTAACTGTGTAGTGTTACGTGCCATTTTCACTCAGTTTATGTTAAATGTATTTTGTAAAAATACTTTTAGAGATATCAAGAAACACAATTTGAACATTTTAAAATAAAGCAATTTTTGTGTTTCTAATTGGAACCGCTAAAAATCCTCATGTTGGGCATTTCACTCTAGAAAATTTTATTATATTATATTATTTTACTCTATTTTATTTACATTCCTTTTTACATTATTATTATTTTTTATTCACGCTCCTAAAGTTGCCATGTTAAGACTTCTTCCATTCATTTTCTTACAAGTGGTCCTCCTCCTCCCCTTATACTATCTCTGGCTGAATCTTCATTGGTAACAGCAGATAAAAGTTAAGAGGCAAATGTCTTAGCAATCAGTGACAAGAGAACATTTTGTTCATCACTACTCCATCCTCAGAAAGCCAAAATGTGGATTCTGTAGATTGTCTGCTTAAAGCCTCCAGATGTGTCCTACTTTTGTTCAGCAGTGACATGTGGTTAAACATACATCCTGATGACCATCTCTGTTCAGGTCTCAAGTTTCCTCGTCTCGGGATAAAACTCAGACTTTGCAAGTTCACACTGAAACTTCCTCTGTGGCTGCCATAGTCTGCCATATGTATCAGCTTGTTTTTCAGGCCAGCTGAGCTCGTAATTATCTGATGGAGCTCATTATGGGCTGTAATTGGAGGTGCCTGTATCCTCTGAAAGAGAAAGTGCAAAAAAATAAGCAGAAAACTATGGGATACTCCAAAGCCCCAGGCCCTTCGTTATACAGCAACCTTACGCGTTACATGAATATGGGCAAACAACCTCTTTGCAATGCAAATGATGTTCACATATATTAGCACGGGCACTCTGATCAATGACCAATTAATGACATTTCACTCTGTTAATGTGCATGAGACAGGTTCACTGATGCACACGGTATACAGTACTTTATTGCCATTGTTACATGGTGTAGAATCGTAGCAGGCAGCACAAATTAAAACGTCTCAGGAAGCTTTAAAATCACGTGAGGTGGAGCCGGCTTCAGCTTCTAAGAATGAAGCAAGCGCTGGCAGGGATGCCGATGGCCTTGAGACGCAGCGTCTCGTTCCCTTCGGGGAACAATGGTTACATGCATAACCTGAGACGTTCCCCTTCAGGAACTCGAGCTGCGTCAGATACGCTTTGGGAATGAGATACCCACGCCGCCAGACTGACAAGTCCCTGCCTAGTGTGACTAGGACGAGAGGACAGAAGAGCCCGGAGTGGCTCGAATGTAAAGATCATAAAACCTTACAAAAGTGAGGGGCGTGGACCACCCAGCAGCGTTGCAGATGTCCTGCATAGACACACCTGCTAGGAAGGCCTTGGAGGCCGCCACACCTCGGGTTGAGTGAGCTCTGACTCCCATCGGCGAGAGGAGCTGAGAGAGCTCATAGGCAGTATTAATAGCATCCACTATCCAAGCTTCTGCTGGTCGGGCTCCCGGAAGGCAGGAGGACAGAAGGCCTGAAGTACGATGGGCTGTGGCATCACAGAGGGAACTTTAGGTACATACCCCGCTCGGGGGTAGAGAAAAACTTTGGCCATACCGGGCGTAAAGTCAAGATAGGCAGGGGCCACTGAAAGGGCCTGTAGATCACCAACTCTCTTTAGAGAGGAAATAGCCAGAAGGAAGGCAGTCTTAATGGTGAGGAGTCTGTCAGATATCTCCTCAATGGGCTCAACAAAGGGAGCCTTGCAAAGAGCCTCTAGTACCACAGCCAGGTCCCACCTGAACGTACCGGCGGCCTCAGCGCACCGCGGAGGAAACGTGTAACTAGGGGGTGTCTACCCACTGACTGACCACTGACAGGAACGTGGTAGGCCGCAATGGTCGCCACGTACACCTTAATGGTGGAGTGGCTTAACCCTGCGGAGAGATGGGCCTGCACGAACTCCAGAACTGTATCAATTGGGCAGTTAGCTGGGTCAAGCTGGCAACCTCCGCACCATGAAGTGAAGAGCTTCCACTTCAGGGCGTACAGTTTCCTCGTAGAGGGAGCTCTGGATTAGAGGATGGTCTCAGCAACCTCGGTTGAGAGACCGGAAGCTATGAGCTGTGCCCCCTCAGTGGCCACACCCACAGCTTCCACAGCTCCAGGCGAGGGTGGACAATTGTGCCCCCTGCCTGTGAGAGGAGATCTCCCCTGACAGAGATCTCCCATGGAGTGCCTTCGAGGAGAGAAATCAGGTCCGAGAACCATACTCAGCCCGGCCAGAACGGTGCTACCAGAAGTAGACTGACCTCGTCCTGGCGCACTCTCGCCAGAACTCCCGGGAGCAGAGCGATAGAGGGAAAAGCGTACAAACGAAGCCTCGGCCAAGTCTGTACCGTAGCATCCAGTCCTAGAGGACATTGAACTGACACTATAGTCGCAAACAGGTCCACCTGTGCCTGGCCAAACATATCTCTCCATATCTGCTTCACCACCTCAGGGTGAAGCATCCATTCCCCGGGCCTCAGCCCCTGTCCCGACAGAACGTCTGCTCCCACATAGAGATGCCCAGGAATGTGCACTGCTCTGGATCACCTCAGTCTCCTCAGAGGAAGAAAGGTAAAGCATCGTGCTCTCACTCGAGAAAAGTCCCAAGAGGTTCCTATACACATATGTATGTGTATACATATATACACATCTAACTTCTCATAGTTAGATGAAATACATAATTTAATTCCTCAGAAATTAAATGCAGAAAGACAACCAGACGAGTAAACACGGTCTCATATGAAAAGGATCCATAATGACATAATGCACGCGGTCGCCTCGGCAACGCGCGCTGCAACAGCGAGCTCTCACTAAAAGGGGGAAGAACCGCACCCCGGGCTTCCAGCCCCAAGCGAGAGAGCTAGATTTGGGGAATGCAGGTGGAGATAGGGCGAACCCGTCTCCAACCCATCCGCCAGATCCATGTTGCAATCCCCGCGATCTCACTCGCCGCCATGCCTCAGAAGTGGCGGACCGGAACCGCGAGATCTTACGGCGGGGAAAAGCACAATCAGCCCTTTATCTTAGAGCTGACAGCGCGAATATAATGATGTCCTCATTCATAATATGTTTGTGCAAACACTGCAGCTTTACAAAGCTCATCGACGTCTTTCACGTCCACCTCCTCGGAGGAAGACAAGCGGAGCATCGAGCCCTCTCTCTGGGGGGAAGAAACCGCGGGGCGGGCTTCCGAACACAGAGAGCGGGCGCTGGATCTGATGATCCATGTGCGAGCCCCACGAGCGCAGCCGCCGCTCTGCCTCGGCAGCCGCGGGGCCAGCACCGTGAGGAACACTCGCAAAGGCTCCTTTCTGGAAGAGAGCCCTCCGGGTGCGAAGCGTGCGTAGCGGAAGCCGCTCACAGTGTGAGCAGTCGGCTCCCTCGAGAGCCGACTCCGTGTGCTTCGCGCCCAGGCAGACCGCGCACAAACTGTGTGTATCCCCGCTCGTGATTGTAGCGAGAGCAGGGAAGAACACACAGCGTGATCCGAGATCGCCCTTATGCTTTGATTTACTTGTGGCCTTGGACATAATGCTTTATTTTGACAAACAACACCAAATAAGACTCACAAAACAAATATGGGACTGACAGACACACAGAGCGCTTGCTGAATGACAGAAAGCTGAAACCGGCTCCACCACCTCACGTGCTTTTAAAGCTTCCTGGTCGTGACGTCACCCGCCCGTGACGCCTCGCCCTTCCATTGGACTGATTGTACAGATAATTCAGAGCACGGTCACGCTGAAGGCGTTCCCAAAGCGTTATTTATATATCATTCTAAAAAATATAACTTTTAATAAAATATAATTTTTATTATATATTTTATTTCATATATAATTTTAATATGATTTGTGTGTGTGCTGCCTGCTATGTACTATACAGTTATGCGAGAAAGAAAGGAAACCCTATTGAATTCCATGGTTTTCCATTTCAGGGCATAAAAAATCACATGGTCTCAAAATTTGGAAAATATGAACTCAGATGAACAAAAACATGACATGCTGTCTACATTCACACTGTGTCATTATTTATTTAGCAAAAATAAAGCAAATATGGAAAAGTTAGAACACCCTTACTGTTAACATAGGAATTAAGAGGGTAAGTGACAGTCAGGCATTGCTAATCAAATATCCTTGATTAACTGATCATCAGCAAGTGTGAGCAACTCTATAAAAGCGGAAGCTTTGGCAGTTTGCTGGTCTGGAGCCTTCACGTGTGTGTTAACACAATGTCAAAAAGGAAAGACATCAGCATTGATGATCTTAGAGAAGCAAAAATTGAGGTAACACTTTATTTTAAGGTGTCCTTCTTACACGTTACATGTACTTACTATTATAATAGTTTCACTAGCAAGGACCACGCCACAACCATACAGATAATACTTATGATGAAGACGGGATGAAAGGAAATAGGTAGGGAAAGGGTGTAATGATTCTCTCAACTGGCTGCTCAGGGAGTCTTGGCAAGAGAGACTCTGAGTGGGGGCTTCGTCTCTGTAGATAATATGTTGGGAAATTTACCTCATGGTCAGACCATAGTTTTATCACCCATGGCTTTTCCATATTGGTTTTATTTTTCAAATTTTAAGACCTGACAAGGACCTGATGATTTTTATCATGTCCTGATACAGAAAACCATGGCATTCAATAGGGTGTCCTTTCTTTTTCATATGAGTGTATATCTCAATGGGTATAATCTTGGGTAAAAAAAAAAGTTTTAGAGAAGTTTTTCTTTATTTTCCTAAATATTTACATTAATTGTTTAATTAATAATAAATATCAATGTATATGAGCCTATTTATGTATTACTATAATTCTTCTTCACTTAATCCCCAAATGACATAAATATTTATAAGCCTTCATTTTTTTTTTTTTTTTGAAGTCCCAAGCGAACTTTCGATACAAAGTCCCTCTCAAAATGATCAAAGAAAGCACAAACAGGGAAAAAACAGGCCAAGCTAGCATTGTTTTTTCCCTTGTCCCAGCGCACACGTTGAAAACATCAACCAAGAAGAAAAAAAAAAAAGATTGCATGATAGCATCAGGATTGGGACCACTACACTGTCGCTTTAAGATAAAATATTCTATCGTCTACATCATAATTATCTCCTTAAGGTAGAAATATTAGCATATCTTCCAATCTTATTATCTGAGAAATTGCCTCATTAAGTTGCCTGCCTCCCCTTGTGCCCACCTTGCACACCATTGTCCATATTTCATCAGTGATCCCATAGAGCTTGGGGCTGCTCTGATTGGCAAGAGGCATATGCCTTATAACAGGTCTCTATGGGGACTCAGAGTGGGTCGAAATACGCCAGCAGAGCTCTGTTTCTGACAGCGAGATGATCATCTTTAATTTCATGTGCCTTTGCTTCTGTATAGACAACCTGCGAGAGAGCGACCTCACTGCCTCTTCTCTCTTGCCTCCTGCCCTTGCTCCATCTCTCATCTGTCCTTCATATCTGGGATGCCAGACAGAAAAAAATTGCTCTGCTGCAAACGAGGGTCACGTCACAGAGGGGGGGCGAAGTCCAAAGGTCTGACTGTCTGGGGAGGAAATCTGATATTTGCCTGCAGCCGTTCAAGTCGGTGTGTGAATATTCAAATGTACCTTGTTTGGATGAGTGTCATTCAGTGACGTGTCTCTCCTTCATTTTGGTCTCTTCTGTGTGGTCGCAAAAATTTGTGGGCACAAGACAACAGCTTTACAAAGTCAGCGAATGCAGAATGAGAATGCTATAACAGGGGATTTAAAAGTTTTAATGCCAAGGACTTTTTGATGTATAAAAACCCTTTTAAACTAGAGATGACAACTGTAAGTTGAAGTTAATAACCTTTTCCAATATTAAATAATTGGATTTTATATTTTTATTGCAATAAATCAAATTGATATAATACTATCTGGAAAATATTTGCTTTATATTTAAATTATACCATATCTGAAATTAACACTTGCTACATGTTATGCATATTTATTAAACTACTTGTAAAAAAGAATAAAATAATCATACTGTCTAATGATATATTTTTTTTATTTTGACCAGTAAAAAAAATATTTGTAAATATATTTCACTTTATTCAACTGTTAAGTTATTTATATATATATATATATATATATATATATATATATATATATTATATAATATTATTATATTATGTTCTAACTATTCATTCTAACTATTAAAGGGTTAGTTCACCCAAAAATGAAAATTCTGTCATTAATTACTCACCCTCACCAAACCCGTAGGACCTCCGGTCATCTTCGGAACACAAATTAAGATATTTTTTATGAAATCTGAGAGCTCTCAGACCCTCCACTGACAGCAAGGGTCCTTACACGATCAAGGTCCAGAAACGTAGCAAGGAGATCAGTAAAATAATCCATGTGACATCAGGGGTTCAACTGTAATTTTACGATGCTACGAGAATACTTTTTGTGCGCAAAAGAAAAAAAAAAGACTTTATTCAAATTTGTCTCCTCTGCGTCACCCTAGCACCATTTTGGAGAATATTCGCTGGACGAATATTCTGTGTTCTGTATTCTCGTAGCTTCATAAAATTATGGTTGAACCCCTGATATCACATGGATTATTTTACCGATCTCCTTGCTACATTTCTGGACCTTGATCGTGTAAGGACCCTTGCTGTATGGAGGGTCTGAGAGCTCTCAGATTCCATCAAAAATATCTTAATTTGTGTTCCGAAGATGAACGGAGGTCTCATGGGTTTGAAATGACATGAGGGTGAGTAATTAATGACAGAATTTTCATTTTTGGGTGAACTAACTCTTTAAGTTCTAAATTCTATTCGTTACTTACAGTATAGCAATGTGTGTTGTTGTTTTAAGAAATCTGTTGTTAAAAATCCACACTAAAAATAAATAAATAAACTCATTTAATATGTTAAACAGATTAGTACAGTCCTAAAATGCATAAAAAAAAAGAAGCTTTATTTTTATTTATTTATTTTTTTTGCAGACCGCTATTTGAAAACCTCTGTACCCCCCAATCGAAGGGCATGGGTCTCTTGTCTGTCTGAGATATAACCGTGGACAGAGGACAAATCCCTGTTTGGAATTATAAGTTCATTGTCAAATAGAAGGGTCCCGCAGCGTCCTAAGCCTGAATCGTACTGCTGCATACATTCACAGAAATTATTTAAATGATTACCACCACAAATTACACATTACCGCTTTCAGATATTAATGAGATGCGCTGGAATATCTCTAATGGCTTAATCTGTGAAATTTAAGCCATGAAATGAAATCTGACACCCATGGATTCATAATAAAATAATGTCTTTTTATCCCAGGCGATGGTCGAGCTGGCGGCTTTAGGTGAGATACGAGACAGTCTTGAGGATGCATGGATCACATTTCGAAAAAGTGCTGGTGTTGACAAGTCGCCACTTCGGATAACTGTCACCATCCTTCACTCAGCCTTGATCAGAATGAGAATGACGATGAGATTTAATTGTTGTCCGACACTGGCATCCTCTCAAATGGATCGGTGGACTTGAGACTCAGATGTTAATTGAATCTATTGCTCAGTTAAATGATTTCACTACAGTGTTTTAAATAGGTAGCCCCCAGCTTTGGTAATGTTCTGCTCCACAGCGTGTTGGTAAAAGAGCCCTCATTTAAATCTAGATTGATTTGCATAATGATAATTTTGCATTCTTGCATAATGAAACCTTTTTCCTCGAATTACTCAACGCAACATCTACAGCATTAAATGATCTGCTTTTATCTAAATTTCACATATACAGGTGAACATCTGAAGCGTTCCATTGACTTCCAATGATTCATTTGAAATTAAATAGCATTATTCATGGAAACTTGAATCATTAAAGCAATAACAAAGAAAAAAAAATAATAATAATGAAGCACTTCATTCAACGTTGGATCCAAAGCATTAACTGATAGCGTTTGCTTATTTTTTCTTTAAAATCAAGGGTTTCAATCTCCAAAAAGGACAAAAACGTTAATCAAAAATAACGGAGAAAGTAAATAATTGTTACAAAATTGAATGAGCTATCCCTTTAATTGTGTATGCTAATTAAAATGTGGAAAACAATTCGATTAACTGAAAATAGCATGAAGAAACTGGCCTCTGTTTAACTTACCGAGTGTGTGTGTGGGAAGGTGGTGAGGGCGGATGTTGTGTTCATTCTGGGGCATGTGTGGAGCAGGTTGGTCGAGTCCTGATATGCTTAACAGCCAATTTACAAAGGTCAGGTCCTATGGATCAAACCGTTCAGTAAATTGCACCTTCAAACTCATAAATGAGAAACAATCATCTTGCTAAAGGTCACGGCGCTAGCACTGTGGATTACAATAATAAAGTAAGCCGTCCTGCTCTTTCACTAATTTACTCTCAAGGAACTCCAGAACATTGGCTAAAGAACATTTCTTTTGTTTCTTTTCTCCCTCTCTGTCTTTCTCTCTTTCTCTCGTTCTGTCTCTGTAACTCAAATCACAGATGGAAACTTTCCCTTAGGTATGCTCATTATTTTTCACAAATTAAAAAAGTGATTACTTTAACTGTTATGTTGTAGAGAATTTTACATTCTAAAAATCTGAGGTCACACCAAAATAGTGGGACTTTTTACATTTATTTTTAATTGAAACCTGAAAATAAAGTTTTATTATCAAAAGGCGCAAAACAAAGAAAGGTTTGGCATCAAATATTTAATTTAGTTATTTATCGTCAGATTTAATTACAGTTTTAGAATTTTGAAAGACAAAGTTTAAAGACATAAGTTTATTTTCAGGTTTATATTCACATGTATAATCAGGATTTTGAAAGATACAAAACAGTGGAATGTTGTGACATAATGAAGAAATATTTTCTTTATTTTTTATTAAAATTAAGAATTTGAAATATGCAAAACAAAGAAAAGTTATATCATTTTCATGTTTAAAATATTGTTTTCGGATTTTGAAAGATGCAAAACAAAGAAACTATTTTTTTTTTTTCAGGTTTAAAGATTTTGAAAGATCCAATACAAAGTTATGACACAATGAAATATTTATTTCATTATTTTCATGTCCAAAACAAAGAAGATGCAAAACAAAGAAATGGAATTGCATTCTAAACATTTAAGATTGATTCTATTCTGTACTGTACAATTGCACTGAAACCATCAAGACAAACTTACTTTGTAAAAAAGTTAAATTTATTACAAGGAATGATGGCAGTAAAAAGTTTGAATCCTTTAATGTGAGTTTTAATGAATCATTCAGTTTGTTCATTTCAGGTAGATCGCAGTAAGTTCATGAGAGAACATCTACCGCTGGACTGTGCCAAGTGTCAGATTACTTTTGACACCTCATTAGCAAGTATCCATAAAGACTGGCCATGACATCACCTCATCAATGCACCTGATCAAACTGCCACTCAACTACAGGAACCTTCATTCACACTGGATATGAATTTAAGCGTTGAACTAGATGAACTTACTCTTGCTCTGTATAATTGATAATACATGTCGTCATGCACTAAAGTTGCAAAAGAGATCTCAAAACAGCTCTTACATTAAGAATAATTCTGAATGTGCCCTCATGGGCGTCAAATCCCACACATCCCTGCTTCTTTTTTCTGAGCTCTGAAACCGGGGACGGGTGAGAATAGGGACAATCTGAGGACAGACTGGCAGCCTAATTAAGCCTGGGGAAAGATGCCCAGGTCAGCCAATTACAGCCTCATCTATATGCGTCTGTTAGGAAGGGCTCTCCAGGGAGACAGGTGGATGGTAACACTGAACGGACAGCAACTGAACCTGAGGCCCATAAACACAGGGTCCATTGGTTGTAGTGTTAGTAGTGACATTTTTAAAACTGTTGTGATGTCAGTTTTTTTTCCAACCACTTTTTAATTTGTATTTTTCTCACTATTGGTGGCATGTTTTAAACTGATACGAGGCCTTTTTTTATTTTTTATTTGGTGTAGTTTATTCCTTTTTTCTTTTCATTGTTTTACTATGTTAATGCACTTTTTAATTGTTGACTTTTTAAATTTTTCTCTGATAGACTGATGCTAGGCATTATTTTATATATATATATATATATATATATATATATATATATATATTATTATTATTTTTTTTTTTTTTAGGTATTCTTTATACATTTTGTTTTTTTTTACAATTAAACTGATGCAAGGCCAATTTTTTTTTCTCACTATCTTTTATTTTTATTTTTGTTTTAGATTTCTTTTTGGCATTTTTGCCTTTATTATGATAAGACCGATCAGAGCTGACAGGAAGCGAAGTGGGAGGGAGAGAGAGAGAGAGGGAGGGAGGGGATGCCTGTATAGAACAACAGCTCTGTATGTTGGCGCATTGCCCACAAGGCTATCAGCACAGACATTTTTTCCTCTTTTTTATTTAAATTTTTCTCACTATGTTGGTGACATTTTTTTAAATTGACATGATGCCTTTCCCCCCAGTATATTTAGTTTACCACAAAATAAAACTATTGTCATTTACTCATGTCCATGTTATTCCAAATCTAAGGCCCAAAAAAGTGTATTTTTAAAATATAAATCTTTAAAAAAAATACATTTTAAAACTGATGTGCGGTCGATTAATTGTTCATCCGCTTCATAAAAGCAGTTTGAATGATTTGTTCACAAAATGGTATTATTAATTTCAAAATTTTGTTTCATTTCTCATACACAGTATATGGCTTCAGAAGTCTTTTGGAGCACGTTTACGATTCCTTTGTCATCCTTCTTGAAACTTGTAAGCCCCAGTCCCCATTCATCGTAATTGCACTGAAAAGAGCGACTAGCACATTCTTCAAAATATCTTCTTTTTTTTTTGCTCCAAGGTTGAAAGCAAGTCGCACGGGTTTAGAACGTGAGCAAATGATGAGATTTGAATTTTTAGGACTATTCCTTAATGCATTTCACTGGGGATACTATGCTAGTCCTGAATCAGTGATGAAGGGGAGGTATTTGATGTAAAGATCTCATCGAGCAGCGTTTTACTCCTCTGAGTCAAGGCTAACGGGTCCGTCAGTGAGACATTAATGACAAATTGGACTAATCACAGTTTCCTTCCATGTGACTGAAGTCTTCTGAACCGCTGTTTTAGCAACACTAATTTCTCCGCCGATACTTTTTTCACTCTCTCCTTTTCCCGTTGTCCTTTTAAACGGACGCAAAATGATTCTGTTAGTGTATCCGCCAGCATTCTCTATTCACCTGTCAAATGACAGAAAATACCAAATTGCTCTGTCTTTCAGTGCCTCTGGAAGCTATTTGTACAAATGCTGAGAGAGAAAAGAGACGATTGCTTACAGTGTGCGCTCATCAGGGGGTGACACGCCGACAATAGGTTTTGCTGTGGGGTAATTGCAGCCCGTTGGGGTGTCAGTCTGCCCAACAGAGGCCTGCTCGCGCACCGCAGGCGTGTCACGCTGCAGTCGATGAACAAAATGATCATGCCTCCTCTCCCTGGTGGATGGATGGAGCGACTTATGGACAACAGGGGGCAGTATTGAGTCACAATAGTTTCTTCTGTTTGTGTGGCCGTCTCCTCTTCTTCGTTCAGTCCTACCCAGACGATGCTGGCAGGGGTCCAGAAGCTGGACCGAGGCAGATTAATTACACTTTTTCAATTAATGTTCTAATGACGAACTGTTGTGTATTCTGCAGATAAGCATGTATAATCTATGTGTCGAGGGGGCTGATAGGGGAGAAAATGGCACGAGAAGAAATAACATTTCACACCTGACCGAGGTAAATAGAGCCAGATGGACGAGTCATGACTGCCTTGTCCAGTGACCACGTGCGTCTATATGTAAGCAAACAGCACAGAAATTTGTAGATGTTGAATGATGATTCTGAAAAGATGATCTGAAGCTCTGGTCACACTGATGATGATCCAGAAAAATGAATTTCCCATTTTTTGTTTGACAGAATATGGCCAGTTACATCCCTTGAATTTCTTTAACTCCATAATAAGGAGTAGTATTAATATTTATATAGGCCGATAATAATTATTTATATATGATAATTAATAATAGCCTATCAGTAGTTTAGAGTTGGTAAGATATTTTAATGTTTTTAAAAGAACTATCTTGTGCTCCACAAGGCTGCATTTATTTATTCAATCAATCGAAAATACAGTAAAAACAGTAATACTGTGAAGTATTTTAAATATCTGTTTTATATTTTAATATATTTTAAAATGTAATTTGTTCCTGTCATGGCAAAGATGAATTTTCAGCAGCAAATACTCCAGTCTTCAGTGTCACATGATCTTTTGGTTCTCAAAAAACATAATTTATTATTATCAGCGTTGTGCTTTTTAGTGTTTTTGTGTGAACATGATTTTTTTTTTTTTAGGATCTTACATAAAAGAAGAAAAGAACTATAAATTGTATTATATATATATATATATATATATATATATATATATATATATATATATATTATTAATATAATAATTAGTAATAATGTAATAGTATTTACTGTCAATTGTTGTTACATTTAATGCATCTTTGCTGAATAAAAGTATAAAAAAAAATCTCATTGACCCTAAACTTTTGAACATTAGTGTGTATATAGGCCCTACTTAAGTCATGTAACAGAATAAGAGTTGATGGACTGTTCATCACTACTTATATCAAGTAAGAGTTTTAAATGTAAAAATGTAATTTTAAGTTCTGGTCACATAAATATAACAATATCACACCAGAAATAATTAATACATTTTTATATATATATAAATGAATCACTTAAATCATTTTAAGACAGTAGCGGTAAAAGAAGCTCAAATTCTGGAAATTGCTTTTAAAACAATGTAGCTGTTAAGCTCGGTCTGTCCTCAGACACTAAGGGAAGAAAAAATCTGTTTTTAATTCCACAGACACTTAACATGAGTCTTATTCTCACTTTAGCTAATCAGGGCAAATTATTTCATTACACATAGTTTTTAAGATAACAGGAATTCAGAATGTGTTAAATTAAAATACGCTCTCCATCCATGTGCTACACAACATAACTGGAGGAGAATAAAATATTGGGACTGAGGGCTAGGCTTCTGTCCATTATATCATCTCCAGCCTATTCATGAGGGAGAGAGAAGGAGCGAAAGAGTGAGAGAAGAAAAAAGATAGAGAGATAAGTCCCTTACTGCCTTGTGACTAAAGACCTGAATTCAACTTCCCATTAAAGTGTTAAAAAATTAAAATAATAAAAAGAGAGAGAGAGAGAGAGAGAGAGAGAGAGAGAGAGAAAACGAACGCACTTTTTAATTAAAAAGGATCCTAATAATCCACATCATATTATACACCATAGATTCATCGGTCAATTTAATAACATGGAGTCTTTTGGATCTTAATATCTTTGGAAACAGGTTTCCTTCATAACTGAGGGGCTTTGTTAATTACACACAGGGCCTAATGATTTTGAATATTCAGTGGCTCTCGATGTTTTGATAAATGGGCTTCCACTAAGATTTATTCCTAATTATCTCATTTGTCTTTCTCCATTACTTTTTATAGCTTAAATTTATGAAGTCATTAAGACGTTAGTGGCCCTGATAATGATTAGGAGAAAGAATTGTATGAAAGTGAATTATATGAAAATGATTATGGCTAAAGGAGTCTTTAAAATGAAGCCGGTGAGAAAGTTGTGTGGGCTTTGTTTAAAGGTGCAGGGTGCTGTTCAATCATGCAACCCCTGGCACGGCCCTCGTTCGCCTGGGTGCAGGCGGAAATAACGGTGATTAAAATGTCTTTTTGTCACTGTTCACCCTTCTCTCGTGCTCCTTCTGTTCTGATTCATCCCTTAATGTGTGCTAGTGCTGACTGTAGCAATATTCTCTGTGGGACCCGAGATGAGATCACTCTCTGAAAAAAGGGGCTATTTTTAAAATGGCCCTTTATACTTGCACGTTTGTTTAATTTCAGCCGTCTTTGAAGATAAAATGAAACGCATAAATACAGGCCATTACATCCGCATTTGGGCTTCTTTATTATTATTACACTTTTACTGCTTTTCGGCTTCCAGACCGACAACCAGGCAGAAACATTGACTTTATTACTTTTTCCTCTCTCTTTCAAAACTGATTTCCACCCTTTTGTACCTAATTAAACAATGAGGTATGTAATATACCATGTGTCTTTTCTCATTGACAGTCTGTTATGAGAAGCATCTGGCAGTTCGAACATTGGTCATGCCTTGATTTTTATTTTTTAGGAAACTAACGGTGGTCACATCCTCCATCGAAACCATAAATGTCAGCTGAAGATCTTGAAAACAAAACAGTTGAGACTAAATTTCTTACACTTCGTCTTCATGAACGCAATCAAAAACATTCATCGGTGTCTTTGATCATTAAAAATCAAAAATCACATTCTCATGTCTGAATTTTGTCAGTTGCACTTTGCACTTTTGTGAAAAAAATTAAATAAATATATTATTATTATTATTAACTAACCTATAATTAGGTTTTCTTATGCACTCCTTGAAAACTCAAATTACAAAATAGGTAAACTATTGCTTTGTTAAAGTTGTTAATTTTTATTTTTTTTGCCACCAGAAAACGTCTCGGTTACGTATGGTTCCCTGATGGAGGGAACAGAGACGTTGTGTCGAGTGTACGACACTAGGGGTCACTCTTGGGAGCCCAAACACCTCTGACATCTTAGAGAAAAGGCCAATGAAATTGGGTGTGCAGAATTTGTATAGCTGGCCACGTTCGGGTATCTGGATATAAATAGGCTATGATCCTTTAGTACTTCTTAAGATAAACTTAAGATCATCTAAGTGTACTCAACTGTGCTATTTTGAGACACCATGAATATGAACTAAAATGCGCTTTTAACATACTATCTTTGTATTTAAAAAATGTATTTAGTTACTACTTGTAGTACATTTGAACCCATCTTTCATTCACTAGTACACTCATGTGTACTACAAGTGGTGGCTAAATACATATTTTAAATGCAAAGATGGTATGTTAAAAGCGCATTTTAGTTCATATTCATGGTGTATATTCATATTCATGATCTTAAGTTTATCTTAAGAAGTACAAAAGGATAATTTTTAATGTATTAAGTACAAAATCAGTGCGCAAAAATAGAGCACTTTAAGTACATTATGCAAGTGTACTTGTTTTTCACCTGGGAACCTTGGGCACATATCCAGGCCGAGGTCTCAGGACAATGTGAGAGTCTGCCGGCCCGAACTCCAAGCATGATTCGTTAACGGAGAGGGCTTGGAGATCCCTCACCCTCTTGACCGAAGTGAGCGCAGTCAGTAGGGCCGTCTTCATAGAGAGAACTCCAAATGACAAAAGGGGCTCAAACGTATCTCTCTGTAAGGCCTGCAAGACCACAGTGAGATCCCAAAAGGGAATGAGATGTGGCCTTGTAGGGTTCAATCTCTGGGCGCCTCTGAGGAACCTAATAACCAGATCGTACTTCTCCACAAATCTGCCTCCCATGGTGTCGTGGTTAGCCACAATCGCGGCCACGTACACCTTAAGTGTAGAAGCAGACAGGTGCCTGTCCAGGCCTCCTTGGAGGAAGGAGAGCATAGATCCGATGCCACATCTCAGAGGGTCCTTCCCCTGGGAAGAACACCAATTCACGAAAACACACAACTTCAGGTCGTACAGCCGCCTCATCTAGGGGTCTCTGGCCTGTGTAATGGTATTCACCACTGCTGGTGAAAGGTCTCTGAGTTCCTCCTTGTCGCATCCAGGGACCAAACATGAAGGTTCCAGAGATCTGGGCGCGGATGCCAAATTGTTCCCTTCCCCTGAGAAAAGAGGTCTTTCCTCAGGGGAATTTGGCAGGGAGGAACTGATGCCTTGAGCACAAGCTCTGAGAACCAGGTCCTGTTGTGCCAATAAGGGGCCACAAACAGAAGCTGTTCTCCGTCTTCTCTGACTTTGCACAGTGTCTGTGCAGTGAGGCTCACTGGAGGAAATGCATACTTGAGTAGGCCCCTGGGCCAGCTGTGAGCCAGTGCATCAGTGCCGAGGGCAACCTCGTTCAGGGAGTACCACAACCGGCAATGGGTCGAATCCAGCGAAGCAAACAGTTCCACCTGTGCCTGGCCTCCAAATCAGCTGAACCGTTTGGGGGTGAAGCCTCCACTTGCCCCTGAGTGAAACCTGTCGCAAGAGGAGATCCGCTACACGATTGAGGTCGCCTGGGATTTGAGTGGCATGCAGAGACCTGAGTCTGTGCTGGCTCCAAAGTAAGAGATGGCGAGTGAGTTTTGGCATCTGATGGGAGCGAACACCAGCCTGGTGGTTGATGCATGCAACCGTCACTGTGTTGTCCATCCGGACCAACACGGGTTTGCCTTGGATCAAGGGTCGAAACCTCCTCAAGGGCAAAAGCACTGCCAACAACTCCAGGCAATTGATATGCCAATGCAGCCAAGGGCCTGTCCAGACACCTGATGCTGCATGCCCTTTGCACACAGTGCCCCAGCCTGCCTCATAACCGAGTCCAATTCTACACAGAAAAAAGAAATACTCTGCACAGGGGAGAGTTTGCTCTTTTCCCTGTTCACCTGAAGTCCCAATCGGGCTAGGTGGTCGAGGACCATGTCCCTGTGTGTGCAAACCAATTCTCGCGAGCGAGCTTGGATCAGCCAGTCGTCGTGATAATTGAGAATGCGAATGCCCACGTCACTGAGAGTGGCAAGGCCAGCCTCTGCAATCTTTGTAAAGACGCGAGGAGACAGGGACAGCTCGAAGGGCGGAACCTCATACTGATATGCCCGCTCTTTGAAGGCAAACCATAAAATGGCCTGAACCTGGGAGGGATCGAGACATGAAATTACGTGTCCTTCAGGTCTATTGCCGCAAACCAATCCCATGTGTTTGAGGGTCAATATTTTGAATGGGAGCTTGAGAAGGGCCCAGTTCAACACCCTCAGATCCAGGATTGGACTAAGCCTTGAGTAAATCTTGAGTAAGATTAAATAAGGGCTGTAACGCCCCCATTTCACCTCGACCAGGGGGACAGGCTATATCACACCCTTCAGCCGAAGGGTTGCAATTCTCCGCTTGAAGAACAGCAGCATTCTTGCCTTGTATTGAAGTAACACAATGCCACTGAACTTCGGCGGGCACCTGGCGAACTAAATCGCATAGCCGAGCCAACTGGTTCAAAAAACCAGCTGGAAGGAATGGAAAGGCTTAGTCAAGCATCCAATCACCTTGCCGATGGTCCCAAGGGAACCCCATTCAACGTACCTAGGGCAGGGTATCTGCGGCTGAGCAGAGCATGAGGTGCTGTGGTAGGAGGTAAAAACATCCTGTGAAAAAGTAGTACTTCCTGCGAGAAGTAGGCCGTTAATTGGTCTTGACTGCAGGTCCAAGCTGTTGCAGGGCCTCGGCAGTCCTCGCAAGGGGCTGTTCCTGGCGACAAGCAGATGAGGGCTGCTGTCTCGGGGGTGCAGGACCAGGCCTGACCCATGCTGAGGCAGCTCCGTCAAAGAGAACTTACAGGCCCTGGACGGGAGTCTTGGGTGGCCCTGTCAAGTGGAGGCATTTTTCGAGTAGAGATGCGCCGCAATCACTCTCTCCACTTGTGAGACCTCCATATACCCCCTCGCGGAACCCTCATCGAGGGTGGTGAGGACGGAGGAGTTGATATATCGTTTCCTGGCCGAAAAAGAGCCTTCCGCGATTTCTTCAATTCCTGGTGCACCTCCGGGTAGGCTGCAACATAACGCAACGCTCAGTGCCCAGAAACCAATCACCTTCACCCGTATTCAGGACAGGGTGAAGGAGTCCACTCAAACCCAATGCTTTTGGCCGCCCGGGCAAGCACGGCCGCCATTTTAGCGTCTACCTCAGACTGAAACTCAGCCCCCTTCTGATGGCTCAAGCCTGCCCTCCGATGCTGCGAGAGACAGCTCTTCCTCATTGCAAGTGCCAAATGAGAGATTAAACTCGCCCTGAGACGAGCTCTCAAACCCGTGAGCGTGGCCCAACACTGAACACAGCACTCATGCCGATCGTTAGGAGAGATGTGAACCCGCAACCGGAAGAACACGGATGGAAAGGTATGTTTGCCGACACACACAGTTCTGCCCGTGAAGCTCTTTTAGAGAAATTGCTCTTTTAGAGGAAATTTGCTCTTAAAGATCGCTGTTGAAGCAACCAAGGGTACTCTCACAACACTTGTCTGTGTATGAGAGGGAGAGACCGCTGCCTGAGCCAAAGATCCAACAACAAGGAGATCAAGAGGTGAATGAGTGCTGAGAAGTAGGCCTTCTCACAAAGAGACACTGCATCAGCTCTGAAAAACAGAATCCGGGCGTGGCCAGCTATGCAAATTCTGCACACTCAATTTCATTGGCCTTTTCTCAAAGATGTCAGAGGTGTTTGGGCTCCCAAGAGCGACCCTTAGTGTCGTACACTTGACACAATGTCGAAGTGAACAACAGAAATGGAACCTCCTTTTGTGGACGTCAATTGTAAAAACACATCAGAACAAAAGACAAGTGTTTTATACCTTCCAAATAAATAAATAAAAAATTGTGGGTGAATTAGCTATATATAGAAAGTGTATAAAATAATAAATGTGCTCATTTAGATGAGCTAAGGTGTGTAGAAAAGTGAGGATGAGGTGCTAGAGAACGACATGATTTGCTGTCCATTGAGAGGTTCTCCAGATGGGAGGCGGACTCAGTGCACACATCATCTGTCCTTCTCTCATTCTCTCTCCCGCCCGCTACTTTCTCTCTACAGAGAAAGACAGATCTGAAGAGGTTGTGTAAGCCGCTGGTTAATTAATTATTTAATTATATAATCAAGCAGATGAAGAGCATCTCCCTACACCAGTGTTAATTATGAAACAGCTGGGGCAGTGTGTTGAAGGAATATTGAAACAGGGCTTGGCAACCTTTAGTTTTTCATCTCCCTCATACAGTTTCTCTCCCATCTCTGCTTCTCTATTCTGCAGTCAATATTTCCTCCAGCAGGGGGAGCAGTATATCTGCTTGTGGGTGATCAGAATGGCACTGGAGAAGAGTTTGGGTGGAAACTTCCGAAGGCTTAGAAATATCAGAGATTTAGTTGGTGAGAGTTTAGGGTTTAGATTCTCATGAGCATTTCTGTTTACCAAACCAAATGGGTCATATCAACTACACACTTTTAAAGGGATCCACACAAAAATGAAAATTCTGTAATTTACTCCAAACTTGTATGACTCAAATGGCTGAAAATATATTTTAAAGAATATTGTAAAAGAAAGAAAAAAAAAAAAAAGTTTTGGTTCTCATTCTGCATTCTGTTTTGAATGACACAATCTGTGTAAATGATGAAATTTTCATGTTTGGGTGGGCTGTTCCTTTAAAAGTGTATAGTTGAAAAATGGTTATTTAGATCCTTTTAAGGTTTTTGTTGTTGTTCTTGCTGTTTTAGTTGTTTATTTTTATTTTTTTATGTTTGTCTTATTCTATTTTATGTAGCCTCTTTTTAATAATATAACAGAGACCTGTATATAAAATAATTGGGGAAAGCTGTGCATTCTTATTTCCATTCAACTCAATGGCAGTATCTCAGAAGCTAGAATTGTGTGATATGAAATCTGCAAATTTTGTTGTTGTTAACTTGAAGTACTAACAGGCATATGTATGTAGATTGAAAAATGATATACAGTGGTGTGAAAAAGTGTTGGCCCCCTTCCTGATTTTTATTTTTTTGCATGTTTGTCACACTTTAATGTTTCAGATCATCAAACTAATTTAAATATTAATCAAAGATAACAAATAAACACAACATGCAGTATTTGAATGAAGTTTTTTATTATGAAGGGAAAACAAAATCCAAACCCACATGGCCCTGTGTGAAAAAGTGCTTGCCCCCTAAACCTAATAACTGGTTGGGCCATCCTTAGCAGCAACAACTGCAATCAAGCGTTTGCGATAACTTGTAATGAGTCTGTTACAGCGCTGTGGAGGAATTTTGGCCCACTCATCTTGGCAGAATTGTAGTAATTCAGCCACATTGGAGGGTTTTCGAGCATGAACCGCCTTTGTAAGGTCATGCCACAGCATCTCAATAGGATTCAGGTCAGGACTTTGACTAGGCCACTCCAAAGTCTTCATTTTGTTTTCTTCAGCCATTCAGAGGTGGATTTGCTGGTGTGTTTTGGATCATTGTCCTGCTGCAGAACCCAAGTTCGCTTCAGCTTAAGCTCACGAACAGATGGCAGGACATTGTCCTTCAGGATTTTTTGGTAGACAGCTGAATTCATGGTTCCATTTATCACAGCAAGTCTTCCAGGTCCTGAAGCAGCAAAACAGCCCAGACCATCACACTACCACCACCATATTTGACTGTTGGTATGAGGTTCTTTTTCTGAAATGCTGCGTTACTTTTACGCCAGATATAATGGGATACGCACTTTCCAAAAAAGTTCAAATTTTGTCTCGTCAGTCCACAGAGTATTTTCCCAAAAGTCTTGGGGATCATCAAGATGTTTTCTGGCAAAACTGAGACGAGCCTTTATGTTCTTTTTGCTCAGCAGCGGTTTTCGTCTTGGAACTCTGCCATGCAGGCCATTTTTGCCCAGTCTCTTTCTTATGGTGGGGTCATGAACACTGACCTTAACTGAGGCAAGTGAGGCCTGCGGTTCTTAAATGTTGTTGTGGGGTCTTGGATGAGTCGTTGCTGCGCTCTTGGGGTAATTTTGGTCAGCCGGCCACTCCTGGGAAGGTTCACCTCTGTTCTATGTTTTCGCCATTTGTGGATAATGGCTCTCACTGTGGTTCGCTGGAGTCCCAAAGCTTTAGAAATGGCTTCATAACCTTTTCCAGACTGATAGATCTCAATTACTTTCTTTCTTATTTATTTGTTTGTTTGTTCCTGAATTTCTTTGGATCTCAACATGACGTGTAGCTTTTGAGGATATTTTGGTCTACTTCACTTTGTCAGGCAGGTCCTATTTAAGTGATTTCATGATTGCGAACAGGTGTGGCAGTAATCAGGCCTGGGTGTGGCTAGAGAAACAACTCAGGTGTGAAAAACCACAGTTATGTTTTAACGGGTATATATTGTCATATATACTGACAATATATATTCAGGAAAAAAAAGATCTATTAGTTGTGCTTAATACTGAAAATATGTTATTGACAAAATACTAAATACATGAATAAATAGTTTACTTTAATTCATTTTTTTTAAATTACAACATTTACAAAAAATACTTATTTTGAAAAAATAGAAAGACCAGAATCCACAGCTAATTTGGAAAAGCTGTCAACTCAATATTCTAATGAAAAAAAAATTATAATTAAGAACCTTGAGAACAATGGCACTATGCACTAAGCACTATGTACTTCTGTCTTCATCAGTGGATCCAGCATTATTACCTACCATCCTCCTTTGATTTCGCATAGAATTATCTCTCATCTTCATAGTGGCTAATTAAAGGATGTGCAAAAAGATGTCAAAAATAGCCGTCACACCGGTCAGTGATTAAGACCACCCCGAGTGTTTCCCCCATCTCCTTCCCAAACAGCGTTTCTACCTAACAGCAGCAATGTAGTGGAATTGCCTTTAATTGCAATCATCTAGACAGGCCCTGGGTGTCCGCCTGGTAGGGAGACGCAGTTTCTTGGGCTCCATACGTTGCATAAAATTAAAGGCAGAGTGGGGACTGGATAATTGGCTTGAGTCTCTTGCTCTCCTCAGTCACGCAAAAACGCCAGAGTGTGTTTCTTCGACATGCGGGTTTCACACTCACTTCCGCTCGCAGGCCAGCACTCAGCGGGCCGAGATTAATGAGAGTTGGCTTTCCTCACTCAGCTTTACGTGTCCTTTGGGTTAGGAGGCCCTATGTGAGGTCTGAAGAACTAATTGTGCTCAATTTAGCAATGAGTGCTGAATTCCTAGTCAAACGTCTATACCTAATGCTTATTTAGTTAATGGTGGTTAGTAATAGCCAAACAGCTACTACACGAGAAGGAAAACAACCCCAGGTTGTTTTTGAAGCAGATTCTGAAGTACGTTTATGTTTGCTGTAATGTATCAGTCTCACAAAATCAAGCCCACTCATACTTAATTTTTTTTTTTCAAAAGAACGCAAGGCCTTGTATTGCTTCCAGAGACTCAAACAAGTATTGACCACACTTATATATATACATACATATACACAGTGCCCTCCAAAAGTATTGGAGCAGTAAAGACAAAATTGCTCTGTTGGCTGTGGAGTAAAGACATTTACAAATATGATTAATAGATGATTAGGAGACAAAACTACAGAATGTCATTTTATTATTGGGTGATTCAACACAGAGATGTTTTATCAGCTAAGAAGTTCAGCACTTTTAGAGTTTCATCCCTCTATCTGATGTGAGAATAAATATTGGAACAGTTGCCTCACAGGTCTTTCTAAGTGATTAGCTGTGTCCTGTTGCATTAATTCTCCAGATATTAAAAGCAGGGAATGTGTCGTATCAGTTATATCCGTTACTTCTGTATTCTGAATCTTGTATTCGATAATGACACAAACAAACCAGGATGAAGATGAGGGAGCTGACTTTGAGAGAAAAGCAAGCAATTTGGATGCTAAAAGACAAGAGGAAGTCAGTTAGAGCTCTAGCAAAAACAAAGGGCATGGAGAAATCAAGAGTTTGGAAACCACCAGTGACACCAGCAACCAACAAACGACCTGATCGGCTGAGAAAACAACAGTAGTTGATGACAGACAAATCATAAAAGCTGTGAGAATGAATCCTAAAATACGTGTCTGTAAAATTTCCAGCAACTTCCAGAAAGCTGGGGTGATGCTCTGACAATCTACTGTCCTCAGCAGAATTTGACACAGAATTACAGATGCTACACAGCAAGATGCAAATCTCTGACCAGCACCAAAAATAGAAAAGCAAGATTAGAGTTTGCAAAAAAGCACAAAGGTGAACCAGAAGAGTTTTGGAACTGTGTTTATGGACCGATGAGACAAAGATGAACCTTTATCTAAGTGACGGGAAAGCAAAAATTTGGAGAAAAAAAGGGAACTGCAAATGATCCCAAGCATACAGCCTCATCTGTAAAGCATGGTGGAGGTGGTGTTGGGGCATGGGCATGCATGGCTGCCTCTGGAACAGGCCCTCTCAACTTTACTGATGACTTAATGTATGATGACAGTAGCAGAATGAATTTGAAAGGGAACAAAACCATCTTTCCAATATTCAAGAAAATGCCACCAGATTGATTGGGATGTGCTTCATATCGCATCAGGACAATGACCCAAAACACCCTGCCAGTTCAGTCAAGGAATTTATAAGGGCAAAGAAATGGAAAGTCTTAGATTTCCTTTAGGAGGGTAAAGGAAGAAACTCCCCAAAACAAGCAACAATTGGAATTGGCTGCATTAAAGGCTTGGAAAAGTATTTCAAAGGATGAGACCAAGAGTCTGGTGATGTCTATGGGTCACAGACTCACTGCTGTGATTGTGCGCAAGGGATCTGCAACTAAATAATAGCTTTTAATCTTTTATATCTGCATTATGTTCAACTGTCCCAATACTTATGCTCACATCAATGAGTGGGATGAACTCTAAAAAAGTGCTGTTCGTTTTATTTGGTAAAACATACAGTATATGTGTTGAAACGGCTAATAATAAAATGTGACATTCTGTAGTTTTGTCTCATATTCATCTTTTAATCTCTCTCACACACACACACACACATACACACACACACACACACACACAGTGGGGCAAATATGTATTTGATACACTACCGATTTTTCAAGTTTTCCCACTTACAAAGAATGGAGAGAATGGATTTGTTTTATTTTTTATATTCTGTCTCTCACAGTTGAGGTGTACCTACGATGAAAATTACAGATCTCTCCATTCTTTGTGAGTGGGAAAACTTGAAAAATCAGCAGTGTATCAAATACTTATTTGCCCCACTGTACATAAATGCACTGTATCACTCTTATCTGTGTTTGCACATTCCATGCATACTATAAGCATTAGTGGATGGGATTTTCAGTGATTTTCCTAGTGAAAAATAAATATACTAAAATGTATTTGAAATACATTTGTCATGCTACAGTATGTATGCTACAAATACATTTACATACACTCATGGCCAAACATATTGGCACCCTTGGTAAATATGATCAAAGAAGGCTGTGAAAATTAATCTGCATTGTTAATCCTTTTTGATCTTTTTTTTTTCCAAATTCACAAAAATCTAACCTTTCTTTAATAAGAATTTAAAATGGGGGGAAATATCATTATGAAATACATGTTTTTTTTCTCTCTAATACACATTGGCCACAATTAACGGCACCCTTTTATTCAATACTTTTTGAAACCTCCATTTGCCGGTTTAACAGCTCCAAATTTTCTCATATAATGCCTGATGAGGTTAGAGAATACCTGACAAGAGATCAGAGACCATTCCTTCATCCAGAATCTCTCCAGATCCTTCAGATTCCCAGCTCCATGTTGGTCCTGCTTCTCTTCAGTTCACCTCATTCATTTTCTATAGGGTTCAGGTCAGAGGACTGGAATGGCCATAGCAGAAGCTTGGTTTTGTGCTCAGTGACCCATTTTTGTGTTGTTTTTGAGGTTTGTGTTTGGATTATTGTACGGTTGGAAGATCCAAACATGGCCATTATACGATTTCTAACAGAGTCAGTCACTTATTGATTTTTTTATCTGTTGGTATTCGATAGAATCCATGATGCCATGTGTCTAAACAAGATGTCCAGGACCTCCAGCAGAAATATAGGCCCACAACATAAAAAATACAGCAGTATTTTTCATTGTACACATGGGGTACTTTTTATCCCTGTGTTCACCAAACCTATCTTGAGTGTTTGCTGCTAAAAAGCTCATTTTTTAGTTTCACCTGACCATAGAAGCCAGTCCCATTTGAAGTTCCAGTCGTGTCTGATTACTGAATATTCTGGAGTTTGTTAGGAGATTTTTTCTTGAAACCGTCCCAAACATGTAGGTGCTGTTTGACATTTTTATTTTAGGTTTTCTGACCCCGAGTCTCAACTATTTTCTGCAATTCTCCAGTTGTGGTCCTTGGAGAGTCTTTAGCCACTCAAACTCTCTTTCTCACCGTGCATTAGGACGATATAGACACACGTCCTCTTTCAGGCAGTTGCGTAACATTTTATGTTGATTGGAAATTTTAAATTATTGCCCCGATGGTGGAAATGGGAATTTTCACTGCTCTAGCTCTTTTCTTAAAGCCACTTCACTAATTTGTGAAGCTCAATTATCTTTTGCTGCACATCAGAAATATATTCTTTGGTTTTTCTCATTGTGATGGATGATTAAGGGAATTTGGGCTTTGTTTTCCCTCCTATTTATATTTCTGTGAAACAGGAAGCCATGGCTGGATAATTTCATATTCATAATCACCCTGGAGTGCTCAAAATTGTGATTATGAATGGTAATATACTTCAGAGATATTTTGCTCATAAGAATTTCTAGGGGTGCCAATAATTGTGTCCAACGTGTATTTGAGAAAAACATTTATTTCATAATGATATTTCCCCCCATTTTAAATTCTTATTATCCAATGTAAAGTTAGATTGTTGTGAATATTTTAAATAAAAGATCAAAAGGATTAACAATGCAGATTAATTTTCACAGCCTTCTTTGATCATATTTACCAAGGGTGCCGATATTTTTGGCCATGACTGTATCTATGTGCTTAATGAAAATACCCTGCACTTGTACTTTTGGTATACTAAACTGTTATACTTAAAGTCTGCTAAATTGGAACAAGTAGTTTTGTACTTAATGCACATTAATTGTGCAGAAGTTGTGCTGAATTCCAACTAAAGATATACTGAAGAATATTTGATCGTGCTGAAGTGAAACTATTGCAAGTATACTTTAGGTACACTTTAAATATCTTGCATTTAAAGACTGATATTTTTCAAAGATCATACAATCCTCATCAATAGTGACACTAAAACACATTTTATTCATTTGTTTATACATTATATTTAGAAATGTGCATTATGCACAATTAGTACAACCAGTAAAGTTGAATTATAATTTTTATATCATTAAGTCTCAAGTCATATGTCAGTAAATATGTTTATTTGAAGTACTTAGTATGAAATAAATGTATTTTAAATATATTACTTTTTTACTAGGATCTTTCTGCAGGTGCATTGTTACACCAGTAGTTATAAGTAAATCATTGAGGCATTTGAATCATTCAATCTACTGAATAGTTCAAGCATGGAATTACAACAGTGTAAAAGCATACTAATATTTCTGAAAGATATTGTGAGAATATGTAGTAGTATGTGATTCCGAATTCATTTTGTTTTTTAATGAGGCATTGAATTATTAATTAAACAATTTTTTAAAACACTGATTTGTTCAGGAACTAAACAAGTGTCTCTAGGATTGAGTATGATTGAGTCATTTATTCATAATCTGAAACATTTATTCAGCTGACTACAGTGTGTTGTTCAGAGATGTGCAACATCTGGACTATGGCTTCATTTGTAACTATTTTGTTTTACTGATGAAACAATATTGCATCTAAAATGTAGATTACTCAACTCTGAAGTTTCAAACTGGTTTATTTCCATGCCATTTTCCTTGTTACAGGTTTATGACATTGCATCACATTTCCTTGCTGCACAGGGGTAAGTAAAATCTTCTATTCTTAAAGATTTACATGTTTACAGCAAAGCCAGCACTTAAAATAGATCTCAACCAATAGAATGCAGTACATAAATCAGTGAAAGGCAGTGTAGTGAAAGGCAGATTGCACCTGCTCAATTCTCTTACATTTCATCTTCACTCCCCTTGGTGTGATTGTGTCTCATTTGAAGCAAAGCAACTGAATCTGTGTGCACAGGGAATAATCTCAGTGTCTGTCGATGCATACCTGATCTGTGTTGTCTGCATTTGGAGATTAGTGTTGTGTAGCATCGCTTAGGGACTGTTGAATGAGAGTGTGTGTTTGTTTTAGGGAGTACAGAGGAACAGAGATTGAACAGCATTAGTGATGGAGAACATGACAGATTACATGGATCATGGTAATTTAAATCAGCATTAGGTGTATCTGGCAACTGGAAAATTACAAATTTCCCATGACTGCATGATGGTATTCAGTATTCCCTGTTGGCATGTCACCTTCTTCATATGTCAGTATTTTTTTTTTTGCAGTAAAAATATATATAAAAAAGGACCTATTAGTTGTACTTAATACTAAAAATATGTTATTGACAAAGTACTAAATACATGAATAAATAGTTTACTTTAATTTGTAAAAAATCTTATTTATGAGAAATACCCTTAACTAAATGTAGTTACATTTATGTTTAAAACAAACAAAAAAAAAGTTTTACCAGTAGGGTAAGAAAATGCATTTAATTCAATATGCATTCTCTCAAAACAGGTCAACTTTATGAAGTTTTGCTCTAGTAAATTTATTTTGCTAGAAAGCAAGAAAATAATTTGTGCACTACTAAAAAAGGCATATCATACCCCGATTTAGTAAAACATGCCACTATGCTCTCCTCTCGCAACAGCACCATCTCTGTACGCCAGAAACTCTACCACACCCCCAGATATCTCACCAACTAGTGTGAAGGTGAGCATTCATCAGCCCTGTTTTTCCTGTGTTTTTACCTGTTCCCTCAAAAGGTTAACAGAGAGGACTCGGTGAGGCACACACTGAGCGGCACGAGTGATTGCCGTATTAATTGCCTCTCTCATTTCTCCACAAGGTCACCCCTGTCCACTGGAAGATAAGACAAAGTAATTCTTCTGTACTACACTAGAGCACAGCACATCACAGAGCCATTCAGCCTGAACCAACGAGAGTTGGGCTGGGGAGGGGTGAGGTGAGGTATGGCACAAAGTGGCTTACCTTTCAAGAGGCTTGACATCCGCAACAATACAGACCTCATTAAAAGGTAGGGATATGCCCTCACTGGCCAATTTAAAACCTCTGGTCAACTGCGCTGCGACTAATTTGCCATCAGCATCAGTGACACATTGCACAAACAGCTAAATCATGCCGCCAATTTGAAATGTAAAGAGTAAACGAACATATTTAGGGACGTGTAGGCTTAAAAAAAAGGTATACATTTTATTAAGGTTGATTTTCTGATCCATTTGAACTCTCCGTATGAGAGACAATCATGGGTCAGGGCTTCTGGTGGGGAGGTATGTGAATTATCTCTCTCCTCCAGCTCTGTGGAGCTCTTCTCTATGAGGTGAGAAAAGCCTAATTCCCACTTGACAAAGGGACAGATTGGACATGTTCTTTGCCCTCCCCCAGATAGTGCTGAATACCATAGAGTCATTTCTAATGTGAAGTTGGACAATGGCAGTCATTACTCATTCCTCCTCTGGACAACCTTGAAGACTTTGCCAGAGTTTTCAGAATGGGGGGATGGTGCCCATCTTCATGCAGAATAGCTGGATATATATAAGCTATGAATGTATTTTGCATCTCTGTTGACCTCATGTGTGATTTTAAATGGTTGGTTATACCCCTCATGTTGTGTTCTGGTCATTTTGACCCAGAGAGGATCTTGTCCCCTGAAAATCACACAAGGTATAATAACTTCTCCAAAAAAAAAAAGTTGGTTAATTTTGTACTTTTTTGGTGATTGTTTTTGAATCCAAGATTTGGTGATAATATAGCATAGTGAGAGATTTACAAGCATTTTTTTTTAAAGGGAACACCAAATTAGGTAAATATTTTCAGCACATGTGATACTAATAATTGTATCATGGGGAGTTTACTTTAGAGAGTATTGCATATTACTATGGCCATGGTCATTTAAAAGTTGCCAGCATAATGCTATAAGGCAATGTAAAATGTAATTATTGAAATGCAATATATTTTTTAAAGGGGTCATGTGATTTCAAGTTTTCCTTTCTCTTTGGAGTGTTACAAGCTGTTTGTGCATAGATAAAATCTCTAAAGTTGCAAAGACTAAAGTCTCAAAACCAAAGAGATATTCTTTATAAAAGTTAAGACTCGACCACGCCCTCCTAAAACGGCTCATTTAAACACACCCCCACATGTCTACGTCACGGTGTGAGACTATTTGCAAAACACCGCCCAAATATTTACACAAAGAAAGAAGGTGGAACTGTTATTCTTGCTGTAGTATTGTTGCTGCTGCTGGCGCCATGTCGTGGAGACACTGTGTTTCATTGTGAAAGCGAAAGTACTTTGTGCTTCCAAAAGAGGACACAACTAGAAATCAGTGGTTTACAACACTGTTCCAGAACAGTTCAACCCAACTAATAGAGTGTATGCAGCGCATTTTAAGGAGGACTATTTCCAGAACCTGGGAGAGTAGCCTACAATCCTGGCTTGCTCAAAGGCTGTTTCTATAAAGTGGGGCAATTCCAACTTTACAAGGACAGTCTGATGCATCTGACTCGCCAAAAGTATATTTTCATATTTAAAGAATTTGCCTCTGACTATTCTAATGCGAGTATTGAGCAGTGTAGAGTAGCGCTTGTTGTTTCTCGTTTCTCCAATCACAAATGCAGACATGGTAATGTTTACGTAAAAAGACAGTACAAGTCATTATAATCGGTACTTATGTCCCCACTGGATGCAACAAATGCCTCGTTTATAATGGGTTTTATTGTTTTTGTCTCGTCGCGCCGGAAAATGGCATCACAATATGATAAGGGACGTAACATTTCCATCTCACGCTCGAGGTATTTGACCAATCACAACGCACTGGATAGCTGGCCAATCAGAGCACGCCTCGCTTCTCAGAACGATGAGCTTTGTAAAAATCGACGCATCAGAAAGGAGGGACATAGAGGAGCAACAATAATGCACAGTATGAGGAAAATAATGTGATTTTTGAACCTTAACCGCATAAACACATTGCATTACACCAAATACACAAAATAATGTTCTTTTTAGCAACATCATATGACCCCTTTAATGTTATACTTTCGACATTTGATAGCCATACTATAGTGCAGCCAAAAATCCTGAACCTGAAATTCCTTAGTCCTCATATAGCTCTACAAGATGAATAGTTCTTCCCATGTGTGTGCGTTTCCCGAAATACAGCTTACTGTCAGCAAGCAAACTTATAGGATCTTATAGGTTTACAGACAGAATATGGACTGCTCTTTTGTGAACTTCCTTGAGGGATGGTTGCTTTTAAGAGTCGATAATTAAGTTAACCAGTATTGTAGTGTTAAATTGATAAATGCTTCATTCACTCTGCTGTTCGTGTTTACATTGTCACGTTTTGACAGTTTGTCTATCTTTCACTGTGGCTGTCACATTTTCTCATGCTGAATGCATCTAGTTGTGGTTCATTCTCAGTTTGGATATACATTTATCGAAGAGAACAAATGTAAAAATGGTCCATTGTTTGATTCATTTGAAAACATTTTATACAAAAATATGGGCTAAGACCCTGACAATGCTCTCCAGATGCCCCTAAGCTTTTCTTGTTTAACAAGATGTTGAATGTCAACAATTTTCGGTAATACTATTCAGCACCCAATTTTTGAGACATTTGCCAATTCTGCACTTTTAGTCTGGCAGCATTATGCCAAATAGAGAAACCTGACACACGTGAGGGTAAGATAAATAAACTTGTTTATTTCTCTTTTGTAAACTTGAGCAGACCTACTGACATTTTTCCGTCTTTCTAGCCCTGTCGTCCACTTTCCAGCTGTCATTCAATTATATGCACAGAGACAGATGGACAGATGCCAGCAATCAGCATTTTCCACAAACATCTACTTTAAAATTTAAGATGCCTAATAAAATTAAGTTCTGATTTTATTACATTTGTTCCCAGAAAGAGCGATATTTAGGCCACTGTTACCCAGAGTCTCATGCTCTGTGCTATATTACCATTAGCTATTTGATTTTCCCACTAAATCTTCCATTGAGACATTGATCATGCTTTCAAATGAACAAAGCGCTCCATTGATATTGCCATTCAACATCCCCTTTGACTGACACTGGGTGGAATTCAGTATGAAATTATGCTGCAAGTAGTTCCTTAAACTAGAACAAATTTAAACATTAACACGTCAGAAGTATATTCTAGGGATAAAGTAGAGATTTCTTTTAAGGGAGACCCTGAAAATCACTTCAGCACACAAACCTCCCTTCCTCACATTTTTCTTCAAAGGAAGGCCTTGTGGTCTTCCCCACTTTGTTGGACTAATGCCTCATGACTTTTGGGTAATAGTCCACTGAGAAATTCACATCAGGCAAGCTCAGAAAAAGCAGCCGCAATAGGGGGCGCTCATGAGTACCGTTCTCAGACCTAAAATGTACTGCAGTTTCGTAGACTGAAAATAAAACTAAATGTATTTTATTTTATTTCATGTTTCTCAGCCATTCTAAAAGAAGAATGGAGGAAATTATGTTATTTTTTGTAAGCTGTTGTAAAATTACAATTATAAATAAAACACAAATATTAAATGGTGTAACGGTAGCCTTTCGGTTTGGTACACAATGTGTACCGAAAAAAATACAGCATTGTTTTAACCATCGCACGAGTAGAACTTAATTGGAAACTTCCAGTTTTATATATGGTTACTTTTGGTAAGAAACTAAGTCTCATCTTTGAAATGATGTCCATTTATTTCAGGAAATTCAGACAATAAATGCTGTTTTGGTGCTCTTTGATGTGGCGTGACAGATTACTGTATAAACACCTCAGTTCAAATGGCAACGTGGAGCGCAAATAAGTGCGATCATTCCTTTCTCTTTACTACTAGTTTTAACACAAAATAAACATGAATGAACATCATGCCTCATGTAATCACTCAATCACTGTACCAGGTAGGCAGAAAGACTTGTAGTTAGTTAGTGTGCTAGAGAAATTAACTCTAGAGAAGAGTATTTCACGAAATATTAGACTCATTACATTTTACTTTACCTGTTAGTGGTGTATTAATTATTTAATGTATGTTTAAATGAATCGGTTCTGAAAGTTATGACAGCCAATGTGTAAATAAATATATTTCAAAAACAAATATAAATGTTATCATTTAGAAGATAATTTAAATAATGCATTATATGTGTTGAGTGTTGATAATTTTAATAATATATAATAATACAATTTTAAGTTTGGGCTCTGTTGTTAATTGTAACCTTATAGTAATGTAAAAGGGCTCCTTATAGTTTAGAGTATCAGCTGAGGTAGATTTTTATCCCTATAGGAAAATATTAACTATAATTAAAATGTATTTAAAGAAAGAGTAATTTGTTCAGTAAACCACTGTAAAAAAGCAATTTATGTTTAGTTTTTCCCCGTTGTACCGAACGTCAAAACCGAGGTACATACCGATCCACCATGTTTGTGTACCGTTACACCCCCAATATTTTCATATTATATATATTATATAAAAATTGAAATAAAAATGTTAAATTATGTTTTTGTTAAAATAAATAAAACTCCTGTTTAGGTTATTTTAAAAGGTTGTTTATGTGAGAAACGCAAATATTAAAATACAATCACACACACACACACACACACACACAGAGAGACACACACACAGTGCCCTCCAAAAGTATTGGAACAGTAAAGACAAAATTGCTCTGTTGGCTGTGGAGTCAAGACATTTACAAATATGATTAATAGATGATTAGGAGACAAAACTACAGAAATGTCATATTTTATTATTGGGTGATTCAACACAGAGATGTTTTATCAGCTAAGAAGTTCAGCACTTTTAGAGTTTCATCCCTCTATCTGATGTGAGCATAAGTATTGGAACAGTTGCCTCACAGGTCTTTCTAAGTGATCAGCTGTGTCCTGTTGCATTAATTCTTCAAATATTAAATGCAGGGAAAACTTTCTCACTTTGAGAGAAAAGCAAGCAATTTGGATGCTAAAAGAAAAGAGGAAGTCAATTAGAGCTATGGCAAAAACAAAGGGCATGGAGAAATCAAGAGTTTGGAAACCACCAGCGACAGCAGCAACCAAAAACGACCTGATCGGCTGAGAAAACAACAGTAGTTGATGACAGACAAATCATAAAAGCTGTGAAAATGAATCCTAAAATACGTGTCTGTAAAATCACCAACAACTTCCAGAAAGCTGGGGTGATGCTCTGACAATATACTCTCCTCAGGAGACTTTGACACAGAATTACAGATGCTACACAGCAAGATGCAAACCTCTGCCCAGCACCAAAAATAGAAAGGCAAGATTAGAGTTTGCAAAAAAGCACAAAGGTGAGCCAGAAGAGTTTTGGAACTGTGTTTATGGACCGATGAGACAAAGATGAACCTTTATCTAAGTGATGGGAGAGCAAAAATGTGGAGAAAAAAAGGGAACTGCAATGATCCCAAGCATACAGCCTCATCTGTAAAGCATGGTGGAGGTGGTGTCATGGCATGGGCATGCATGGCTGTCTCTGGAACAGGCCCTCTCAACTTTACTGATGACTTAATATATGATGACAGTAGAAGAATGAATTTGGAAGGGTACAAAACCATCTTGCCTACCAATATTCAAGAAAATGCCACCAGATTCATTGGGAAGTGCTTCATATTGCATCAGGACAATGACCCAAAACACCCTGCCAGTTCAGTCAAGGAATTTATAAGGGCAAAGAAATGGAAAGTCTTAGATTGCCCAAGTCAATCTCCAGATTTAAATCTGATTGAACATGAATTTCACCAGCTGGAGAGGAGAGTAAAGGCAGAAACTCCCCAAAACAAGCAACAATTAGAATTGGCTGCATTAAAGGAAAAGTATTTCAAAGGATGAGACCAAGAGTCTGGTGATGTCTATGGGTCACAGACTCACTGCTGTCATTGTGCGCAAGGCATCTGCAACTAAATAATAGCTTTTAATCTTTTATATCTGCCTTCTGTTCAACTGTCCCAATACTTATGCTCACATCAATGAGTGGGATGAACTCTAAAAGTGCTGTTCTTTTTATTTGGTAAAACATATATGTGTTGAAACGGCTAATAATAAAATGTGACATTCTGTAATTTTGTCTCATATTCATCTTTTAATCTCTCACTCACACACACACACACACACACACACAGTGGGGCAAATAAGTATTTGATATACTACCGATTTTTCAAGTTTTCCCACTTACAAAGAATGGAGAGAACTGTATGCATATATATATATATATATATATATATATATATATATATATATATATATATATATATATATATATAGGCACTGTATGCATATATATATATATATATATATATATATGTATATATATATATATATATATATATATATGTATGTGTGTGTGTGTATATGTATATGTATATGTATATGTCTCATCTATTTTACTTGCATTTAAATAAAAAATAATATAACGAGTGAGTTATTTTTAATGTTTGAAATTTATATATTTCTTTTTTTCTTGAGCCATCCTAAAAGAAGAATGTGGAGCCTCTTTCTGTAGAGTCCCAGGGGCCTCCTTGATGCTCGGGGTCCTGTCGTGCTTTCGTCCCGCTGCAGACGCACCTGCTCCAGGCCTGCTGAGCACTGGGTCCCCTGCCTCAGTCTCAGCACACTGGGCCTGCAGATGCTGCTGATCTGTGACACATCTTGACCAAGCTGTGCAAATACATGCTGCTTTTGAGACCGTTTAGGGACCTCAAGACTGAAAGAAATGAACTCATTCTCAAACTTCCAGAATCAATACCCTGCACTCTGGTAAACGCACTGGTCTGTGCGTCAAACTAGCCAGATAGATGCTAATTTGACTCACCTGGTACATTTAGCTTGCCGTTTTGGAGCCCGGCGATCGTTCCGCACAGTGAAATATTTCAAATCAAGCATGTGTAAACATTAGAGAAGACAAAATTCTCCAAGTGTTTAAGATGAGCTGAAGTTCAAGATGAAATCGGAGAGCCAGTTAGCCCTGAAAAATGTTTACTTGTGGCAAGCCTCCATGAAGGGCTGCGACGTCCTACAAGCCACGGTCTGTGCTCCTTGTTTGCGCAAGATGCACTGAGTCACTGTGGGTTAAACATGGCCCTGTTTTTTCATGCTCTGCCAAGCACCCCTTTGACATTTAGCTCTGATACATAAAATGCTGTGTTCTTTTGGGCTTAGACACTCACAAAGCACACTTTTGAGGTAACGATACTGTATGATATTGCAGAACATTGACAAAAATACTGTTTCTTTTCTTTTAAAAAGCAGTTTTGCATTTCCTTGCTGATGCCACTTTCATGCATTCATATTGGCTTTGTCTTTGATGATCATTTTAGACAAGGATGCAACTTAATAAATGCAACTTAAAAAATTAGAAAGCTTAAATTTAGACGATATGTATTACTTAATTATTTTTTTATATTTATATAATTTATACAAATATCTTGTATATATGATATCAGTGATGCACATTTTTTTAAAGTTACATTTAAAGGGGTCCTATTATGCCCTTTTACAAAGTCTTGATTTTGTTTTGGGGGTGTACTAGAACATGCTGTCATGCTTGGTGGTTCGAAAATCGCATTATTTTTCACATAATTTACATGATTACAATACCTTTCTCCCCAGCCTGGCACAAATGGCTCGATTAGTTCTGGGTTTGACGAAGGCCCTCCTTCCGAAAAATGAAATGTGTTGTGATTGGTTAGCTGTTCTAGTGCGTTGTGATTGGCGAACAGCTTAGACGCCGTTTCAGTACTGCCCCACCCCTTGCCAAAACAGCAAGTTCTCAATATTGCTATATCATTTGACCTCGAGAATATTTAACAAGAGGATCGACCAAAACCTTAGCACTCACGGATATTGCAAGACATATTAAAGTGTTAACGTTATTGTTTATTGTTTTTTTTGGCTAAATCATGTTTTAGACAGGATGTCAACAACAGCTTAAAAATAACTGCATTTACTATGTACAGATAAGTGCAACGGTAATACGTATTATGTTTATTGTTCTTTAATTCTAACATTACAACATGATGTAAGATATCAGAGACCGAATCAGACGAATTTAAGATGCATCAGAACATTGAAACCTGAGGAGCTGGAATGCAGAGAGGCTTCAAAGCTGTAACAGGACAACGTCATAAATCGGATTCCTGGCTCCTAACAAGCAAACTAACCAGCAAGCCTCTTTCACAGAATAGCTTACAACCTTGAGACAAAAGAACACTTATTGATAATTCCAATTCAGGAAGGAGACTGTCAAATTTGTTGCAAGTAATCAAGACTGATGGTCACATGTAAACCTGTGATAGAAAATCACGAGCTACAGACTCTCTTGGGTGGGTCTCCACACACAGAAGACAAAGAACCAGACTGAAACTCCTTCGTTCATAGAGACAATCTGTTCACATGTACTAAAAATCATCTTAAAAGGAGATACAAGTTATTTATCTGCATATAAATAACCTATATTATGTTTGTAAACTACACATTAGATTATAATGCTTTAATCAAATATCATGTATGGTTTTTTTTATCACTATTGAATAGCTGAAGGATTCAGATGCGTGTTTGGTATGTATGAGTGTGAAAATTCATGCTTTAAATGTTTCTTCCAATCAATTCTTTGTCGAATGCATCATAGTCTTGTTATAGAAATCATGCTCAAAAGGTATACTTTGCAAGAGAGTGTAAAGTTCTGACCTCTGACTGAACAGATAACAACGATTTATTAGTGGGGTGGAGAAACAAAGCAATACCCCAAGGACAGTATCTAATTGGTCAAGACGTCCACATGGGACAGTCTGAAAGCCGAGTTTAAAAACTCAGGACACCATCAAACTTTCTCTTACTCTTCTTCAAAAAAATGCTCTCTTACTCTCTTACGCCCTTTTTGCTTCTCTTTTGCTGCTCTTTGAGCGTGCTCTGGCCCACGTGCCAGCTGCTACCATAATGAGAAGAAAGCCACCTAGTCTTGTTACATCATTTTATTTGTATACATCATTTTATTTATATTTACTTTAGTTTCTTTTCTTTCCGTGGAGTTTTGTGTTCTAATGTAAGTTTGCTACAAAGTTCAGTTCCGACTGCGCTCGCATCAAACTTCGACCAGACCAACTCCGCATCCTCAGCCAACGCCCAAGACCTCACTTCAAAGACTACTGAACTCTCAACCAATCAGACACTTCGGGGAACCCCCCTGTCTGCAACGAAGACACAAAGGAAACCTCTTAACACAGGCAAAGCAAGCAAGTACACCTCCAGGTTCTAACTGAATCACGTGCATTTAATATAAATTTTAGCCTCACTGAGAAACACAAAGCGAGGGTTAAAGAAGTGATTGATGGTTGTTCAGGTCTATGCAATTGAACATATTGCTGTAAACATGGGATTTCACATTTCCATTCTCTTGAACTCATCCTTTCCTCACTTTCTCTCTTTCTGCAACATGTGAATGTGTTAGATTAGTTTACATGTCTTAGGTTTATATAAATAAAATCTTATTTATATTGAAAAGAGAAGTATCTTGTGTTTTCTGCTCACAAGTTAATGTCTTAATCTGCCGATCTTGCTACTGTGCTATTAAATAGTGTTTTCACTATATTTTGGATTTTAATATCCAGTACAGAGTTTGTTATACGGTTCGTTCAGTGAATCGCCGTAACAGTGATTCTGTTCAAATCTCTATAAAATCATAAATGATTCCCTTTGAGCTAAATTAAACTATTTCTTTAAATTACATATATTACTTTTATTACGTTACAATGAATTGCAGTGAAACTGTTATACAGTTGAATTTATTTGTACCATAGTCCCACAGACTTACACTATTTGTAACGCTGTACACAAAGCAGCGCTGCTTTATCAAGCATTACATGCAAGATCAAATGAAAATGACATCCAACATTTTATGAAAACATTCGGTTTCCATCAGAAATACAGTGATATAAAATCACCAGCACGGGTTTCGATTTTGAAACATGCAGTGCTCAACCAAGCGTTCTCCCCAGTCCCCACCCGCCAACCATTCGAATTTCCGTAGGCCGGGTTTATTTTTGTGATCTCACAAATACAGGAAAACAACTTTGTAGTCCAAACGAGCCGTTCGTTGTAGTTCTTGAAAAGGGATTTTTAAAAAACTAAATGTCTCCCTTTGGAGTGGACTTTGAGATTTGTAACATTGTAGAGCTTTTTATGCCCAAACATATACACTACACACTGACTAAAATTCAAAAAGTGAAAAAGCATAATAGGACCGACCCCTTTAAAATCTTTGTTATAATTTACTGATTTTCAGCTTTATTTCAATTAACAAATATATATATATATATATATATGAATATGAAAAGAACAACAACAACATATATACATATATATATATATATATATATATATATATATATATATATATATATATATATATATATATATATACATACTTTTAATATGTAGCTATCATCAAGTTATTACTTTTATTTTATTTTTTTTATCTAAGATGGCTGTGTAGCTGAGAGGGCAGTGCACCTGAGACACTGAGCTGCTCACGCATCATTTGCTGATGCAGTTTTTTTGGCTGTAGACCAGAGGTTGCGTAACATTATAGCTATAAAACAGCAGGGTGCATATTTTACAGCTTTTTTTGTCGCGGAGTCTTCATGTCTGTTAACGACAGACAAACTGGAGCGGCACACAGAACGGAAGTTTGCGCAGCAGACGTACCTCAGAACACCCACCTACCAAGATCAAAGTCGCCGCCCTGCTGTTCTGTCTGTTTTTACACCACTGTCTGCTTTTTCATAACTTCGCATTGAGCAATATCGTAAATATAAACCAGACTTCATATTTAATGGCTTGAGTTCTTTGCGGATGTAAACATTGATGCATAAGTAATAATAAAAACGTTATTGCTTCAAATAAATCAAATTTGTTTTATAAAATTCAGTGAGAGGGATTTTCTAATGGATTTCATTCATGTCATCAGTCTATAAAAGCATCCTCAATACCTTCAGGTATTACTCTTATTGCAATACCATAAAGGAAGATTAGGCTGTATTTAAGAGGCAATAATTTTGTGTTTGTTGCACTAGTCCAATTATACTGACACCTAGAGGTGTGGATGCAGTATTATGCAACAGTTTCAGTTACTGATGCCACTGAAGAAATGTTGTGTTCTCAGTAAGCCATTATTAATTTATTCTGTGAATGAATGTGTACAGTAACAGGGGTTACTGATACAGAATGGGTAGCATTCAGCTGATCACATGATCCCAAAATGACAGCCCTACCAAAGTGACTTTCTCCAAGTAAAGCAAAATAGCTTTAACAAAAACATCTTGTGAATAGAATTTTTTAAATATAAAATAAAATGCCTTTTGTTAGGTTACAAGTTTGACTGAAATCATAATCTTATGTGAATAGAAAAAAAAATGCTGAAATTAAAATTAAACAAAAATGAGCATTTTATGTAAAATAAAATGGCTTTTATTAGGATATCAATTTGCCTGAAATCATCACCTTATATGTATAGAACAAAAATAATGATTAAGTAAAAACAAAAACAGCAAAAAAATAGTTCTGTCAAATGATTAATCACAATTAATCGCATCCAAAACAAACATTTTTGTTTACATAATATGTGTGTGTGTGCTGTGTATATTTATTACGTATATATAAATAGACACATATGCTTGTATTTAAGGAAATATGTTGTTTGTATATTAAATATATTTGTATAAATTAATTATATGAATATAAATATACACATGTACATATTTTCTAAATATATACTGTATGTGTGTGTATTTATGTATACATAATAAATATACACAGTACACACACATATGTAAACAAAAACGTTTATTTTGAATGCGATTAATTGTTCGACAGCACTAAAAAATATATAATAAATAAAATTATTAATACAAATTAATCAATAAAAATTCAATTTTAATTATGTAAAATAAAATGGCTTTTGTTAGATTTTCAATTTGACTGAAATCATCATCTTATGTGAATAAAAAAATAAAATGTGAAATTAAAATCATTTTAAATAATAAACCGAAATATATATATAAAAAAACAATATGTCCTTTAATTTTGTTTGTAAAATTACATAATAATAATAATAATGTAAAATTATAAATAAAACATTACATTTTCATTATACCTATTATATTTCATAGTTATTTTATTCTTTTAAATTTTATTCCTGTTTAGAAGGTTATTTTGTAGATGACCATAATATGAGAGACAAATATTAAAAATATATATTTTAAATAATATAATGTTATTTTGAATGTGTTTATATGTGACATATCTAAAGGTACATCTGTGAACAGAGCATCACTGAGATTATGAGAAGCACAAATGTATATATATAAAAAAAAAATTGTTATACATATTACAAAATTATTATTTAAAAAAAATGTTAGATTGTAATTTGGGAATAAAATTCTTGTTCAGAGGGTTATTTTGAAGGTGTTTATGAGAAACGTCTCATAAAAAAAGTGAGCATGACTGAACTCTATAAGCTCATGTGCGGCGTTATAACACTCCTCTCATTGTTGCATTATCTCTAATATTCACTGTATGTAAGGCAGGTTCATTATTAAAGCCACTTACAGAAATCTCATCCATCTTTTAATTTTTTCCCTGCTTCTTACATTTTTTCCCCCTTCTCTCTCTCTCTGGTTTTTGATTAAATAAAAAGCCGAAGGGATGGATATGGCTGTTAATTGCATGGGGCTGTTGCGAGAGCTGAATCAACACAGAGGAGAGGTCATTAAACCCAGCCGGTCCCCTCCGCTCCGTTTGTCTGACTGCTCTCCGAGCTGCTCCCCCCTCATCTGTTGTGCAAATTCTGCCTTTAATTTAACTTTGCAGTGTTGGGTTGCTCCAGTCCACCGGAAATAATCTTCCCCCTTCATCTTCAAAGCACCGTTATCCCCCTGCTCTTATCGTGCAGTCACGTAGCCCCATTGTCCAACTACCAAACTTCAATTAAAAGAGGATGAATATATCTGGGCATCCATCAACTGATTCATTATTCTGCAAACCATCTCCCATCATAGTTATTTGGATAGGTTGATTAATCTCTCTGTCATGCATCTATAAAGATATATGATGATTATATATCAAAAAAGAAAAAAAAGAACATCAGGCATCACAGGAGTTTCAGGAAGATTGGTTTGAGCAATCATTTCAAGCATAATTCAGAGCAAATCGAAAGGGTGAGAAACACAAAAACCTACCATCTCTGATTACGATTAAGTGTCTATGCAGTGCCTGTTGGCATTAACAGAAATGTGTTGGACTGACCACACGAAGACGGTCAGAAGATCTTGTATTTCTGCTGACGGTGAAGCCTCATTGTTTGCCAGGACTAAAGGGAAGCATTGTGCTCAACATGTGTTTCTGATGAAAGCCTCAGAGCAGAGCAGGACTGCTTTGCCGTACCGCAGAACTTCAGAGACAAAAAAGTGAGAGTGACAGAACTGTGAAGGGAGGGGAGAAAGAGCGAATCATTTCCTTGCAAGTTCCTTCATATCCATTGCTTCATGACTGAGGTGAGCTCTGAATGAGAAAAAAATCAGATCTGAAAAATTATTTTCTTATAAATAATGTACTAAATTATTGAGTACCAAAGGTCCACAAAAAGAAAATTTTTGGTGGGAATTAGATTTTATGTCATTCATTTTCGGTGTAGACAACACTAGAACTTTGTTTAATAGGAAGTGATGTCACGTCCAGACATCTACTTAATAGTTTCATCATAAGCCAATTTACCTGTTATTGGAAGTAAATTGAACACAAGCGCAGAAGTGATTCCATAAGGAGCCATTTCAGTCCTTCATGTTATGTTCAAGCTTCATTGTGCAAGTTAAACAAATCCAGACCGAATCAAATCCATCACCGTCTGCCAGGCTGCGCCGCTTTAAAGGAGCCACAATAAAATACACATTGCACTCTTATTTTAAATCATTTTCTTCTCATATGAATTTCTTGTAATAAACTCCATTGTGTGCAAAGTAATTCTAAGCACATTTCTGTGATGTAGCCTGCCCATGCAGCAGTGATTTCCTGACTGCTTCAGTTTTGGTTGAAAATATATGTAGCACGCTCATGCTTATTTTCACGTTGGTTGCATTAATTATCGTCTGTATGGTTGTTAAGTGTGTATATGTGACATGGAATAAAAGAAGTATTCAAGAATTTAATTCTTTTAAGAATTGAAAAGTATTATTGTGGCGTGTGTATTTTCATTTTTGTAAACAATACAATAAACAAATATAGTCTTGTTTACAATATTACAATATTGTAAACAATACAATACAAAAAGTTAAAGGCCAGTGAGATTTTACATGATTTTTCAGCAGGCGTTACTCCAGTCTTCAGTGTTGCATGATTCTACAGAAATCATTCTAATATTCTGATTTGCTGCTAAAGAAACATTTCTTATATCAGTGTTGAAAACAGTTGCGCTACTTAATTGTATTTTTGTGGACACTGTGATTCTTTGATGAATAGAAAGTGCAAAAGAGCAGCAATTATTTGATTTTGAAATCTTTTAGAGTCACTTTTGATCAATTTAATGCATGCTTATTAGATAACTAGATAGACATTTTTTATTTTCTGATCACAAATTTTTGATGTGATGTGACCATTTAAGAATCAGTTAATGCTTTTGAAAATATATATTGCCTTTTCTATTATTCCACATGTTTTTATGGAGGAATCATTTACTGATGTCATTGATCTTTTCTGTTTTCAGGGGTGCAACACATGCTGTTATGACTGAGCATTTGTGTGTTTGTTTGCTGCTACGTGCAAAATCCCATGAGTGCACTTGAGCTATTATGTGTGTTTGAGATACAATGATGTCTTGAAGACAGTTTTCAGAGTGACTGGAGTGTGTAAGCCAGCTCTTTTACTGTGGGAGGACAAGATGTTGCACTGTAGAGAAAGCAACTGGCTCTGGTCCCACATATCTGGTGATTTACCAGGCCTCTGCAGCACTGATCCCTCTGCTCTGTGTGTGTGGGTGGGTTGGTGGTATGTGTGACTGTGGTTGTGCATGTACAGTACATGTGCACAGATCCCACAAAATGATCATAAAACCACAGGCCGTGCTCAACCTTTAGGTATTAGTGTAATCCAAACAGAGAGATGTGGTCCATTGAGAGCCGTCCTCATTAAGAAAAACCAAAAGAACCTGACCAATATATTATATTACCCTCTGAATATACCCACTCCCTCCACAAAATGTTTATTCTAGTCTCTTAGACATACATTTGCAGTTGGTTTGATTAGCGAGGCCGGATGCATTAAGTAAAACCAATAATTCCTCTGTTTGATCCAGTTTGGTTTGGCTGAACCGTGCAAGTAATAAGGAGACCATTGTTTGAAAGCAAGTAAGCATTCTAGTGTCCTCTGAACACTTCACAAACACACAAAACTAGGTCTGCATGATTAATCGAAACAGAAATCAAAACTGAAATCACGTAACAACGTACTTGTAAGTCAGTACTTGTCTGTGTGCTGCGTGTTTCAGAGTGAAGCGCAGCACTGTGTTCATTTACACTCGAGCAGCATATTATTATCTCAGAGCAGCCAACCATATTCCCAAACTTGTTATAAAGCAGCTGTAATCAACAAAAAAATATTATTAGGTTCCCTGCAGTTTTCTGACAAAATATGTAAATTTTACTGCTAAGTAAAATATAATAATAATAATAATTATTATTATTATTATTATGATTATTAGAGTTTTTATTAGGCTCCTTGCCATTTTCTGGCAAAATTTTGTAATTTTACTGTTAAGTAAAATTATTATTATTATTATTATTATTATTATTATTATTATTATTAGGCTCCCTGCACTTTTCTGACAACATTTTGAAATTCTACTGTTATGAAAAGTACAATTATTATTATTAGATTCCCTGCAGTTTTCTGACAAAATTTTGTAATTTTACTGTTAAGTAAAAAAAATAAAAATAATAATTATTATTATACAACTACTACTACATTTATCTTGTATATGTTTTCTTATTTTGCAGTGAAATACTACAGTAGTAATATTTATTCATTTGTTTAATACCATTTATTTATTTTTACTACTAAAACTATTGAACAAAATAAATATTACTACTGTAATTTTTGGGCCCTACAAACAAGCATAATATTGATTGATGTGTTCAATACTTTTATTCAGTAATAATATGAATAAAAATAGCTTTTTAAATGGCAATCACACACATGATTTGCAGATTTTGTGCATGTGTTTTTCTGAATTCTTTAAAAATGAGGCAAAGCATGCTAGCTGTCCCTTGATTATGACTTCTTTAAAGTCACCAAGGGTTTTTTAACTCTCCTAGAGCAGTCAAACTAGCAGCATGAACTAGACTACTTGGAAAAACAATTGAAATATGGCTGCTGTTGCCCTCTGTTGACCCCTGCATTAATAAAACAGACACTTTGTCTTCTGTTTGGCGTCTTTGTGACTTCTGGAAGGAAAGAAATGTAGAATTTTATCAGAGCTTGAGGCCAGTGGCGTTTTCATGTCAGGGTTATTAATCTATGGTTTTCATCACAGCTGGTGACCTCTTCACCTCCATTATAATGCGCTCATTGTAATTTCACAGTTAATATTCAAAAGCCACTTGTCCTCTATTGCTGAATTGTGAGAATATCTGGATGGGATTTGTGTCCGAGTATGAATACACTCGTGAGAAAACAAGAAACTGCACACATGCATTGTGTATGAAGACAGATGCAGATGTTGGAGAATGTGTTTAACCTCTCCCTTCGCCTGAATGGACCCTCTGTTCATGCAAACATTTAGAGACCAGAACTGTTCTGACCACCAGGTTAAAACTGTAAACTCCCTATCTATAGATGTGTGTGGTTAAGACTCAACCAGGGATAGAATCTACCACCCACAACCGGCTATGACCATATTTATAGACCATAGACTTAAAAGAGACAAAAACAGAGGGAGAGAGAGAGAGTCAAAGTGAACAAGAGATGTAACAGAGAAGGTCTTATCACACACTGCACTGTTGCCTCGAACAGACATTCCTCTTCAACAACTTTGGCAGCCCTTTAAGAGCCTATTAAACCACACTGTTTTCTGTTGCCTAAGCCTCACAGAACTTTCTTGGGCAACAGAAATGAGGTTGGAGGCGATGCCTATCCAAGCAGCAGTCTTTAACACACAACTTCACACAGCTAATTGCAAAATAAGACAAAAATATGAGGATTATGCGTAACAAATGCTAACAAGATGCCAGTGTGTATGATGTGATTCAGTTATGAGCAAGTAAAGCAGATGCTGTTTAGAGAACAAATGTATTTCCCAGCATGAAAGGACCTTAGATCAGTGGTTCTCAACCTTTTTGACTCCAAAGCTCCCTATTTTTTTTTTTTTGGTTAAAAAAAGACTAATTTTATGTACTTCTGGTACTTGTGTTGTAATTAAACTCAAAAATATGGCGACAGCTTAATGTTGTACATCTTTATTTTCTAGTTTTTTTAACCCTTTAATAATAAAATAAGATTTAACTAAATTTAAATAATGCAAACCACTGCCTTGGGTACATTTTGGGGTTTGAACTCTGATACCAGACAATGGGATTATTTGCTATATAAAAAAACACACCAAATATAACAGTAATAGATTTATTTTATCCTGTTCTTTTATTCCATTGCTGTACAGTCTTGTCCAGTTAAAAACCTATCCTTGTCTACCTCAAAGCAAGAATAGAGGTGTCCTTAAAATGTAAACAATTCAAATCAATGCATTCTGTGAGATGATTATGTACAGTTTATGGTTTGGATTATGGGGTGTTGAAGGCATGTGCTGCTCTAGATGTAGACAGTAAGGAAATCTGTTTTTTTATAGAAAAGATAAAATAATACTGCTAACACTAAAACAATAGGTAGATACATAAATTTAACATTTAGATTCACACACAACTGATTTAAATGGAAAGTATTGGAATTACAAAACATTTCACATTGGAAAAAATACAGAGCAATTCACAACCGCTTACAGTATAATATTCCAGTATGTAAGAAGATTGATTGACTGATGAGAGAAAGAGTGAGAATAAGAACATCACAGGACCAAATGTAGAGAGTGACAGGATTCTTTTCACGTTTATATACAATCTATGATACAACTGTAGTATGGCACCATATATTAAATACACGCATCTTTCTCCCACTCGCATACATCTATGAGTTTCACACTCACAGTTTATGGCTTTTGTAATATTTAAAAGACTACACCAGTGTACTACAGTAAGTGTGCGTATGGAGAGGTGATATTTGGGATTAACATTGCAAAATAGGGGAAGTTTTGAATGCGTATGTGATCTTTGGATATGTTGCAATTCAAGCTCTTTTATGGTGTGCATCATTGCGAAATTCTTAAACCACTGGATGGCTGTGGATTGTGCATTTATCAAAAGTTTGGCACAAAGACAATTTGAAATAACTAACAAACACTGACATTTTTGAAAGTTTTTTGGCTTTTCTCAGTGGCCTCAAGTCTTTTGGATGTATTTGTATTCAGCATCATGCCAATGCAGACTCAACAAAACATTTTAAGCAGAAACCAGCCCAGAAAGAGTTCATATGTATAAAGATGACTGCAGAATAACACCACTAGTGTATGATGACTAACCCTTCTGCTAGCAAGACAGTTCAAAAGAAAGCTAACTCACAACTCCAGATTATAAGATGTCATTCTTTGCTTGTTTCTTCTCAGGTCCCAATTCAGTGAAAGAGGCAGCGCCCCCTACGGGAGACTCAGGAGGAGAAGCACAGGCCGCAGCACTCCATGCAGATCTCCAGACAGTCTGCAGACTCGCAGCATGCGTCAATGATGCCGCAGTCCATGTCACAGGGCAGGTCGCAGTCGCCACATTCCTCTGAAGCGCAGCAGCAGCAGAAGCACGAGTCGTCTGATGCGCAGGAGCCACATGTGGCACAGTCCAGCACGATGTTGCACAGTGTGAGGAACTCACAGAACAGACAGGCCAGGATGCAGTGGACACAGCAATCTGGACGCAGGATAGATAGTTAGTCACAACTAAAATCTCCCTGGCTAGGGATGTTTATCTGCATCCATCAAACTTCCTGAAAATGAAAGAAAGTGTGTACAAACAATCAGGGCTAATGTGCAGTGAGGTCTGACTCACCATCCTGGGCCTCTATGGGGATCTGGGAGCTGTTGGATTTGGAGCTTCCTTTGCTCCTCTTGCTGCTCTGACTGTTGATGGATGGGTTCGACTGCAGTTTCTTGGGGTTTTTATTGGCTGTGGATGAAGATGAAGAGGATGACGAGGCAGCGCGTGAAAAAGTTCCGTTTCTGACCCCGTTGCTGTGTGGCTTGCTGTCTCTCCTCAGCAGCGCCGCTGATTCAGCTGAGTTATGTAGCGTGGGGTCTATGGGCGTAGACCGTGCCTGAGGTTGATCTGAGAGAGAGAAAGCAAACAAAAAGGTGAGCAAAGATATAGCTGGGTTTTATATCAGCTTTTCTGCTGCTGTGTAATTATTCTTCTTTTGCAGCCTGAGGCTGTGTAAAAGAAAAACAGCAGGTGCATATTTGTGGCTAGTAAACTTAGTTAACATCTTGTTTCTTCTAATGGAATTAGCCATTTCTCACATGGACCAATCAACTTCCAAAAAAGGGCCACTGTACAGAAAGGAAGAGGTAGTGTGCTACAATTTTTTGTAATTAGGTCTTCATCGTAAATCTTATAGAAAGTTATAGAAAGTCAAGAACACACTATATATATATATATATATATATATATATATATATATTTTTTTTTTTTTTTTTTTAATGTTTTTGAAAGTAACGTAACATTAAAAGTAAAGTAATAACAGTAATTATTCCTGTGATGGCAAAGCAATTTTCAGAAGCCATTACTCTCCAGTGTCACATGATCCTTCAGAAATCATTCTAATATGTTGATTTAGTGGTCAAAAACATTTGTTATCAGAGTTGAAAATAGCTGTTATGCCTAATATTTTTGTGGAATCCATAATCCATTATTATTATTATTATTATTAATTCATTAATTTATTTATTGTTTATTTTGGTCATTCTAATACATTGTTTCTGAAGAAAAACTATTAATTAATTTATTTAAAAAACCTTACTGATTCCAAAGTTTTGAACAGTAGTATCTCAATATTTCTGAATTTACACTTTTAACAGTTTATATTTTAACATTACCTTTACAGTATTTATAAAACATTTAGCTGATTACATTTTTTATTATTATTATTATTAAAAATATTATACACACACATATATATTTGTTGAGTTATAAATTGTTGAAGATAAATTTAGAATTTATTGAAAAGTTTGAGACTATTAAAACATCTGTCAGATCACAAAACTAGTCTAATGAGGTTTTAGGAAACTTAATGAGTATATGAAAAGCACATGTTGCTTAATTTTATAAATAAACAACAAAACCAGCAAGCTCAATTTATCTCCCAGTCTTAGTGTTTTCAACAGGTCAACCACAGGAGGAAACAAGGACAAGACTAACTGAGATTTATGCCAAAGCAGAGTTTGTTTCTGGGAAAGAGCCTTCAGCATTCAGTATGGACAGGGGTCCTGACGGAAAAGCACATGTGTTTACAATATCCGCTTGGTGCTTGCTGGTCAGCAGTAAGCATGGGGTCTAGACTGTGGACTATGACTAGACACAATGATACGGCTCATGATTTCAGACGGCTCATGATTTCTTAGTTACTCTATCATGTTCATCTTTCTCTTCTACTGTTTGTTTACTGAATGTTTCCTTTCATTTTTGGTTGTGTATGGTTTCAATATGATGGATTTCCCGAAACTGGCTTCAAAGGACCAAAGAGAAACAGTCCAAAACAAACAGACAAGCAAACAAACAAAGAAACAGGAATTAATAAACCGAGATCAAGAGACCAGAATGGATTTGCATATTATTGCTTCAGAGTTGCAGGAAGAGTACACAAAGGAACAAACAAACAATATGAGATCCCCGCTATACTTCATTTCCCACAGAGAGCAAATGACAAGACAACATACACAAATCAAGCACATTACTGTGTGCCTTGAAAATGAAAAATAAATAAAACCGCAGATGTCTAGGGGTCCAAATACTGGTGATTTTATAGTAGAGAATGGCTTTAAAATAAATGCAATAATCAAGCTCTACAGAAAAGAATCTTAAACATAGGATGTCTAGATTTTCTTCTTCCTCTGAAACATGCTGTAATATATTCCAAAGTGACCTATATAATTGAATTAATGAGAGATAAATGGAAGTGGTGCATGGACCAGTTTATTTGTTTAACATATTTCCCACATGCCGGTAGTTTCAATTTAAAATACATTTGTTTACACTTGGCATTTATGATAAATGCTGTTCATACTGAATGTCACTATAATTTATGTTGGTTTTATAATTATAATTACCATTCCTGTCTTGTTCTAAAGACCATTAAATTCAAATGATTTGTTGCGAGTGAGGGGACTAAATGGTTTGTAATGTTTGTAAATATTTCTTTTATTTATTCTTTTATAATTATTGGCATTTTACATTATTTCTGAATATAATAATACAATGTGACTTGTAAGACTTAATCAGGTGCAATTTATTTTCTGAAAAATACAGTATCTGCAAACTTTCAGCCACTCTCTCTAAGTCTCGTAAAAGTCTCTAATTAAAAATAAATGCTTTGTTTCGGGCACAGGCACTGATTAAACAAATACTCAATTAATCTCTTGAATCTGGGCACCGTATGGTGGACAACTGTTTGAAAAGTGGACCACAATCCACGCAGGCTGCCATCGAAAACAAAAGAGTGCGTACAACGATACGCGCAGGGCAGCCTGATCAGGGTAATGAAAACAAAAGGAGAGGTATATCAGCTAAGTTAAGACTAACGTTATGATTAAAACGTCAGTATTTTTTGCATTGGGTGTGAGGATGAGGCCAAAAGTTTGGCGTTCTGAATTTCAGACACCGTCTCCCTGCGAGGTTACAGCCTACAAATGTTCTAGTGTTCCTCCACAAACTGCTCGTGGAGTTGACTTTGGCAAGCAGTCTACAGCACTTCGTATATTTTACTCTTGAGCACCGCAATGGACTAATTATTCTGGAAAAAATAAAAACTATGTGAAATGCAGACCTTCAGAGCCAAAGGAAATAAACCCCCAAATCAAAGAAAGGCTAAATGTACCTTTTACGTGAAATGTTTTGTTATATTTTTTTGTGAATGATGATAGTATTTAATCCCATCTTATTACTGCACTAAACATTTTCTTGACTTTTTAACGCATGTTTCAGGTCATATGAGAAACGACTGAAGGGAATATTGAGAGAGCCAGAGTTCATAGGAAGACGTCTGGTGCCCATGCGGAGGCATGTGGACTTGATAGAGTCCAGGAAAAACATACACAAACACACCTCATTCTATTCACGGTGTCTGACGCTCGAAGGTCTCTAGAAGACAGAACTGGCAAACAGCTATATTAGATAATGGCTGAGCGGACACATGCCCACAGTGTGCTGGTGTTGGAGCCTGGCCGAGGTCAGACCACAAGCAAATTCACTCTGATTGGATATTTTTCTGTTTCAAACACTACTCCAGATGTTCGGTTTGTAATAAAGAAGACGACGAAAAAGAAAAAAGATAACTTCATATGAAGTAAATGAAATGTCAGAGTCTATGAAAAGACTGAAAGCCAGCATTTCTTTAGAAGTGAAAGCAGTTCCTTCTTTCAAGCAGGTAAACATCTCCCTTGAGTCCATATGTTCGGTGTAGGAATGGCGGGGTGTTTATAATGAACTTCCACCCCCGTTGTTTGCCAGGCTTTAATGTGTATGATCTTGAGCTTGCCAGCTCTAGTTGGAGGATCAGCCCTTCAGAAACAGTTACAGTTCACCATGGATTTATGTCTGACATTTGAAGCTGTGATGTGTGATTCTTTGTGATTCTTTCATACACAGAGACAAAGACAGTAAATCTGAAATACTTCATCTACATCACCACCAGCTGCTGGAGAGGTTCATAGCACAACTGTGGTCTGGCATCTACAATTACCATTCAAAAGTAGTGGGGAAACTAAGATGTTTTTTTGTTTTTTTAAATGACTGCTTGTTTTTAGCAAGAATGCACTCAACTGATCAAAAGTGCGTAAAGACATTTAAAATGTTACATGTTATGTTTAGAACAGATGCTGTTCTTTTGAACTTTCTATTTATCAAGAAATCCTGAAAATAAAATATTTTAAAAGCAAGATATTCACAAATGATAATGTGTTTTTGTTGTTATTATTATTATTATTATTATTATTAGAAGAAGAAGAAGACTGGAGTAATGGCTGCTGAAAATTCAGCTTTGTCATCACAGGAATAAATTACTGAACATTTTAGGTTAAGAAAACAGTTATTTTAAACTGCAATAATATTTCACAGTATTACTGTTTTTACTGTATTTGTGATCAAATAAATGCAGCCTTAGGTGAGCATAAGAGATTATTTCAGTAGCATTAATTCAAAACATTATGTTGATAAATAATGTGTTTATTAGTAACCGCTGATGTCTTTAAACACAGAATCTCTGATGTGCATCGCTCTTCTTAAGAAGCAGTGCTTTCAAATCACAGAGATGAAGGTACACGTAAAAATATAAGTAAAATAATGATACAAAGGGTACAAATGCTTTGTAGTTCCACTTAGTAATGTTCAATAAATATCTGGATATTGCTGTAGGAGTATTTGCAAAGTAAAACAATAGACATTAAAACTCAAGTGCTCCTATAACAATACATAAATGCATTTAGGTGTGAATGCCAAGCACTCGATGAAGGCTACTGTATGAAAGTTCCACTCTTAAGGGTAAGGGTAAGACTAGGTGTCTTTTACAGAGTGGCTCAGTGAGAAGTTGAAAATGAAACTTGTTAGACAATAACACAATGGCTTTTCAAATCCAGCCAAAGAAAAATTAAACATTTTCAAGAAAGATAAAAAATTTTAAGAAACAGTTTCACAAAAACACATTGTTTTCACTTTGACTAATCCAAACTTGCTTTCAAAGTGCCTATTTCAAGGTTAAATAGATGCATTAGTGGCTCTCAGCACAGCACGGGATTGTACACTGCTTGAGTTACACCCACAGCATTTCAAACTTTTTTGACCTAAATAAAAGTGCACACGCGGTTAAAGGGTGTAAACATATTTAAAGACCACTGGGCATTTTTTGGGAAAGTTGGTGGTCAGGAATTGAATCCACAGTAACACTGGGGCATATTTGTGTTATCCTGTGCTGCAGTTTTTGGATGAGGTATTTGACTCGGGGATGTTACTTTGATTGTGCGCATTTGTGTTTAGGGCAGTAAACAGGCAGCGTCAGTCGGTCTCCTGGGCATCTGCCAGAAAGACAGAAATTTCTACAGAAGCCAGAATTTTCTCTGCTGAAAATCAGAGGGCAAAACTACGACATGTTTTGTGCTCTCATATCCTGAACAAAATTCATATACATATACGATACTGGAAGAGACTGCCTGTCCGCCTTTCATTATTTACCATGCACCCAAAAACCACAGAACAACAGAAAAAAAAGGGGGAGAGGTGGACAGAATGAGCGTGTGAAGTTGATGACAAATGACAGAAAGTAAATCACAGAGGAAACAATTCTCTTTAGAAGAGGCTTTACGGAAGGTCTCTTGTCTTTAAATAGTCTTCCGCTGTTAAAATAATAGTTCATTGGTGCATTACACTGCAGTCTGAAATCATCTGTGGGTGGGGACATTCAGACAAGGGGTGAATCATCTTCAGGTTGCTTGTAAAAAAGTTAAAAATATTTCTTTTTTTAAGAATAAAATTATATATTTTCCAAAATCATAGATGAAGCACTTGGATCAACAGTTCTCAGCATCGCCCATTCTGTCTAAAATGAACAATTCAGAGCCTGAGATGTCAAGTTTCTCTAGGTGTGCAGAACCACTCATGACCCACTATATCATCTGAACATGCGCCTCTCTGGGCCCCTGAGACCCCCAGATGTCAGCTGCTTTATCTCATCTTAAAATCCCTGCCCAGGGCCCCAAGCTTCCCGTAACACCTCATTTAAAGTCCCCCACTGCCCCAAACAGCCGTGAGTAACACTACCTTCTGTTTAAAACCCGCAGGGCCACAGAAGCTTGTGAGTCAGCATTTTTTCATTGATACAAAATGAAAACACAAACACATGACAGCTTCAAGAGCAAAAATAAATAAATAAAAAATACCAATGTGTAGGACAGATGGTGCAAATAAAAGCACCATATCTTCACACCAGTGTGAAGGAAATCCCCTACTTTTTAAACAAGGATGTCTGTTGTCGTAACTGAAAAGAAAAAGAAAACATCTAAATGTGGCAAGGGATAAATGATAGAGCCAGATTTTACAGGGTGGCCTCAAACAAAAAAAATACAGCATACAGTAGGTTCACAAGAAAGACCAAGTAGTCTTTAATCCCATCCTGCCTGAGCTCATTTCAATGACAATCTCCAGCGATGAAGACTCTAATCAGGGAATTTTAAAGCTGTAATTTAAGCCAGCATTTTCCCCTCTTCCTTTAAGTCGTTTATTTCTCCTGATGCCGACCCCTCTGAAAAGTGATAATAGATGATGTGATGAGTGAGACACAGGAACTGAATGGGAATGGGAATGGGACCGAGATATGCAATGAGACTATTCTCTGACCAAATTAAATTTTTTTCAAGCCATCTCAAAAGCCGTTTTCCCTGTTTATTAGGGATGTGCATCTCCATAACTGAGGCCGATGCGATACGCATCTAAATACATAGCATTCCATTCGAATTCGATTCGATTCAACAATGCGATTCGATGCAATGGAAAAAATATGATCGCTTTTATTTCTTTGGTTCAGACAGACAGCAAATCATAAATTAACTTGTGTCTTCTGACTTCTAACGCCTCTAGGCTTGTTTCATAAAACAAGTTTACCACATAGGCCAGGCTTATTTCAGTTAGTCTGACTCACTGTAAAATTATTTGGTTCCATAAAGCAAATTTAACAAAGATCAACCTCAGTCACTGTGGCTACTTATGCTGGAAAGCTAACCTGGTTCAGGGCAGGAAAACTGTCAGGCTAAGCTGAGCTCACTGGCCAATAGGAACACAATGATATTACCACTGACTCTCTCTCATACTATCATAGCCATGCAGCCTTTCTCTCTGGTTTTACAACAGCTGTTCCTTTTATAGTTTGAACAGATAGCATTAGAACATTACAATTTAACATTGCTCTTTAAAGCATCAACAGTCACTAAACTAAAAGTTAAAATCACTAAATTACAACTACATTTTAACTGCTATAAGAAACACACATTAACTCCTCTGAGCTTAGTAATTGGGACTGTTTTAGCTTACATTTTATTTACCCATTACAATAGTCCCTTTACAGTTACTGCTATCATAAAATGCATATTTGACTCGTCCACTCACATAAGCCCACTCCTGACAGCAAAATGGATATATTTGCATGACTTTCTAACATTTACAGATGAAAAATATACTCGTGACATGTCAGTTATGCACTGAGGAAAACAAAACGTCTCAAATGCATTAAACAGCACAAATATATTCGCTGTTTGCCATGGTGGATCGATTTGAGCCATGATCGACATTAAGGACTGCTTAAGAATAAGCTTGCACAAATTAGTTAAGATTGTGTGAACTTATATTGTCGTTTATATATTACATTATCGCTTTAGCCCTGAATGATTTGCTAGGTTATTTCAAATCAGGTTTTGGATTTTAATCCCAGTTTTTCCTCAGGTCTCCGCAGTGTTGTGATTCGTCATATTTACGCGCCGCGGTGATGAGAGAACGCGCTTGAGACACAGTTTCGAGAGGAGAAATCAATCTACATATAAAAATTGGTCACAGATTATTGGTCACTTTCTAAACAATAAACGTATAGCGTATCCACTAGTAATTATATATAAATAAATCGTTTTTTACCGATGCCGATGTTTGAAATGATGCATCGCAGTACAAATGCCAACTTGTATCCAATGCACAATTTCTAAACCGATGCATCGTATCGTTAACGTTTTTTGCCGATGAACCGAGCGAATCGGGGAATCTTCCCATCCCTACAATCAGAACAGTGGCACGGTCATATGATCGATTCAAAGGAAACACATTGATAAAATAAATATCTTGAAGCGCTCCTGCTGATAAGAGTGTAAGAGTGAGTGTACTGATGCACAAACAAACACAGCAGTCTAGACAGCCAGTACTGATTACAGTCATTATGTAATTGCATCACACAGGGTGAGTTTAAAACCAGATGTCATAGGTAGATTAGGCTAATTGGCTTTTAGAGAAAATTCATGTCTTTAAATTCATCCCATGGCTCATGAATAAGGATGACCCAGTGGCCTAAGGCCAATGAGAGAACTTCAGGCCAGTGGACAGACCTGTCTCTTGCCTTATGCAAGCATTACTGAAGCCCTACTCATACTCAGATTTTATCCCCCAAGACTGTTAATATATTGAATTAAGTGTATTAATGCAAATGTTGGATATTAAGCTCTATAAAAAAAAAATCTATAAGTACTAATCTTTTTACGCCCTAAAACATTTGTAGTAGTATGAGTGAGCATTTTTTAAAAAGGCAATCAGCAAATGGTTTTGTAAAAACAATCTTCACTTACATCAACTCAGACTCTGTAAGAGGACCTGAACCTGAACCTGAACTCATGTTCTCACTCACACTACACACAGATCCAAAGTAAAAAAAAATATAAAAAAGTGAATTTAACAGCCTTTTTCTGCACTCTCACAGCCTGTCAAAGCCATTCAGTCTAGACACGCATGCAACATCCATGACATCATTGCCCTGAACTGAAGCATTTGGACCTGGAAACTTCTCACTTCTGTTTTCAACAAAAGCTGATTTCTGCACAAAATAAAACTTGCAACATCACCATTGAGAAGCAAATCTTATATATGCAAAAATCAAATAAAACAAAAGATAAATAAGCAACCGCCTGCCTCGAAGCACATATGGATCCATAAAAGATTGCACACTTCTTATAAAGCAGATGATGCAATAGTGTTCAACATTTTACGAGTCCCAAATAGGCACATCTCACGGGTCCATCTGCAAATAAAACCACACGAGTCAAGGGAGACAAGTTTGCAGAGAAAAAAAATTTAAGTTGAGGAGTTCGCAAGTTGAGTTGAGCAATCGTAATGCTGCCATTTTTATGGGTATTTTTAAAAATGTGCATGGACCAAGCCAAGAAATGCAGGATGGATAATCTCCTTTTTATGTTTTCTTCTTACTGACCTGGACCGCTGGGCCTTTGCAGGGTCTTAAACACCCCGATGCTGTGGCCAAGCATTTACACAAATCAGCCTGTAGAGAGTCTCCACTGCACCCTGGCCAGCTCATTACTGGAAACTTTTAGACACGTAATGTCATACCGTCACACCAAATCTACACATTATGACACACTAAAGTGTGACAGATTTGTGGAAGTGGGCAAACATGAGCTGCGCTTTCAGTATCATTGTCATATGCGTAGTTAACGTCCACCAGGTTAGCGTGATCGCCTTCCACATGCCTATTAAACACATGCCTTCAAGACCATTTAACTTTTGTCAACATCATTTTTCTAAATTAACTGTTGCTAGACTGTGAAGAGACAATGAGATCATGTTACAAGCCTTTCCGCTCTCAAAGTCTCTGCAAGAATTACAGTCACAGTACTTGCAACCACCGCAACCAATTTTGTTTTTAGTCGATGCCTTGGTTTCCTGCAAGATAAAGTTTAGCTGGTCATATGCTCAGATGTACTGTAATGGTCTCCAGGAGGAGGTGAAGGTGAGAGAGGAAATGGCCGCAGAGCTCAGCTGTAGCCACCCCAGCACAATTATTCCTGTAAATAAGCAGCAGTAGGTGTCTGGAATGTGTCAGCGCACGGGCTCAGACTGGACAACCAGAGCAAGACCTCACCTACCACACACAACACAGTGAGGGCCTGTCCTGTCATACTTATTCTCAGTAAGTTTCACATAACCTGTGACAGTGTGCAAACACACGGCTGTGACGGCTGTCTCGTTGGGGTCCTGCATGGATCTATTTATTCCTCATGGAATAACACTTACAGGAAGTCACAGTCAGCTTTTTTTCTCCCCAGCAATAACTGTAAAAGTACCAGTGCAATGGGGCTAAAGGCCCCGATATACTTCAAACGAAATCGAAGAATGAACTGATATGACATAATTTCGAATAAAATCAGGCCGAAACAAAGTTCGTTTTGAATTTATTTCGGCAGTTCGAAACAGCTCACCAAATCAAACTTTCTGGGGGAGCTCGTTATGTCTCCTAAACACCTTTGAGCTACCATTGGTCCGTGGCGATTATGCAATTGGTGGGTGTGTTCTGGAGCTCCACCTTCTTTGACATGCGATTTGTTTTTTACCCGGTTGGTTTCTCATTCAACTGAGGTCAGGCAGGAGAACAACATCTCCAAGTCACTAGCAACATAAATACACTATGTCATATAGCTGAGCGGCCACAAATATATCCGCAGCTGTACGATCGCACCACATAAAACATAAAAACGTGTAGTAATTTATCCAGTTTAATAAAAGACCTATACACCATCATTGCATCGTTGTTGTGTTTAGGGCATACGCGTGAGCGTTGCGACATGTTTACATTAATCTACACCCCGCCTCCAGCAGCGCGGCGGTGATGGAACTTTCAAAAACAGTATACCGTCGCTCAGTCTTTTCGAACTTCTTTTTGTCCCCAAACGAAGAACGAAAACTAACTTTGTTTGAAGTATATCGGGGCCTTAAGACTGGGCTTTGATGACTTCTTTTAAAGAAGTCTGCATTTAGCCATCTGTGGAAATAGCCAAAATTTACAGATCACGCCCTGAGTTTAAATGCAAATGTGAGATATTAGATGCATTAAATTGCAGGAAGGATGCATTCAATTGATCAAAAGTGACAGTAAAGATATTTATAAAGTCCAAAAAAAAATTCTGAAGGATCATGTGACGCTGAAGACTGGAGTAATGGCTGATGAAAATTCAGCCTTGCCATCACAGGAATAAATTACATTTTAAAATTGAACAAATTACAATATTTCACAATGCTAATTTTGAATATATGATCAAATAAATGCAACCTTGGTGAGCATAAGAAACTTCTTTCAAAAACATATTTCTAACTTCATTGAAACTCCTTACTAAAATGAAATGGTTTTTAGAATTTAAAGAATATACCTCACTGTACACTCTCACCTCACATAAGCAATAATATGAAATTCAACATCCCTTACGAACAAATTTTCATATTTACTTGTTTTGAGGCATGTTCTACTCTGTACATTAGCGCTATCCATTTTGGAAACTCTCACATTCGAACATAGCCAACATCTACCAAGCTACAGCAAAATCTCTACTGGTCACAAATTTCTACCATTGTATGTTATATACTGGTTTATACAACAGTTCTTTCTGGTCCTCAAACCTGACTGGCTGATAAGAGTGTGATATTCTAGTGATACCAGAACTCCAAATGTTTCATTATCTGTGTCACTCCGCTTGTGGTATTTCTCACAGCGAGTGTCATAGAGGATGCCCAAATCCACTTTAATTTTAAAAATAATACTGTTTTTGCGTCACATTTTGTGTTAATAAAAATAACGTATATTTGAACATTTAGGCGTTCGGGAATCGGCATGCTGTGATTACCTACGTGCCACAGCCTACGTGAATGACAGCCATGCCAATTCATAGTTTTCAGACTTGGAGGGAAAAACATCCACAGAACTGCTGCAAGGGTGTACATTTTTCATCTGTTTCCCAGCCGCAAATTTTTAGATCACCTCTCAAAAGAATAAAAAAAAGATATTTCAGAACAAAATGCAAGTTTTGGCCATTTGCAATCCATATTAAGCACCCACAGCAATATTTCAATCATAAACAGTGCGACAAAACGTTGCAAAAACACTTAAAGTGTCGTAATATATTTAAAACGGTAATATTAAAAGATCAAATTCAGTATTCACCATATTAATAATGCATAGTTTACATATGCAAACAGATTATGCTGGAATATGAACGCAATCCGCATAATGGTTCAGTGTTTTCCTTCTAATGGTTTCCTATGGGAAGCCATTTAATGTGAAACTTTGCACATTGCATTTATATTCTGGCTTCATCTTCTTGCCTGTACAAAATACACATCATTAATAAGGTGTTTAATGAGTTTCGCCTTTTAATATCTGCGTTTTACTACATTATTACTTGATGCAATCTGCGTAAAAATAACTGGCGGTCAGTGGAGCAAAGCTTCGTTTTGCCCGCCAGGTGGGCGTTCCTATAAGGGCGTGACGTCATGTGAAAACTATCAATATACAGCCATATCACACGGCTAATCGTGTGATATTGCTCATATATACCAATCAGCCCTATTATATTTCAAATAAATTGACATCATACAAACCCAAAAGCCCATGTTTCATGTGAAAAGTAAGCTGAAAGACTGTGAAACACTATCACCAATATATGCTTTGGAGAGCAGTAAGAAAGCTGGCATTGACTGCCAAAAGCACAGTGCTATAACTCACCTGGCACTGTAACCAAGGTAACATCACAATAATAGCAGTTACCTCCAAAAAAAAATCTCAGTTGTTAAATAAAGCAAGTGTGGGCCATTTCACGCACATCTTAACCAACTTCAGCTGACATGAGAGCCTCTGTCATTGTCCTATGTCTGAGTTCAGCAACATTTCTGCTCTACCATTTTATAAATGTGTTTAATACACAGAGCTGTAGATAAAAACGAACACAGCTGAGTGTGTGATTAGTCATTGTGCTCATTATGTGTATGTAGTTATTTCAGGTTATGGGTGGGTAAGCTGTCCCCGAAGAGACTGGTGCTGGTGTGACTCAGTAACAGGACATATCAACAACCTACCCCTTAGTCAGAGGACTTAGTCACAGCCTACTGACTAGTACACACCCAGTCTATATATCTACACAGTCACAGACACTCCACAGACTCCTTAGCACCGGTACATGTCACTGCTTCATCTGCAGAACATTCATTGCTCAAGATCAGTCAGAGATGTGGCCCTGTAGTTAGCACACTTGCTCTGAGCTATTAAGATGAGGCTCTCGTAAATGGGCAACTTCAAAAATATTTAACTGACAGACCCAAACATGAACTCATAAAACAAAAACACACAAAATATTTTCCTAAATGCACCCTACTTCATAAATTGCAGTTCATCTTAAATTTAAACTAAATGAATTTATGATGCAATTATGAAAAAAATAAGCTTGCAATTTTGAGAAAAATAGTCAGAATTAGAAGATATGAGCTTGTATAAATTTGAATTTAAACCAATTTTTTTTAACAATTTACTTTTTTCCTCTGAATTCTGAATTTATGTCTCAGAGGTTTTTTTTTCGATGGAACAAAAAAAGATTAAAAAAATTCTCACAATTCAGACAATTTCCAGAAAAAGTCTGAATTGTGAGATTAAAAGGTAATTGCGATTATTATTACAAAGCAGTTGTTCATTCGTGTAATAATGTTAATGCATATTGTGATATTCATTGTGTCTATTTGTCTTTACATTTGAATACGTTTTAATAAACAATGTTGGAACCCAAAAAGTTTGTATGCATGCTCTTTAGTTGGTATATGCATAAGAACATTTTCATATAAGTGTTTTGTCTTTCTAAATGCAAATTTTTTCCTCTCTCTTGACAGGATGAAATACATTGAATTGTGGATCAAATCCTAATCAAGACCCATATTGTTTTATAACAGTGACCTTAACATCTCTGTCCCTCTGGCCAGTGTCATCAGTCCTAATTTCCTCATCATTTCATCTGCTATAAAAATGGAACAGTACAAACAAACTGTTAAGGGCTGCTCGGTAACGTAGTCCAATTGTTTCATGCTTACATGTTATGCTTTTGCCAGGAGTGCTAGTGAGGTCCGGTTGGGACAAGCTGTTGTTGTTGTTGCCATTCTCCACGTCTCCTGTCTTTTCCATGGGTGGGGTGTTTGAATTCTGTGCTGTCTGCTCACCGGTTTTATTCCCTTCTGAGGCCAAAAAACACAAACACAGAGGAGAGAGCAAGAAAAGAAAAGTTACACAGAGATTAAAGAGGGCTTTGCTTTCATATCCATTTCTAAAGTGTCTTGATGCAACAACAGTACAATGTGGATGCTCAGTTTAGAAACGTGTTTATATTTGCACCGGCAATTTTTCTAGATCATCACTTTGCATGCACGCTGTGCTCACGTATCTGAGAAAGCACATTCATGCGGTCAGCAGCATGTGTTTGTGTGTGCGTGTTTTATAAGTTAGAGCTGGAGCCAAGTGGTCTTATTATGTGGCCTGGTAATTATACAGGGCTGTCTGAGGAGGCTAGAGCAGCATATGACATCAAAGAGGGTCAGGACTGGGTCTTAGTGAGGAGAAGTGCTGTGTTCAGTTTAGCTGAGTGCAACTGAGCTCTGCTCCATCCTGGCCTCTAGCCCATACCTACCCAAATGGAAGCCAGCTGGGCTTTACTCACTGTCTGATAAACACACAGCATCTCCCGTGGAACATCAGTCCACTGCTCTCTGTTTATTTCCTTTAGTGACTCTTTGCCTCATTTTGCTTTACTGGATTTTGGCAGACTCCAGTTTCTAACTTTTTTGAGTGATTGTGTTGAGGGATTTCTATTCCTTTTTGTTAATCTCATAATTTTTGTCATCCACAAAGGACTATTAGGAGTTCTGCATGGTAAAACCATGGGGGTGGTGATGGCGCAGTGGATAAGACACATGCCTTTGGTGTGAGAGACCCGGGTTCGAATCCACTGTGAGACACCAATGTGTCCCTGAGCAAGACACTTAACCCCTAGTTGCTCCAGAGGCGTGTGACCTCTGACATATATAGCAATTGTAAGTCGCTTTGGATAAAAGCGTCAGTAAAAAAAAAAAAAAAAAACCCTCTCAGAATGTTTTAGATCTGTAAAGCATTGCAGATAAAGCATTTATTTAAATGGTCTTTTTGCCATTGCATTGTATCTTGCACTGTTTTTGAGTATAAACTACTTAAAAGTTCATAAACTATTTCTAAACTACTAAAACATGTCAAACCAGGGTCAGATCAACCCCAAACCAACCTGATTATAGAAAGCTTCCTGACCAGTTATTTTACTAGTTTTACTAGCTGACAGAACTGTAACCATACGCTCTTATTTATTTTCTCTACTAAACTCTTTCACCTCTGAGAAGGCAAACAAAGACGACTCACGAGGGGCTTCCATCCCCCATTCCTCAACCAAAACTCCAACAACAGACAAATTGTCAGGGCCTGAGCTCATAGCTCAACATTCTCTCCTCCTCAACCTCAATGACAAATAAAAGTACAGCTTGTTTGCAACACTTCATGCCAGCAGCACAAATATCCCTTGACACTTTGCCTGCTGAGGTCTCAAAGCATCTCGTGGTTCTGTGCAGAGCCCTGGGCCGTATATCCTGTATGTGCCTGTGTAGTAATGAAGGAGCTGGAATTGGTAAGCCCACATCTGGAAGCAGCTGTTGACATGGCAGAAAAAGTCACAATAACAGCAGCAAAAGTCACAAAAATCAACCTCTAACCACGATGGAGAATGTGTACTTAAAAGTTTGTGAATTAAAAAACATTTATTTTGTGAATTAAAAAAAATATATACATATATTAGTATTTTAAATATATTACATACAGGGTAATAAGAAAGTCTAAGTCTATAATTTAGCAGCAAGTACACACAATATTTTACAATGGAATTCTGTGATTGACCAATCAGAATCAAAGTACTCAAGAAAGATGTGTTATAATACACATTCAATTATAAGAGGAAAGCAATACTGAGACAAAGAAAGAGAAAAGTGACAGAGTGAAACCTGCAGGGTTCAGAGAGTTTATAAGCTGATGTGGGTGAGTGTGAGAGCTGCGCTGGGACTGTGGACAGACAGGGATCATGTTTATGAACCATTTTAGCTTTAAAACACAGACCACTGAAGCCTGCCTCAGTAACGCTGCTGAACAGAAGTCTGCTTTTATACCGCTGTGGCACTGAAGCGTGCGTCAGCTCCTTCTGTTCTCCCATTGCTGTGGATCACTGAGCATTAGCAACTAGAACCCAGCAGTTATCAAAGGCAGAGCTTTAATTCCTCATCATAATCAAGCCGTACAGCAGGCAGGGGAGATTTACTGCGCAGGCATCATAGTTTCAGCTCAGCCTTCCGTATTATGTGGCGAGGAATTTCAAGAACCTGCACTTAATGATCTCAGCAATTACGCCACGTTTGCAAAAGCCTTTCAAAATCAGACATCTGGGTTAACGATAGTGCTTTAGACACGCTAGTTGTTTTAGAGCTGGCCAAGAACATAAAAAATAACTAAGAATTTGCAAAATGTGATGGATTATGGTGTGTATATAGGCCATTACTTCTACATGTAACGTGTGTGGACCCTAAAGGCAGAAAATGTGTGGAAACTTTACTTGACTTGTAAACAGGGCTCATACATTTCCCAGTAAACAACATAAGAACATAGGAATAAAAATATAGTATGTGGGTAATGGTCATAAAGACTTTATGGCATGAAAGGCATTGTACTACATGTAATGTTCGGTGTTGTGTGTGGGGGGGGGGGGGGGGGCACCTCAATTTTATAGTAATTTTCCCACGACAACAGGAATGAGGTGTCTTGTGGTAAAGACTACGGTGAAAAACCTCCATGAAGTTGGCCCCCCACCCAACGCAAAACGTCAGCAAAATAGTCTCAATCGTTTGTGCTGCTTTGGTTTTTTTAGATATTAAAATAAAATTTATAGGTCATTCTGAGGTCACTCAGCCCCCCCACATACTTCAAATTCACCACAAATAGTCTCGTTTGTTTGTGCTTTGTTTGTGCGGGTAAAAGTTTTGTTTGTGCTGCTTCGGTTTTTAAAATATTAGCCATTGAATTATAGGCGATGACGTCACCAGCCCCCCCACATGCTCCAAATTCACCCAAAATAGTCTCGTTTGTTTGTGCCGTAAAAATTTTCGTTTGTGCTGCTTCGGTTTTTAAGATATTAAAATAATATTAATGGTCTTTTTCTGAGGTCAGTGAGCCCCCCCCACATGCTCTAATTTCACCCAAAACAGGCTCAATCCTTTGTGCTTCGTTTGTGCCGGTAATATTTTCTTTTGTGCTGCTTCAGTTTTTTAGATAGGCTATTAAAATATTATATAGTGATCATTCAGAGGTCATGCTCCAAATTTACCCCAAACAGTCTTTTGTTTGTGCCGTAAAATTTTCGTTTGTGCTGCCTCAGTTTTTTAGAAAATAAATAGTGATCATTCTGAGGTCACTCAGCCCCCCACTTGCTCCAAATTTACCCCAATAGTCTTTGTTTGTTTGTGCTTCGTTTGTGCTGGTAATAATTTTGTTTTTGTTACTGACTTTTTTAACAATACAGTTGAAGTAATAAGGTAAAATTCAAATGGCAAACCAAATCACGAAAGTCACTTAATTGTTAGTAGCCTTATTCATTCAATTAGGCTAATTAAACGATGATAATAATAATAATAAAAATAATAATAATAATAATAAGTAAATAAAATAAAGACTTGATATACAAATTTTTGTATCTGCGCACAAATAAAACATGCAATAGCCTACCGGCCTATACTTTTGCGTTCATTCGTTTTTCCTTTTTTAACCATGACGAAAAAAAAGAAAAAAAAAGAACGGTTGTTGTATTTTTAAATGCCATCCTGAAAACTAAATTTGAAATTAGAACCTTACACACAAAATGCTGCCCGAAAAAAGTTAAATGTTGATTTTTTTGTAGATTTTTGTTTGACTTTTTGCACTTTTAGTAAACATTTGAAAATGCAAAAATTAATCTAGAAAAAATTCTAGACTTTTTCTAAAAACAAGTTTTCTTTGACCAAATTAGAAGTAATGCTTCTCCCGTTCAGTTTATAACTATATCTCTGTGCTAGATCATTGATGGGGAGCTGGGCTATTAATAGTAAATATGACCAAAACAGGGTATTATTATTATTATTTTATATGAATAATAAAATTGCTATATAGGCGCATTTCAAGTGTTTATGAGGAGTGTGGGAGTATCGCGCTTACTGTATGATATGGAGGCGCCAGTGCAATCTCTCACATTTTTTTTTTCTGCAGAAAAAACTTGAAATAGGCCTACTTCGTCATTTTTGGATGTACTTTTTGCAGTCTCCGTGAATGGAGCGCGTAACAACAATGAACCGCCGCACAGACACAAGAAATAAGTCTATAGAAATCTTGAAATTACTCCACTATTAAACAAACCAATTTAAATAAAAAAAACAAATCTTCTCTAATTATGTGGTCCATATGAATGGGGCATTTCTCTATTAAAGGCTCGTCCATTAGCCTACTGTGGAGATGGCCATCAGCGTCGGCATTTGGCAACTTCATCTTTGCAGCCGACACTGACTAAGAAAGCACTAGTTTATTAATAAATAATTACAATGTCTTCTTTTCCCCCAATGCATTCATAATCAATACTTTTGCCGCGGTGCTTTGCAGCAAGCTTTATGCGCGCACTTGTGCGTGGAATAGGCTTCGCCTAAATTCCTATATATTAAAGGATGGATTATTGTATTAATCATTTAAATATAAACGTGCAACTCGACTAGGAAAAAAATCTTTACAAAAGTCAGTAGCAAAAAATAAATTATTACCAGCACAAACGAAGCACAAACAAACGAGACTATTTGTGATGAATTTGGAGTACGTGGGGGGGCTGAGTGACCTCAGAATGACCTATAAATATTATTTTATTATCTAAAAAACCAAAGCAGTACAAACAAAAATTTTTACAGCACAAACCAGCAGAAACGGAGCACAAATGATTAAGACTATTTTGCGTTGGGTAGGGGGCCAACTTCACGGAGGTCTTGGAAAAATGTACATCAGTATACTATTGGTACAATCCCAGTGAATGTTTACACAATAGTTTGTAGTACACTTGCATACGTTCTTTCTTAAAGAGATAGTTCACCCAAAAATGATAATGACATTAATCTTCAGTCTTTTTTTTTCATGTGGAAAAAAGCGGGTGATTTGAGTATTGTTTCAACTTCTTTTTTTCTACAGAATGAATTAAATCAGTGGGGATTTATTTATTTGATAAAATATCTACTGTGTTCACAGATGAAAGAAAGTCATTAAAATTAGTTTGAGTATACAATTAGTTTTTCCGTTTTTGCGTGAACTGTACTTTTAAAGGTGGAGTGTGTCATTTCTGCACCACTAGCATCACTTAACAGAACCGCAAAAATAATATCCATTTCAAATAGATATTCACACCCCAAACTGGTTGAGCAAATGAGTTTGAATGCTCAATCAACCACTGAATTTGCACTTTTCAGGGACATACCTACAAATAATCTCCTCAGCATATTAAACTAGGACAAAAGAATATCATCCAAAAAATGACACGTTTCACCTTTAAAGAGTGTGCAGAATGACGAATGTTCTGCGGGTGTGTATAACATCCGTCGGTTACCAGGCCAAGACACTCATGCACGTCTGATTCTGAGTCAGTCTCCCTGCCTGAAGCTCTCCATGTGCCTCTGTGTCTTACTTTTCCTCAATTTCTTTCTCTCCTTTCTGTGGTTTTGCCTTATTTACTCCTGAGGTCTGGGAGAGCACACTGAGACTTTCTATAATCTTCGAGCAGTCAGGTATGAGGCCTGGTATTAGAGACTGTGCAGCCATGTGGCTTTACAGCGACACTTTGAAATACTCTCAACCCTCAAGCCCCAGCCTTTCTTTATTTTATGGCAGAGTTTCTCTGTCCTTACCAACCCTTACTAATGCTCTTTCAGAAGAAACAGACAAAAGAGAAACAGAGAGAGACTGACAAGAGACTTAGAGATATTTCACACCCCCATGCGTCTCAGTGGAATAGCTGAACTGAAGACTAGGCGAGAGACATGCTTGAATTAGAACTTTCTCCAACTCTGATATCCAGAACTTCTCCTTTGACTCGATGAGACCTCCCCTAACAGCGGAGACTGTAAATTCAGCTTTTAATGGAATACAAAAGATTACAGTATTTCTCTTGTGCAGCAGTGAAAATATTATCCCTTTCAATCTAGAGATAATTTGCAGAGTTGAAGTGTAAAACTTGCATCTTCACCATTCAGCGTGTGCCTACAGAAAAATGTATTGAGTAACATGACAAAAATAATAACTTAAATATCAGGCGATCTCAGAGGCGGGCCTAAAGGAGCAGTGCACCGGCCACTTGTGTTGGGAGTTAATTACTTGTCATTACCCTGACTAATTAAAACCATCACTCTTTAAAATCCACCGAGGGTGATATCGTGATAGCACAGTGCGGGGAAGGGAAAAACAAGGGTATAGAGGTAAAAGAAAAAGTACAGATGAAATGAAAGGCTTAAAAATGAGGTCGATTTTATGCAGCTGTGGGCTAATATTATCATGGGCTGCAGGTTTGGCAGACAAGGTCCGCTGTAGCTCTGCAGGCATCTGGAACAATGTGCTGGCCATGGGGCACAGAGAACAGAGGGATTCCTTGGGAATTAGAACTATTCTGCAGGCTACGTTCCTCTAATTCACAATTGGTGTACTTGAAAGATCCCTTTGAGAAAGGATGGTGATAAACACCTAATTTTATGTTAAAATGAAAATATAGAGGGTGAAAACAAGTCATCAAGGGCAGATTCCAAATGCATTGTATCATGTCTGCATAATAATTGAGATTTGTCTCTCTAAAATAGTTTAATGTGCAAAATGTGAAATGTAACAGTACAAGATGGGAGCTGCTACAGATTATGTCAAGTGGAAGCTGTACTGTCATGAGGTTTCATATTTGTAAGTTAAAGTTAATAAGTTAATTTGTAGTTAAAATCTGAGTCAGTATGAAGTGTGTGTGTGTGTGTGTGTGTGTGGTCAGAAATGTGTAGATGCAGGGCTCTAAACTAAACTGTAATGTTTTTGCAACCATTTTTCTTGGAAGTAACTAAATTTTGCACTATTGCACTGATGCAAATTCTAAATATTGCAGTAGTAATTTAAATTTTATCATACTTGTATTATATATAATATTAGTTGTTAGAAAATGCACAATTAAAAAATACAAAATATTATTAATAATATAACTACTATTATTGGTTTTTGATTCTTTTTTTTGTGCTGCTTACAATACTCAGGTGATGGTGCTACCATTTGTAAAACTTTTCAACAGTGCCAGCTGTCTCATATATTAGCCTAGAGCCCTGGAATGACTAGATCAGAACTTACTGCACCAGATGTGAGCCAATCTCTCTCTCTCTCTCTGCATTATTTTATTTAGCTGTTCAACAATCTGGAACTGTGTACCATGCAAATTATATTTCAGCCATATGGTTGATTTTTGCCAGGCCCTTGAGTCAATTAACCTCAGTCGCGGTTCCCAGAAACATAAACTCACTGACTGTTGCATATTTATTCACATTTATCTGTATCTTACTCAATGCACTGCAATAGCATTAAGTGCAACAGGAAACAGGTGGTGCCACTTAGTGGAGAATCTCAGATGGATTAAAGCAGAGCTCCTCATTTAAAGCCCACATTCATCCTCCCCTGTTACACATTTGTGAGCCCATCATGACTTTGACACAATTTTTTGACACAATTTTTTTAGCGATGACCCCTCGGGGATGTAATTAGGGGAGCAAAAAGAAAATAATTAAGCAAACGTCTGTGGTTGATCCTCTGAAGAGACATGCTGATAACTATGGTAACATCTTCACTAAGCTTGGCTCTGAAACAATAGAGTCTAATCTGGGCTTGTAAACTGGCCAAGAGTAAAAACACACGCTTAGGGGGAAAAAGCTTCAAAGAACTGTTTTGGAATTTATCCAAATTCACAGATTATTTAGCCAGTACAATAGAGGAGGGGGAAAACACTGAAAGCTCATTAAAAATAAAATGTCTGGTATTTAACAGGCTTTAGGGAGGATTTAACAGCACTATATCTTGTGCTTGAAAGTTTCTGTGAGGAGATAGAACAGTGCGAAGAAAGTGGGGGGTCTGTATCTCCGTTTCAAGGCTTGGCATCTCCATGCGTGACATGCCATGTCTCCTGGTTCTCTTTAACATAAAAACATTCACTTTTGCACAGTCACACACGTCTGCTAGCTCCAAAGCAGCAACAGGAAGTTTCAAACACACAGTGGTGAGTGGCCAACAGCTGCCTCATAGGTCAGCATTGATCTGTGCTCGCTCGCTCTTTCTCACTTTCTCTCTCCTTTGAACCCTCTTGGTCAAAAAATCCAAATGTTCTCAAAAAAGCTTGCTAATATGCCATTTTAACAGTAAGATTTATGGCTGAATTGAAAGCTGCAGGATCCCCCCCACATGAGAATCTTGACAGCAACTTAAAACCATCAGGCTAGGCATCAAAGACAGACCTCACAACGATCCAACATGATGAAATCTCCTCAATCTTTCCCATACAAAGGAGACCGGCGAATGATGTCTGCCCCAGACATGTCAGGAGGAGCCAAAATATACATCTTAAAAGGCCAGCTGAGCATTTGCAAATAATTATGTAGCGTGAATATGAAGCCAATTGAACAAGAGTGCTCAAGTGTGTCAGAATATACATCAGTGGCCCATCAGTTACTACGGTCACTTGCTAACTTAATTTACACTAGAAAGTTTTACTGGACTGTGTTAGAATTAGCACATCAAAATGGAAATTCAAAACTTTTCTTCTTTATGAAGATGCACCCAAAATACCCCCAAATGAGGTAATAAACTTCCAAATGTAACAGATAAGAAGCACCAAAAACGTTTTTTATAGAACAATGTTGTGACACACAAATTATTTTTTTTTACACAGAGAGACACATAAATGTAATAATAAACAATAAATGTACATTTAGCATGTTCAGAAGAAGAGCTGCCCTGTTATGCAAAAATGTACACAGGTTTGTGTAATTGCTCAGTACAAATTGCTCAGTACAAAGAAAGAGAAGTAATGGGAACCTGGTATTTCTTTTTTCATGTGTCTAATAGACATGAACAAGTTCTTTGAAAAACATCTATGACCTTTGAAATATGTCTAGTCTTCATGCTCTATGTTGACTATGGTTTCAATAATAATAAACATACATTTGCATAACGCATCCATATTTGTCCATGCCCATGTTGATTAGAGTATTAAAGGTGCAATAGGGGATTGTCTTCAGAAACATTTTTTGTTATTCTGGTTGAAAGTCTCTTCACATCCTGATAGCAATCATTAAGTTAAGTGGTCTAAATGTATTTATCTGTATTTATATATTCTGTGGAAGGTGTAGGACCAAGAAATGTTCATCCAATCAAAATGTTCGGTCCAAGCGTTTTAATTGGCTTTCCTACCTGTTTGTCAACGTATGTATTTGCATACCTCTGTGCACCCTGTTCGCGCAGACAGGATACGTCATCAGCGCGTTCACGCACGCTGTGCAGACAGAGCGAGAATGGCAGGCAAACATCAACAACCCAATGTTCCTTCCTGGTATTGCAGTACTTTTACTAACTGTGCTATAAAGTTTTCTCACCAGTGAATGACACATGTTGTAGCCCAGCGGTTCCCAAATCCAGTCCTCGCGGCCCCCGTCTCTGTATATTTTGCATGTCTCGCTTAGTTAACACACCCGGTTCAGATAACCAGCTCGGTAGAAGAGAGCTCGTTACGTGCATGAACTGTGTTTCGATTGACAAGGACCCTACACAGTGTTCATTGCTCCCTACTCCCTGAGCAGGGGAAATCCGTTGAAGTTTATTTCACTTCGGAACCTTCATTCACGGATTTGCGCTGCGCAGCATCTTTACACACAGACGAAACTTACTAGAGAAGTGTGACGACATATACCTCTGTAAATAAATACAATTTAAATTCACATCTCGCACACTTTAATGCCCTGCGTATGGAACATATACGCTCACTATGAACTGGAATCATGGCAGAATATCTGGTGATGTCCACTTCGCAGGGCACTTATTACGGTCGAATAGAACAACCGTCAGACGTGATAAGATATACAGTACATATGAAATGTGCAGAGCGGGGAGGGCGCAAGGACTGTAATTGGAAACTGTTGATGTAGCCTATTGTAGTAATTTAATGTTGTCTCTGGTATTCTGCTCTTTGAGCATATGTGCGTTCAGGGGGCGTGGCTTTGCACGGCATTTGCAGGGAGGGTGGGACGTTCGCTTTCAGTGCTATCAGGCTAAAGTTAGCATTTTCTGAGATCTCCTATTGCATCTTTAAAAACTTGAAAAGTATTAATTTAAGGTACATTTAGAACAAATAAAAATGTGCGATTAAGTTGCGATTAATCGCAATTAAATATTTAAATCGATTGACAGCCCTAGACACAAACATTTCACCCTCATCATATGACCACAGCTTTGTGAAAGATAATGCAAAATGATGCCATGAAAACAAGATGCACAGATATCAAAGGAATCTGTTGTCCTCTTACAGTCTCCCACGTCTACAGTACTGTATATCTATGAAGTTCTCTTATATTTGTACATCATGTAAAAACTGTTACAGGGTCTGTGTGGACACATTCATAAAGTTTAAAAACAAACAGAACTCTGTCATCGCCGTCAAATCATAACTCAGTTCAAGCAGAATCAGAGATGCTGGCAGTTTGTCAAGTTTTAAATAACACAAAAAGGCCTTTAGCCTAAATTCTTGCTGAACCTTATGAAAAAAAGCAAGATTTTCGAAATAGCAAATCCTCCAGTGTCTCTAGCGAAAACAGCTTTAGTCATGCACTCTGGAGAGCAGGGAGTTAGCGTGGATGTTTCATCTCCACAGTGAGTCAGGCCTGTACACTGAACTATGGCACTAAAGCTAAAGATGGCAAGTCAATGAAGGCAGTGTTCAGCCTCGGACGGGCACCATATCTGTAATCAGGCGGCCTCATGCAAGCTTGTGTTTTCATAAAGTTCTTTAGACTGAGTCCAGATCCTGCTGGACTTTACTGTAAAAATTTTAAAAGCAAAAATGATCATTTAATTTCAGACAAAAACAAACAACTTAAGCTAATGTTTAAACGCCCCGAGATGAGAATTCCTCACAGCCCAAATGAATGTGCTTCATGCTGAGGCACAAACCTCAAATATTTAGGAACAATTCAGAGCTAAATCTAATTAGCAGTTATTGGGCAGATCGCATATATGCCTGGTGGCCTAATTTTGATTGTGGCTGGCTTACCATGATGCATTGGCTCTGGCAATCACACAGGAATCAACATGCTCACTGTCTTTTGAAGCACTGTTATAAAAATGGAGGATTGGGCCAGGACTTGCCCTCTTCCACAGTAATTACGAGGCCTCCGCCTGCGGATCTGATTCCTGTGGAGAGGACTGTGGCAGTTTGCAGAGGTGGTGCGCTCAAAGCCACTTGTTGTTTGCACATGTGCATGTATGAATACACATGTTCACAAGCTCCCAGACCAAAGACGGACAAGTTTGGTTGTACAGACACATAAGCCATGCATATTCTGCAGCACCCTTTGTATAGAAAACCATGACTAATCTGGAACTTTGACCCCTTGCTACTAGGACAGTATGGTGGATCTGAAGAGCATTTCCAAGTGCCTCATTCCTCTTCTGGAATTCAGAGACCCTGACTGTCCTACTAACAAACCAAAGCTCACTGAAGCCCATTCACTGTAAAGCATGACTCCAAAGCTAAGCAAAGCACATATTCTTCAAACCACTAAACGTCTCACTAGCACTGTGAACCAGAACTGTGTTTGCAGACTTCCACTAGCATTAGCTCTGTTCTAAATCTAGTGAGCAGCCTTTCTGCTTACATACAGTAGGCTGCCCCCGAAATGGAAGGGAATTTCAGTTAGCCAATGCAAGTGAAAATAAGACTAAGTATTCAGTGAATTATATTTATAATATACACACACATATATTTATAGCATACATGACTAAACCAAAAAGAAGAAAGAAATTACTACTTTAAAGAAATTAATACTTTTCTTCAGCAAGAATGAATTAAATTAACCAAAAATTATGATAAAGTCGGTCACAATTTATTTTAAGGTCCAATTCTCGCTATTAACAAACCATTACCTACGACTTTTGCCTCAATAAATTTGCTGCTTATTAATAGTTAGTAAGGTAGTTGTTAAGTTTAGGCTTTGGGTAGGATTAGGGATATAGAATATGGTCATGCAGAATATGTGCTTTATAAGTACAGTTCTAATAAACAGCCAATATGTTAATAATAGGCATGCTAATAAGCAACTAGTTAATAGTGAGAATTGGTCCCTATACTAAAATTTTACTTTAAAGATACTATTTCAAATAATTTATGTTCTTTTGAATTCCTTTTATTAATCAAAGAATCCTGAAAAAGTTTCTCACAGTTTAAAAAACAAACAAACATTAAGCAGCATTCAGTACGGATAATAATAAGAAATGATTTGTAATACATGTATTAAAATTATTTTTTGAAGAATTTTGTGACACTGAAGACTGGAGTAATGGCTGATGAAATTTCAGCTTTGCAGTCAGAGGAATAAATTATATTCAAAATGATATTCATATATTAACATATAATAATAATAACTATTATTATTATTATTATTTTAATCATTGAATATTTCACAATATTCTTCAAAAGATCTTCTGTTTATTCATACAGGTTAGGACAACTTGTTGGTAAGTAAATGATGACAATTTTAATTTTTGGGTGAAATATCCCTTTAATACGTTAAGAGTTTGAAAATGTTTGGAAAGCAGCATCAAGTTGCTTCCTACAGAGGTTGCTTACTAGGTTTTGGAACAGCTATTATTGTATGAGTCTATTCTAAAAAAAGTTAAAAAGGTGTTTTAGAAAATCATAATCCTCTTAGTATATTTGCATCTCATGCAGCGTCGCCATCGCACTGCATGGACCCGACCACAGTAAAGGATCAGATGAGAAGCAGACATCTGCCTCCTAATTTTGAATGCCTGGCAGTTACACGCTATGCCTCACATTATTTATATAGATATATTACATTTATTATATCTATGTTTAAATAGAGTTTTTAATCATTGTACTGAATGAATTATATTTATAACCAACATTTATGTCACTGCACCATTTTTTCACTGAGCTCAAAGCAATGCAGTCTGGGATTGTATTCTCCACGTAGGATACATGAGATGCTGCCTTGTAATTTGGTTTAAAAAGGTATCTTAGCAGCCATTATAATTAAGTTGCCTACCTTTCGGTATAGCCTGTATATGTCTGAAGCGTGCCTATGATGCCTACATGGAGCTGACTAGCCTTTGCTCGTGATCAAGTGTTTCTGATCCACTGATTAAAACCATATTAAAGTTACAACCAGAGATCTGCTAGCTGTGTTTGTTGTACCTGGACATGGCGCAGTGAGAGTTTCCATAGGCCAGCTGTCCGGTTGGGCTCCATCTGGATGTTCGGGTGGGCTGACACTGTGGCTGTGGTCCTTCTTGGACATCTGTTCTGGAGCCAGGTGCCAAGTGACTAGAAATTACCCTGCAGAAGAAACACACAGAATAAAAAAACAAGGCTAAAGCTTGCAAACAAACAGCTGTCCTTGTTCCCACTATCGCTTTTCCCTCCTATTGTGTTTGGCTCATGTCAGTGGGCCAAAGCACTTAAAAAACAACCAGCGGCTTGGGAAATAATGCTTGGCAAAAGAAGAAGAAACTAAAATGGCACAATGAAGCAGAACATGGCCAGAAACTATCAATATATGGTGTGGTATGATACAATAGACTTGTGCAAACGTTCAAGTCATTAACTAAATAAAGAAATAAACATAATTTTGATGCACAGACCATAGCACTCCTGTGGCGAACATGCGATTTCAAGAGTTTCTTTAATTAAAATGTCATGTGCTAAATTAATACTTATTTAGCTTCTTAAAACATGCATTAAAAACATGCTAAAGTTACTTCATAACTACTAAAAGCTTCACTAAGAAGAATAATATCATAATTGTTCATGAATCACGTGCAGCACATACAAAACACCATGACTCTGTTGATTTTATGCTGTGGTTTGTCTCTGGCGAGTCTCTGCACGCTCCTGCTAAAACTCACTCAAACCTGTTGAACGTGTCCACAGTTCACTTTATAGACAAACCTGAAATGTAAAATAAAACTGTCCAAACGTCTTACCTGCAACGGTCACTCAGTACCAGTGTTGTTTCAGTGAGGCATCCTCTAGTGCTCTAGCGCACAAAACAAACTTTAAAGTGTCCCGTTTAGCGGGGAAAAGTATTTTCTTTCTCTTCATGTATCTCTCTCTTCAAGTATTTGAGTTGTTTTATTATTTACATGAATGCTGACACTCGTAGTTCCTCATCTGTTAGTTTATCTCGTCAGCTGACTCCAGCGTTGAATACATGAAAAGATTTATCTTCGTCTTCAAACTCCAAAAAATTTGACAGAAAACATCGTAAAGTAGAAAAAGGAGCCTGTTTTTCTCACAACACAAAAGAAAGCCAAGAAATAAAAAGATGTAAACGGAAATGAAAAGTTTTGTTCCTCTCAAATCCTCCTAATTTCCAGTAATGAAGAAAGAAGTGTTTGAAGCTCACGCACTGTCGCTCAGAACTCAAGCAGCAGTAGAAGTCGCGCACTCAGCTCGAGACTGTTCGACAGGAAATGACATTGAGGGTTGATTACTCTGACTCCCTGCAAGCAAGAGATGCCTGTACTCTACAATTACACTGATTACACTCTCCACGACCACAGTAAAAACAAAAACATGTCAGTAGAAAACATAATAATATAATATAATATAATATAATATATACACAGGAAAGTATAGAAATGTACAATCTTATATTATTCTTATATCATTACATATGTAACATTATGTAATTCTGCATTATGTATCATAATATTATATTAAAATTATGTGATTATGTGATAATCACATATGTGACCCTGGACCACAAAACCAGTCATCATCAAAACACCATCTGAAAGCTGAATAAATGAGCTGTCCATTGGTGTATGCTTTGTTATGATGTGACAATGTTTGACAGAGATACAACTATTTGAAAATCTGGAATCTGAGGGTGCAAAAAAAAATCTAAATATTGAAAAAATCGCCTTTAAAGTTGTCCAAATTAAGTTCTTAGCAATGCATATTTCTAATTAGTTAGAATCCTAAGTTTTTATATATTTACAGTAGGAAATTTATTAAATATCTTAATGGAACATGATCTTTACTTAATGTTCGAATAATTTTTGGTATAAAAGAAAAATCAATAATTTTGACTACGATGTACAATGTACAGACTTAAGACTGGTTTTGTGGTCCAAGGTCGCATATATATGCAAATATATAACATTTTGGCTGTATGTGGTGTATGTGGTGAATATATATATATATATATGTATATATATATATGTGTATATATATATATATATATATATATATATATATATATATGTGTGTATATATATATATATATATGTTTATACACACACACACATACACATATACATTACACATATATATATATATATATATATATATATATACACACACACATATACATAAAATTGATATATACATATATACAATTATTAGAACACTAGTATTTTGACCAGCTAAAAATGGTTTTAAGTTAGTTATTTCTACCTTTTGCCGTAGTGTGTCAGTAGGAAATATCAGTTTACATTTCCAAACATTGATTTTGCCATTAATTGTAATAATCCAGTGAGATTTTTGTTTGCACAAGGAGTCTAACAGTGCTCCACACAGATATCTGATCTGATCATCATCCAGTCTGTCTGGAATGACATGAAGAAACAGAACAAACTGAGACAGACTAAATCCAGAAGAAAGGTGGCAACGTCTCCAAGATGCTTCAATAAACCTATTTGCAAAGCTACCTGAAAAACTATGCGCAAGTTCACATAGGGCAAAAGCTGCTTTAAACACAAAGGATGGTCACACCAAATGTTGATTTAATTTAGTTAATAGATGTTAATCAATAAAGAAAACCTATGACATTATTTTTGATAGCATTCTCATTTTACAGCATTTTTACACAAGTGTCTAAAACGTTTAGCTTTGCAGGTAGGTTTCTTGAAACATCTTGGATATGTTGCCATTGTGTGTGTGGGTGTGTGTACAAATAAAACAATTATAAAAAATAATGGTAAATGAATTGTATATGGGTAAAAATCTGAAAATATACAAAGTTTTAAAAATCAATAAGTAGTTCATGGTTCAGAGGTCAAGTTATGAGAGCCCTGAAGGCACACAATGTGCTTTTAAAAATGTTTGATGTCCTCCCATTTGATTGGACAGCCATCAGTACATATCAGAATTGTGCAGACTTGAGTTTTGTGTATGTGTCATACAACTTGTAATCAAATCAAATATTGATGACAGAGTAAGGCAAATATTGATGACAGAGTAAGGTGTAATGTCCACACCCTCACCAACAATTAAATCCAAAATGACACATTGTAAAAGCACTGCACAGCACTCCTAAGACAGTGTCAGACACTCATTAGCCTCTGCCAGTGTTTGTTTACCGGTCAATGATATTCAACCTTTCAGTGATTTTGTCTTGGTTAACCTCAAATTTACTAGGTGCCACTCTGCTTAGTTTCTTCTCTATGGCATGAGAATGTTATGGTCCTGTAGGCCTTTATGTACTGCATAGTTTTGTGGAGAGATGAGCTTTTGTGTTCTCGCATGCTTAAATGTGACCCAGATTGGGTCTAACAGCGCGTGGCCAATCATCAGCATCGTTAAAGGGATAGTTACTCATCCTCATGTCGTTCCAAACTTTAAAAAGAGGGGTTCAGTGTTGTTTTAGATCCCACTGACTTTCATTATATGGACAAAACCAGTTGTAACATTATTCAAAATACCTTATTTTGTATTCTGCAGTTGGACAGTAAGTTGGACAGGTTTTGAATAACATGAGGGTGAGTAAATGGTGACATTTTTGGGTGAACTATCACTTTAAGTGCTTGACTATGCAGCACTCCATGATTCACTTCATATCTAGGTCAACGTCAGTGGGTGCTGAAATCTGGAGAAACTGAGAGCTGAGTAAGTGATTGTCTTCCCATAATACCTTGTAAAATGTAAAAACAAACAAAAAAAAATAGTCTGATATGTTCAAGTGTTGGTAACAGCCCAAACGTTGGGGAAGTCGTGGCCTAATGGTTAGAGAGTCAGACTCGTAATCCAAAGGTTGCGAGTTCGAGTCTCGGGTCAGCAGGGATTGTAGGTGGGGGAGTGAATATACAGCGCTCTCTCCACCCTCACTATCACGACTGAGGTGCCCTTGAGCAAGGCACCAAACCCCCAACTGCTCCCCGGGCGCCGCAGCATAAATGGCTGCCCATTGCTCTGGGTGTGTGTTCACGGTGTGTGTGTGTTCACTGCTGTGTGTGTGCACGTTGGATGGGTTAAATGCAGAGCACGAATTCCGAGTATGGGTCACCATACTTGGCAGTATGTCACTTCTTCACATTTTTGTGCTAAAATCAAATGAGGAAGAGCTAGATAGGTGCAAGGTGAGAGGGAAAAAAACTAAATTTGAGTGTAAAATTGATAGACTGAGAGAATAAAAAGTGTGTTTAGGTTTATAAAAGTGTCTGTGTCACAATTTAAAGTAGCTACAGTATACTAATGCGAATTTACCTCTCCAAGATAATTGCAAGAAACATTGAGTCAAAGAGCTACAAATTACGCATGTTCAAGAGTGTTTTTCTCTTGGATGTTATTTTAAACGTGTGACACTGATTGTTTGTAGCAGAATTGAACATTTTGGCACAAATGAGAGAGGAGAGAGGGATGAAAATGTGTTTCTAATCACTCACAAAGATGCTTTTGTTCTTCTGTCCGGGCCTTCTGTAAGCCAGCGGTCAGGGCTGAGGTATTCTGTCAGAGAGTCTTAATTAGACTCATTATGTATGGTTGCAGGATGCAGGATATACTTAAATGCTTGTGTGTGTGTGTGTGTGATTTATCTTTCATCTAGGTGGGTCAGTGGTCCAAATGGCATATTTTGACACTAAGTCACTGTGCAAACAGTATCAGGCAGACTTTTCTTGAGTCATTCAGTTTTGCAAGTCAGAAAGTACCTGAGTTTACCGGAGTTGAATACTGTTCCATTAAATGACAACAATTTTTTCCAAAACTTTTACTAAATTAGACAGTCAGTGTAAGTTTCCTGCCTGCCAAAATCTGAGAGAGAATTTCAAAAAACTTTAATCAAATAAAAATCAAACTTTCCCGAAAGCACCCACATTTTCCATCTTTACTCTTAATATTGCAGCAACACCTCTTCAGAGCAAAGGCCTGTGTGCTTTAAAGATAAGCTCTCGGGCAGATTTCAAACTAAGAGAAGGAATGGCAAAAAAAAAGAAAAAAAAAAGAAAGAAAAGACGAGAACCTGATCCGGTCTAGATGGGTTGGAATAACACTCTCCACCCTGTCTGTATGTCAGTGAGAGATTTTCTCAGAAGACTGAAAGAGCTCTCTGACTGGGCCTGTCCTGTTATTTTTCTTTTCTGTTTTTTTTTTTCACTCTGCCCCATTCAGTTTTTGGCTGGTTTATTTACCCCTCCTGGTGGACAGAACCTGTAACACAACAACAAGACCGCCACATGGCCACACTTTAACACAAGCCTAAAAGTTCTCAGCCTGCTGATCTGAATGAACCTGATGTACTGCCACCACACTGTCAGTCTGAGACTGCAGAGCTACTAGACAATGCAACAGCAGCAAACAAAAATAAAAATAAAAATAATAATATGCATATAGTTATAGCATTTTATAAATTGTTCCCTTTTTTTATTTGACAATAATTAATTGACAAGATCAATATTTAATGTAGCTATTAAAATACAAAGCCATGCAGAAAAGATGCATTGTTCTCACATGTCTAATATATATAATATTCTAATATTTTTATCTCCATTCATACTCTGGCAGTCATTCTACAGCGTACTCAACAGAATTTAAAGTATGTGAGAGGGGGTTTGCGCTCAGTTTAAATATGAGCAGTAAATTACATAACTGAGTGATTAGCTGGATGCTATAAGGCAAAGAGGTAATTGCAAACATTACCCTATTACTCAATACACCATAGACAGAGCTAACATAAAGACACAACTGCTGTCGTATTTTTTTTTCTCCTGTGCCTCATCTATCTAGTCCCCTATCCCAAAAATAACATCAAATGGATCAGATCATGATGTTCCTCTTCTTAAGTAAGTTGGAATGGCAAGTGCTTTGTAGACACCCCATTTCCTTGAAGTTGAGGCCCCTGCTTTCTGGTTCAATCACCCGCTCTATACCAAAGACAAAGTGTCACATGCATGTTGCATGTTTTAAGGAAATCAACCTCCCTTGCTTGCTCTCAACTGAGAGCACATTTTCTGCACCTCACACACAGTGAACTACTTTTGAGGCTGTCTATGAGAGAAACAGCACAAGCTCCGACAAGCTGATACTACAGAGATTGATAATGTTTGAACAGACTCTCTTGCCAAAAGTTTTAAAAGTGAATTAGATATTAATCCTCTGGTGTATGATGATTTTTTGAAAGATATTTCAACCATTCACAGAGTGATATTACATCTAATCCACCAAAGGGCGATTACCCTCTCTCATATATATATATATATATATATATATAATTTTTTTGTGTGTGACTGTACTCTTTATAGGGCAGTGTTTTCTTTTCTTTTCTTTTTTTGTGACATTTAGAAATATAAGAATTTAAAATGGCTGACAATATATCTATGTGATATATTTTTAGTAGATTAAGGAACATTTCTGTTCAGGCATTATCATTATTATTATTAATATTAGCTGCAATTTACTTTCCATAAATGAAAATGTTAGTTCACTCTACTGTATGCAACACATTAATAGTATATTTCAAAAAAAAAATTAAATAACATATAAAATGTACTTTATATTTACTATTGCTATATTTGTATTTAATTAATATTATGCATAATAATAATAATAATAATATAATTTCAACTTCCATAACTTCCTTTATATTATAAACAGATACAGCAATAGGGATCTGCATTATACACATACAGTAAAATAGGGACATGTGTGTATTCTTTTGAAAAAACGTTTTTGAGAAAGATGAAAAAAAATCCTTTATGAAAATATATTGTTAATTCCAATTAAACCATTGAATGTAGAAAATATAGAAAGTAAGTTACAATACAAAGCCTATGACAGTGTAATAAGTATTTTTATTGCATTTTATAATGCCATTGTCAATAATTAGTACAGATTACATGCAACTAGACCTACTGTACAGTTTTTTATTGTCTGCATGGACAGACACAAGAAGATTCAGGTTACAAATACACAGATATATGTGTTTTTTTTTTTTTTATACAGCATGAAGAAAAACGGCAGTGACTGGCATAAACATGGTCACCGGGGGTTAGAACGACAAAGGTGGATGGCTAGATGCCTTTTTTTTTTTTTTACTTTTTTTTTATATACCATTTCAAAAGCCATCACCTATTCTTCCCCCAAATCTTCTCTGAAAAAGCAAAACAAATGTAAAATAAAAAAATGAAAGAGAAGTAAACAAGTTAAAATGAAACTAAAGTACATAAAAGTCACTGCTGTAAATGTACACACATTCGTAAAAATACAATGAGAGGAGTTGAAGTGGTAGTTCCATTTGATTGGCCGAAGAAGTTAATACCATCAGGCAAAAGCTCACCTGCAAGGGGCCTTTACTTAGAAAACGGCAGCTCAAAGCTATTCATCACAGGGCAATGGAGCTCTGAGGCGGCATGAGGGTGTGGGTAAGACAAGACATAAAATACTGCTGTCACCTTCGTCAAGCATTTGTTTGGTTACAGTTGTGGCAGACTTGATCGATTTGGAATACAAAAATCTAGCCACAATCCCTTTGGTGGTCACTGACGATGAACTGCATTTCTAAAAGCCTTTTCACAATCTTATTTGGTATGCTACTATGGAAAAGCCACACCAATTTCACAGCAAATGGCAAACAGTGGTCAAAAATAGCCTGTGTGACTTTTATCTATCTGAGTGCCTGAAAGCATGGCTTTTTAGAACCAGAAGGGTGCAGAGAAGCCAGAAAATTAGAAAGTCGCTCTCGATCGGCATAATTCAACCAAAGAGAGCCACTTTCTCAGGGAATTTCTATACAAATCTGGAGCGCTATTGCCTTATGAGAGACAGCTTTGAGTGCTCATGGTAAATAAAGGAATGATTTGACTTTAAAGGGAGTCTGTACACATATTGGCACCTAAAAGGACCAATAATGATAATAATAATAATAAAAAAAAACCTTAAAGTTGCTCTTTCTTATAAGCAAGAGAGGGCTACACATTTTTCTTCAATGTTTTTTTTTTTCGCTTTCATTATTTTTCTGAAGTTTTGGTCCTGTCTTATGAGAAAAATCCCTCTGAGGTATCATTACACAATGAGTTCAACTTTTTAGTTTGTTTTCTCTCTTTTTTCCTTAAAAATGCATAAATGCACTACAGAGACAAAAGTATCAAAATAGACCTAGCTAAGATAAATATACAAACAGGTGTGTTACCTAAACCACATATCTAACTCTTAATCTGTCTTTTTTCGAGAGATAATACACTAAAAAAAATCATCGTCCCAGACGTTTTAGGACAGAAAACTGGGAAAACAAAACCAAAAAAGGAAAACAAAATTTAACCATGATACCTGCAGCACATAATATGATAAATACATACACTTTAGCATAAGCAATACAGTATAGGAATTCTGAGCTCAAAACTTTACAATAGCTAAAAACAGGTGCAGAAAAAATAAAAGCCAAACGAAAACAAGTAAAGGAAACACGAAAAGGAGGGAATGCCCTTGAGAGCTAAGCCGAGCGGTAATATACAAGAATACATCATTACAACGTGTGTAAAAGTAACAAAGGAGTCATGGCGATCACCACTGATGCGTTTCAGTCCACATCTTACAAAACAGCTTTGTTTACACGTGTACCTTAAAGCACAATTGTAGTCTATTTAGTGAATGCAGCAATTCATTCGTGAGTTTTTAAATTCCTTTGCAATCCTCAGTTCTTGTAGCACAAGCTCGTTGGTTCTCTTTGGATATTTTGGTTTCGTCGCGTGGTAAAAATAAAGGCCCGTTTTAGCAGGAGCGTGATGATCTCTTAGGGATGGTGGTGTATGTGTGTGTGCGTGTGTGTGTGTGCGCGCGTGGTATTTTTCCATCGCCGTCACAAAGCTACACTTTGCATTAATTGGGAAGCGGGGTCTGCGCGAGAGTGGCCTGCGTTAATGCATTCTGCCTATCATCATTTTTGACACCCAACTGACTGGCCCATTGAGTACGCTCTAATGACCGGCCAGCTCGATGGCTCTCATTGGCCTGGCCTCTCATTATGCATGCGGAATTAGAACACACAATTAAGCCTCCGCACAGAGGACCTGTACATAGACACTATGCTAATAGATCACTTAAAGTGGGGAATATGTGATTTGGAGTAGACCCTTTTAAACATGTTGACCACTTAATGCTTCATACTTAACAGGACTCAGCATTTTTTATTTTTTTTGGAGGGGATGGAGAGGTAGTCGTCTTTTTCCCCCCTGTTGTATCTCGTTTATTTGTTTCCATTCATGCTAATGAATTTGGTAATGAGAGGAATTGACAAGCTCCGTTCACAGCTATGCAACAATAAACATTTTGGGTTTTTTCGACAATGTGTGTTTGCGTTTTAATTTGTAATTTTTAGTATTTTGTGGATGAATGAAAAACTAGAAGGGAGTTACACCTTTTGTATGTCTATTGGTGACTTTCATTGGCCTATCTATTTTGTGAACCGTTTTTTAAAAGGAGGTAGCATTATTTTTGGTTTTATTTCTTTGAAGGTGTTTCGAAGGTGTCTATGAAATGAACATAAAGACCAGATACGTCAGACCATGCTTAAAAGCAAAAAGAAGGATCCTCCAACATAAAAAAAGTGGAAACAGTCCTTAAAATGATTCCTGTCAGGTTTGAAAAGAGTCCCTATCAGCCATCCATTATTAGTGTGGTAAATAATACTGTTCAACAGGCAGAGTAAGCATAACAAGCAAGTGCTTGCCTGCTTTTTTTGGTATTCGTTGAACTGCATTTAATTGTGAAATACTGGTAATTGAAGTAAACCATAATGCTGAGTAATTGCTGCTGGCTTCTAGTCTCACAAAGTACATCAACTGCTATTCAAGTGCCTTTTGCATGTAAAGTCCTTTTCAATCTGAGACAGTGAAGACTGCATCTCAACACTGCAATTGCCTGAGCACAAGATGGGGTAGAGGGCTTCCTTTCTCAGATCGTAAGTGCTTGTACATTAACTAAAGAACCGCGAGAGGCTTGTTAATACTGCGTTTTTTGCTTTTTGTTTCCTTTTCGGTTTGTTTTTTGGCCTTTAAACATATGTAGTGTTAAGAACTCATTAGGTTAACGTATATTGAAACAGTTTTCTGTTTTAAAAAAAGCAATTTTACACTTTGGTTTTTGGAATGCTCTGTAGTGTAAGTCAAAAAACAAATGATTTAACTGGGAAAAAAAGGAAAATTAAATATTCAAATGATGCGTTTGTGTTCTTTTGGCCAGTTTTTTTAGGAAGAAGAAATGATAAATAAAAAAGAGTTTTTGGTTTCCTAATATCTCTTTGGTTACCTGTAACAAAAGTAAATGGGGAAAAAACTGAAAAAGCAACATATATTAAATTAAAACTCGAAATTTGGCATGGCACTACTGAGAAAAGTTTTTTTTTTTTTTTTTTATAGTTCAGCGAAAGCAAAATCTCACATGCTAATCGGACACTTTCTACTCACACAGTGGATTTCAAATAACTTTTATATATCTAGTAATTATAGAACTTTGAACTGATAAAGAGAGAGTCACCGTGTTGGTTAGCCACAGTACAAATCCCCTTTGTAATAACAGCGTGAGGGGGCAAACACTGTGGTCTGAGGTATTCCGTGACCTTGTTATCTTTTATCTTAAAGCAATATTTTGTATCGCAGCTGATATCAATTGGCTACAACAGAAAATTCTGAAACAAAGTAAATGGTGCAAATCTGGGAAAATAAGATCTAAAATTTCTAAATAAATGAACAAATGAAGCAAATTTGTGAAAAAATAAGAGAGATACGAGTGCCTATAAAGTTTTTTTTTTCCCTCTAGGATCTTACAAAGAGCCCTGCAATATGTATTCCACCGCTGTCTCTTTAGTTTCAGCTTCTCTCTGCTATAGAAATGTTTGAGTGGTTTTGTTGGTATTTCACGTTATATTTCATCGGTGGTTCTGTTTTGGAAGTTTTCACTTAACGCTAAGTGCTATCCTCAATACTCGTGATCCAATGCTAGGATCAATTTTGAAGTGGAGTTTGTAGAATAAAGGATTTTGGAACTTCTCTCCCAAATGTAACCCCTTTTTGGAATGATGAGAGAATTTAAAAGACAAAAAAACAATCATTAACAGAAGACATAATAGTTGAATTACATCACAATGAAAAACTGTTGATCCTTTAGAAATAAATGACTATGAAATTAAAACGAAATGGAAAGATACTGAACACATAATAATCAACGATACAGTCAATAAAGTCTCTGAGCCGGTCCTCCACAAGCCTCATGTCAGTCTGGCTGTCATAACAGCACCACAGGAGAACAACAGCGAAAAAGTTCCTTTTCCTGAAATATGCCTTTTTTGGGGGTAGCAACATTTTCTACGTTTAGTCTGACAAAGAGCGAGGGGGAAAAACACGTTTGGGCAGATTCTTGCAGATACCATCAGATAAAGATGGGGACAGCGCAAGCATCCGCCGTCTGATCGGAGGCTAACACAGCCTCAAGACAGAACGTGTCCCCTGTTTCTCTAGTCCAGTCATGTAAGGGAGACAAAAAAAAAAGAAGAAGAAAAAAAAAGGGTTGGTCAGGTGGGCAAGGACACCATTGCCAGTCTTTCAGCTCATTTTCTTTCAGTCTTTGTCTTTGTCGTGAGTGGCAAACTTATCTGTGTGACCGCAAAGTTGCTGAGTCTTGCAGCATCCCCTCGAACAAGTACAAAAATCCGGTTGAAATCAGAAGTCATTCTAAAGATGTGTGTTTGTCATCTTTTTCAAACATCTTTCTGAGGTAAATCACCGCAGTGTTTTTATCCCATAGAAAAGCAGTGTTCTCAGGCCCAAAGAACATAAAAATTAAAGCTAAAAAAGACTTAAAGTAAAGAAACCTTGAGTGAGTTAATAAGCTTGTATACTGACGTCAGGTTTTCCTCAGTAGCTTTAGATACAGTGGTCCATACTTCTATCAGACCATGTTTCAAAATACAGGAGGACACAATGCACAGCTGCTCAAAGGGCCTTTTTGAGGGTACTGACGGAGGACACAAAAATTAAGGGGGGGGGGGGGGGGGATGTGTTTTTGCATTGTGAACTGATGAGGTCTAACCCTGTTTTGGTTTTTGAAGTTGTAGTTGATTTTTTAATCTTTGTTTCTCACTTGATCTTGAACATCTAGAATATGAGGAAGGGAAGGACAGGGCCAGTGAGCACTGCCTCCATCAAGCCTTCCTCCTACTCCAGCTCCTCTGTGGGAAGCTCCTCCTCCATTTCACGCTCATCACCGGGCATGCTCATGTTTTGAGTGACAGATGCCATAAGGGACACGGGTCTGCTGTCCTCCTCCATCTCAGCTGGCTCCTCCTTCACGTGGACGTGGTGTCTGAAACAGAAATAACATGCAAAAAGTCAGTTTGAGATATGGTTAAATTGCTTTCAAATATAGAAAACAATATTTTAAATGTAGATACATTTTTAATCATTTATATTTCACTAAGGATTAAGGATGCACCGTATGTTCGGCAAACCGAAATTATTCAGCCGAACACCGAAATAGCTTTTTTAGGGTTAGGGTTAGCAACCCAAACCCCCCCAGTGGTCTCATTAAAATGGGGTGCTCAGTAACATTTTTATGAATTTTCAAAATAAAAACAACAATAATGATAATAATAATTACAACGGCTCTATTAATACATTTATTATAACATTCACACATAGTGTTCAAATTGGGATCTGTAATATTTTCTAATGTTTTAAAAGAATTCTCTTCTGTTCAGCAAGGCTGCATTTATTTGTACAGTTAAAAATACATAACTGATTCAAGAAGGGGGTCTCAAAAATGGCTCAAATCTATTATTTTATTAAATTATTAATTTTAAGTTAAATTGTGCCTTTTTGGTATAATATCTGCTAGAATGTTAAAAAAATGTTCAGTGTTAAGTAAATATTTTAAAATGATTTTGTAATAGATTTTTTCTTTGAAAAGCAAGACAAAACAGTAAAAAGCACTATTTAACTTATTTAACTATTGGCTATTTAACTTATGCAATGGTGAAAAAAATTGTCAAAATACATGTTCGGTATTCCATTGTTTCATTTTGTTCGGCCTTTGGCTTTGGTCAAGAATTTTCATTTTGGTGCATCCCTAATAAGGATTAATATTTCAATATTTATTATATATTTTTATTATATAGGTTATTATTTTATTTATAACATTTATTATGATTATTGTAATCATTAAGTAAAATTCAGCATGGATGCATTACATTGATCAAAAGTGACAAAGATATTTCCAAAAAAAAAAAATATATATATATATGATGGTTTCCACAAAAATATTGGGCAGTAATACTAAATATTCACTATTTTCAAAATTATTAATAAAAAGAAATGTTTCTTTAGCACCACATCAGCATATTAGAATGATTTCTGAAGGATCATGTGCCACTGAAGACTAAAATAATGGCTGCTGAAAATTCAGTTTTGCATCACAAAAGTAAAATACATTTTAAATATATGAATTAACCAGAATTGTAGTTAATTTGCAAAAACAGGTAACTCCGTTTTTAACAATTTTCAAGTTTTTTCATTGTGCATTCTGATTAATCTCAATCAACTGCAGTTGGTTTATTTTGATTAGGTAAAACATATCTAAAAAACACAGCTAACACAATAAAAACATGATAAAATAATAAAATGATTTTGAAAAAAAAAAAAAAAACGGAGTTATCTATGTTGCAAATAAACTCTTCATATATTAAAATATAAAACAGTTATATAAAATATAAAATTTGTTGTATTTTTGGATCAAATAAATGTTTCTTGGTGAGAAAAAAAAGTGACAAACATTTTTAAAAATCTTACAGATCTCAAACTTTGGAATGAGAGTGCATTGAATTTTCATTAGAAATACACCCTACATACACTAGCTGGGAGTTGACTAGTCTTACCCGTACTGCTGTGGAGAAAGGCCAGGGCTGCAGCTGCCATTACTGTTGACTTGTTCAACAGTGCTGCTGACATCATCGTGGCCGACGTGCAGCATGTTGAGGCTCGCACCTGTGCTGTTGTTCATCAGGGTGGGGCTGTTCAGAAGACCAAGACTGCTCTCCGCAAGTGCTGCCTGTACACACAATTTGCAAGTATTTTTTGACTTTCTCAAAAGTTAAGAGAGATGCAATGATTGCTTTAAAATCATAAGGCACTGTTGATATTACAGTTGTCTGAAAGGTCATTGAATGAAAATATTGTCACATAAGTTGAGGAAGATGACTGCAAGGTGGAATCAAGCACAAAGCCCTCTGGTGCCACTTTTACACAGACAATAGTGTATATTTATTGATTTTAAATTTATACTAATTACTAAAAGATAAATGTGCAGACTGGATAGATGTAATCTGTGTGTCCTGGCAGCAGTGGTGCAGCAGGTTAGTTTGTGTCACCACTAGGGGTCTCCTCGCTTCCATACAACAGACCTGACTGCTCGCTGAAATAACCAGGAACGCACCAGCTCACACTACTGTTACACATGTGCTCATCTCCAAAACTCATTAATACATTAAAGTATATTATATTGTTTGGTTATACTTTATTTTCATTTTTTTCTTAATTTTTTTACACCCTAAAAATAAAAAAAATAAGTAAAAACTGTAACAGAAGATAGTGATACTTACAGTGGGGTACAAAATTGTAAAAAAAACACTAGTAAAAATGCTGCTATTTCACTAGCATTTCACTTCATTTTAATTTTGGTAACACTTTATTTTAAGGTGTCTTTGTTACACGTTACATGTACTTACTATTATAATAACAATTAATTATGCGCAATTACATGCAAGTAACCCTAAACTAGACTCTAATCCTAACCATATAGTAGTGCATGTAGTTAATGTCACTTTGTACTTAAATGTATAATTACACTATAATGACACCTTAAAATAAAGTGTAACCTTAATTGTATTTACATAATTAAAATGTAATTAATTACAAATTAATTTAATGACGACTTAAAGAATATTATTTATAATAATCCTAAATATATCATCATTCACTGCATCATTCATCTTTGAATTATTATTTAGAACTAGGTTGTACATTTTTAAAGTTAGTTTTTATCTGTTTCTTAAAAAAATCATATTTTCTGTTGACTACATTGCACACTCAGACTGGCTTTATAGATACATAATTATATTACCATAAACTGCTAAAAAAAAAAAAACCTTCACGATCCAAGGCAGAAGTAATGGCAAATCCATGCATGTAAATGTTAAATTCATATGATTAATATTACTACATACAGTACAAATCTACATAAACAACTAGGCATATGGATATTTTAATGCATGAGGAAAGGTGGAACGGAAAATGATTCTGAACTGAAATTTTTATGTGGTACTCATGTCAATTCAAACAGTAGTGGCTGCCCAAAATATGCCACCGAGAGAAAGAAAAGGCAAGAGAGAGAGAGGGAGAAGAGAAAGAGTTTGAGGGAAATCCATTCTGATTCTGTGGAGACTCGGTGGTGGAGAGAAAGATGATCAGGGTCACATAAGGGTTAAAGGATGTGAACCAAATAAGGGTTATTTTTTACCCTTTAACTATAATTAACTGGAAGCCACCTACGATTTTGGCAACAACAGACAGATCTAATAGGTAAACATGCTTAATGCCTGTTTAATGAGATGGCCAGGTTGAATCACTTTTAAAAGGTCAACTTCGGGCAAGATTATGCCTACCATATGCAGACTAAAACACACTCAAGGAATTACAAATGGAAAACAGCAGAGCACCACAGTTCTCTGAAATTCTGGTAGGGCGTTGTTGTGCCAGAGATCTCCACTGTGTGTCTGCTCTTTTGTTAAAGGCTAGTTTATGTGCGGCCTTTTCAGGATGAGCAGTTCCATTTCCATAGAGATGGCCTGCGGGGTCAGAATGGGACAAACTGGGCCAGGCCGCTGGAAGTGTGTGTATGTGTGCTGGCCCATGATTAGCTGGGATGTTTGTTTGTCAGGCGCTGACACTGCTTGTCCTGTGAGGAGATGGATGGGCGCAGACCTGACAGAGCGCCACACATGCTCACACACCCAGACCAGGACTCAAGCACAAAGGCTAACCTCCCAGATCCATCTCTGTCTTGTCACACAGCGTTCTTGGGAAAAACACACACACAAACACAGAAACACAGAGCCAGGCTCCGAAAGCTCAGAACGAGAGTTGCGGTGACACCATGGGTTTCAGATGGATTTTCTAGGACAGACACTAATTTTATGCTGTGACCTTCATTGACAAATATTTGATGCTATAAATCACATATGGCTGGCTGGGAGCGCGTGTGCGATGGAGGGAGGAGAACGGAGGAGGTTAGGGAGATGTGTCTAATTAGAAGAGGAAATTATTATCAGTGCCCTTGTGCGCTTGATCTGGCCTGATCCGTGCAGGATTCCCACACTTTTCTAAGGAATTAATTTTCCAGGATCTTTCCAGTTGTTTAAAACTACTTCACTCATTCAAACAGATTCACTCATGAACCATTTATACCAATTAAAATAAATTGAAAAGAATGATTCGTTCACATATCAGATCTCACTACGGCAACTTTTACTTTAATGTTTAGCAGACAAAATATTTCTGAGCTCTAGAAAAATGTATAGTCATATTTAGACATTTTTATTTTGTTAAAGATTTTATTTTCCATGCAAATTCTAATTAAAACCAATTTGCTAATGAATGATTTAGTCCAGACTCTGAACTGGTTCGAGACAGCTTAAGAGATTCATTTACAAATCAGACAATCAAAAGATTCAATGATCAACCAACTCAAAAGAATTATTCACTCAAAAGAGTTTTGTGATTGCTCAACACAAAATAAATATTTAACCATATAAATAAATAAATATAATGAATATATTTATAAATAAACATTTTTAAAATAATAATAAAAAATTTGGGATGAGTTTAAAAATCTACATTTTAATATATCGGGCTACAGTCCTCTATCATTTTCAATGATGAATGCATAAGGGTGTCGATTTGATCTAATGAAAGCACGCACGCACTCACCTGATAGCTGGCGTTCAGACAGCCAAATCCCAGCCCAGAAATCATATTCTTCACAAGAGTGGGACTTCTGAGAAGGAGAAGAGAGAGGGTGATTAAGTACATGTGTGGATTACAACAAAACACATCTGACCGGAGCATGTGTTAAAAAAAGCTCCCGAACCCGTGAAAAATGCTGAGGCACTATTCTATTTACAAGAGATAAATAGAAAAGTTAAACAATGGAGAGCAACACATGCATTCTGACACAGCATATACTGCACACACTACTGTTTGTTCGCTTTTGTGTCTGTGTGCTACAGGGCTGAAATCTGGCGCACAGGCCGTCGGCTGGGTAATTTGCCGTCGTCTCTCTGGCAGAGCTTGAGATGGCGTGTAACATCTGTTTGTACAAATGCAAGCAGGCACGCTTTTCTGCTGTGCATCTGCTCACAATGTACCCTAAACAGTGTAGACACAGACGGAAAAAATACACAGGCTCGCAAATACACACGCACACACTGCCAAACACAAGCAGGCGAGGCACAAAAGAGACCTTTGTGCTTTTGACTAGAGAGTCAGTAATAGGGTAATGATGGGAAGCCCATTAGGGTAATCACACATGCCAATAATGATTATAGCCCCGCTTACAGAGCAGACCTACAAGCTTATGCTTTTGCTACAGGAATAAAGCCTGTTTTTGGGATTTCCACTCAATAAATAGTGTTCACTTAAAAAGTGCTGTTATAAGCCGGTGTTTCACAGGTTATTGCAACTAGTATGACTTCAGACAGGCTCCTATTTCAATCTGTAAAGCTACAGAAAGTCTCAGCAGGCATTCTTAAGAAAGCCAAGAGTGGCGGCACAACTATTTGACATCAAACGTCATTGGTCACGTCAAACTTGACGCAATTTGCCTCAGGATGCAATATTTGATTTTTTGAGCGACAGCAGAGGTGAAGATCATGACTGAGTAGTAATTCTATTTTGGTTCGGCTACAATGTAAAAAAAAACTATTAAATGTCATTTATTTTATGGTAAAAACAGTAAAAGGACAGTCCCAGAGGTCCCTGTGTGACGCATCAGATTATATTTTCTATAAATAAATGTGTTTCTTTTTATGTTTGTTATCAGTAATGTACATTAGGGTGTTTTGTGTTATATTTTATGTTTAGTTAATGTTTATTGCATTATTTTAGTGTTGTGTGTTACCTTTTTGTCTTTGTGTGTACAGTATGACCAATCTATATACGATTATTGGCCATGTTTTATGAACAGGCCTCTTATATTTAACTCTGAATAGAGATATATTATCATTATATCACTTAATATCTTGTTAATGTCACCCTACTGTTTTTTTTTTTTTTTTAAGTGAATATCTAGCAGCCACAGATGCCATTATTTATTTATTTTTTACTGTAAATGTAACAGGATTTTCCCCCAGTGTATTATCAATTCAGGAGTATTGGAATATCGTACTTTTATGATATTTTTTTAAGAGTGAGTGCTGCACCTTTTCTAATTGACATGGCTTTTTGATTTTTGGTTGCACTTCCCGTTTTGATGATAGAGCACCTCTTTTCAGAAAAAAAATAATTGTGATTTAAAATTTTTTTTTTGGTAAGCTTGACAACACTAGTCCCCATTCACTTTTATTATATGCCTGAAAATGTAACAATTTAATTGAATAATTTGTAACAACAAGAATTTTAATCTTTGGGTCAACTTTAAAGGTGACCAGTCTGAATCTTCATACCCGGTCATCTTTGGTGGTCTCCTCTTTTGGTATTCCACTTCGTCCACGGTCCAAACAGCACCCTTGACGTTCTCGACCCGCACAAAGCACTTGTGCAGACTCAGGTTATGGCGCACAGCATTCTGGGTAACAATGACGGGACATAGAGAAGACAAGAGAGCAAAAAGAAGTCGTCAGTTTCCAGTTCCAGCCACGACTCAACACTCTAGGTATCTTAAGCAGAATCGCGACCGCGTCGCTGTCATTGCTGAAAATGCAATTATAGCACGGCCTGATATAAACAGCCCTTAATAATGGCATAAATCTTATACCTGCTTTCTAATTAAAAGAGTGCACGTGATGATGAGCACAAAAGATTGTACAGCTCAGACAGAGACGTGTCGACTAAGCGTATCTCTCCATCTCGAACCCGTCCCCTCCCGCCCGCACCATCTCACAGACACACACAACCAATTAAGTGCACATTCTACTGAGGGGAAGTGACAATGTGGTGCCACACCATCATAACAGTGGGGAGTTAAAAAAAATAATAAAAAAAAACTCCATCTTTGAATGCAAAAAAATAAGAAACGATGCGCACTATCCTCCCCCCCCCCCCCTCCCATCAGCAAACCCACCCCCTGCTTTTTTATTTTAAATTTCACTAATCAGCCACTATCTAGAATAACACCCCCAAGGGAGGCCCCTTCCTTTTCATCTGCTATTTGTAGTTTGTTCATGCCCAATTTCATTACCAATTTTAATTCGTGTATAATTAAATCCTGTGTATTTTTTCCGACGCATTCTTTTTTTCCCCCTGAATCCATGAGGGAGGGACTGCTGATGCCGGAATCACTCCTAACCATAATTACAAGTGCCATAATCAGGCGAGGCCTCCCTCCTTTGAATAAATTTCCCCGTGCAGGAGCGATGATGCTTAGTTTTGCAAATGAGTATGACCCCAATTTCAGCCTGCCACCTCACCGATTTTATTTGCATTCCCTTCCGTGATGAAAGACTAATTCTCCCAGTTAAAACATTAGCAGCAATTTAAAGGGGGTCAGCCTCTGCAGACATAAACAAAATGCCTGCCTGGCTCTGTGTGTGTGTGAGAGTGAATGAGTGACTGGAGGGGTATTTTAGAAAGATGGCACGCTTGATGCGGATGTCAAACGGGTCTCGGTTCCTTTGGTGACGGCGTCCACATGAAGAGGAATGATACAATGGCCTCCTTTTTTAGCTTAGAAATGAACAGCGACAGTAAATGTAATGTACAGCTTTAAACTGTGTTCTGAAGTTCAGAGTGAAACTGGATATTCAGGTTATTCTTTTTTTTTTTTAAATATTACAAAATACTTTTTTTTTTCATTACTGAATCGCTCATAGGACCAGGAACATGTATTAAGAAAGTAAATATGGGTCAATTTCAGGCACAGTGGGCTTAAAAGCTACACAGCTTACCAAGGACAAGGCTCAATCTATATATAGTGGCGTCATACAAAAGAAAGTACCAGTGTACATATGGAATGAAATATTTTGTGCAGATGCCATGATGAATCTTGTGCTGAGGAAGAGAGTATGACAACAAAAATAAGCCTTTAATGTTCTTTACAAGAACTAGGCCCAGATAAATTATCAGTGTGGCTGACAAATATCTCCCACTTTAGTTAAACTACTGCTGTGAAATTCAGAAAAGCAATGGGGAAGTTAATGATAGATTGAGAATTGCACAAACTGCTGATAGACATCTCCATAAACAAAAAATGCAGGAGGTGTGTATAAGACAAAGGTGTGCTGAGAAATAGGTATTTATAGCTGGGCATTCTTTGAAACGGACATCTTTTCCTGATTGATAATTACTTTGTGATTTTAAACCTTCTATGAGAAAAATAATGCTTCATTAATTGTGTTAATAAATTGTATTAAAAGAACAGCTCATTACTTTAAAATTACTTAAAAAATACATAAATTGTATACACTACAGTTCAAAAGTTAGGAATTTATTTTTTATTCAGCAATGATGCATTAAATGAATCAAAAGTGACAGTAAAAACATTTATGTTACGAACCATTACCATTTCAAATAAACACACTTGAACTTTCCATCCATCAAAAAATCCTGGAAAAAATGTATCGCCATTTCTACAAAAATATTAAGCAGCACAACTGTTTTCAACATTGATAGTAATAGGTAATGTTTCTTGAGAAGAAAATTAGAATGACTTCTGAAGAATCATGTGACACTGAAGACAGGAGTATTAACGATAAAAATGAGCTTTGCCATCATAGATTTTAATTACATTTTAAACATATTAAACTAAAAATGGTTGTAATATTATTTCACAATATTTTTTACTGTATTTTTGTTCAAAACAAAAGAAGCCTTAGTGAGCATACAAGACTTCTTTCAATGTGTGGCACACATTTGCCAAGAAAATAAAGGGGACGTTGCAGTTACTAAAAGTTAGCATCAGCTCTACACTTAAGTCTATGAGGGACACAAATAGCAGCAGTTTTGCAGAATGACCCAGCTGGTGTCCATCTTGTGAATAAAAGCCGCCCTCATACTGATCAATGACTTCCCCTACTCTCCGGACCTTACTTTTCATGAAATATAGATGGCCATTAAGAGCACCGGAGAACATGAATCTCTATTTCTATATTTAATACCAGGCCAAATGACTGGCAAGAGAGGAAGACAAGTGAGAACGTGCAGTTATTAAAATAAAACGAAGAGAGAGAGTGTGAAAAGGTACTATAGGATGGGGAAAAAAAGAGAGATCTGGCTCTGGTGGAGGAGGAAAAGTAGACGGATCCATTAATTGTTAAATTTCATAAAAGTGAAATGAGTTGTTAAAGATATTCCTGCAACTTTCACCTCCTTCCTCTCAACTCTCAGTGGCTAAGCTCACTAACTGCTCCTGGGTGCCGCTGCGGTTCAAGACTATTAGCCCGCTGTTCTGTCTCGATGCCCTCAGCCTCCTTTGGTCCCTCTCTCACCTCACCTTCTCCGTTTCTCTCCCTACTTCCTCTCCTCCAGAGGCTCAGGCACACAAATGAGCCTTGGGCCAGTGTTGGCTGAATGTGGGGCAGCACCTTCTCAGCCCAGGCTCCAGGCTATAGGCCACGTGAATGGTTAATGAGGAGACTGACTGACAGGAAGTGAGCTACTCTTTGCGGTGTCCGTTTCCACTCCGGCCTGACAGCACCATGCCAAGTTCCTAGTCCACAGGGGGAGGGGGTGGATGGGAGGGATGTATTAGCACATCTCTCTGAGGGGCGAAGTAAGCAGGGTGATGGGGAGATGGCCCGCTAAATGGGATGGTTACATGGGCAGCCCAGGCCTTTAATGACCGCTCTTCACTTTGGACAGAAAGAGTGATAGAGAGAGAGAGGGGTGACTGGAGGCTAAATTTCATAAAGGTAAGATAAAAGTTAAACTTGGTTAAGTAAAATGACTGATGAAGAAAATAATGGTTAAACTTAATAATAATAAAAATATTAAAGTCATTTTAGATAAAAGTGAACCATGTTATAGAGTTTTTATAATTACAATTAAATGAGGTAATAAATCAAATAGTAATTAAATTAAATTGTACTATTAACTGCATCATTACTACTACTATTAATAATTAATATTATTACTTAAAAATATCAAGGTATAAAAGTATGTTTACATAATTAGAAAAGGAAAAAAAAACATGTTTTATTGTTGTTGATGTATTGTATTATATTATGACTGGAGGCTAAATTTCAAAGGTAAGATCAATATTAATCAATAACCATTTTGAACTTAAACATGTTTTTTTGTACTTTTTTTTTAATTATCTAAAAATACCTTTACACCTTGGCATTTTTATTAAGTAATAATATTCATTATTAATTATTAATAGTAGTAATTAATTATTAATAGTAGTAATTATGCAATCTAAAACTTCCTATTATTATTATAATTATTATTTAAAAATAATATTACTACTATTATTTTTTTAAATAATAAAAATCAAAAACGTAATATTATTATTATTTTTATTTATTTTGTTCAGCTTCTGTTGTTTAAATATGCTTTATCATTAAAGTTTGACTTAAAGTGTTATATTATAATGTGCACATGCAACACCCGTACATGCATGTCTGGTATTGGCTCAGCCCACCTCGGGTGGCATGACACAGAGCATCATGTGGTTAAAGCAGCTGATTGCGCATCAAAGCTTGGGGTGAAAACACACAGGTGGACGAGGGAGGAGGGATGACAGCAGCTGTGGCGGGATCCAGTGGAGTGTGGCATGTCGGAGCTGGTCAGAAGATGCTGAGCTGATACAGAACCGGCTGCGGATCAGCGGGGCGCGTGCTAATCAATCAATTCAAATTAAACTGTCTGATAAGAGTTACAACGCTACGTGACCATTGAATGATAAAACAGACTGTGTTGGTATAAGCATACACACAGTAGGCAGCCATTTGACTGATTTTTGCATAACTGAAATGAGGGAGTTTTACCACTTTTTAGTGAAAGTTATAGCACGGAGTGCAAAGGAAATCTCCAATGAGTCAGACTTGAACTTCCTGCTCCCACCTACCAAACACCATTAGGCAGCCCGACGCCACATAACACAATCAAAACAATAAGGAGAGCACATCAGGACACCAAAAAAACAAAGAAAAACAGATCTGGGAATGGCCAGGTCATAACTTGGCTGTCTGTGTGATGCCAGGCGTCATTAATAACCTCACTGTTATTGGAACTCTATAGAAGGCCGTATCTCTGTTGTACCCGCAGTACCCCTTGGCATGAAGGGTGGATTTATTGTTGTTTGGGTCATGTTGAACAATGGGCTGTGTCTGTTGCTCTGTTTTTATCTCTGTGAGACTTATAAAAGAAGGATCCCATTTGCCTCATTGCTAGAAGGCGAGCATGACTGCTGTAGACTGGTAGTTGCCTATGGTATAAAGGTCTGTTGAGATGATGCGAGATAAAATATTTGCAAAACTATCCAAACAGAGTTTACAATACAAACGTATGTATATAATAATAAAAATGTATGCATATATATTAAATGTATGCATATATATTTATATATATATAAACTGAACAAAAAATTCTAACAAAAACTAAATTAATAAAATAAAATAAATAAATAAAACACCAAATTGCTGCAAAATAAGATGTTATGCTTTCTAATTCTATTCTAATTCCTATATTATTATTACTAATTCCTATATTATTAGATCTGTCAGAAATCATTCTAATACGCTAATTTAATTGAAATAAATTATTACTTAAAACAGTATGTTGAAAACAGCTGTGCTATTTAATATTTTTGTGGAAACTGTGATTTCAGGATTCTTTGATGAGTAGAAAGTTCACAAGAACAGTGTTTATTTATAACAGAAATCTTTTGTAATATTATTAATGTCTTTACTGTCACTTATGATCAATTGAATGCATCCTTTTTGAATAAAAGTATTAATTTTACTGAGCCCAAACTTTTCAACCTTAATGTGTGTAAAACGTCAGGTGGTTCCTGCGGTAGCCAAGCACCTGCCACTGCGATGAATAGGAACGTTTACAATTAGTACTTGAAGTATTATTGTGTAAAATGTATTGACACTTTCACTTGATGGGACATTACCTTCCATGTTGCTGTGTTTCTCCTGAAATAGGCAAACATTCCTGTAAACCAGTTATAGATCTCGTTTAGAGTCAGCTGTCGGTCAGGGGCTTCCAAAATGGCCTGGTTGAATAAAGCCAAGAGAGAACGGAAGAGAGAAAGTGAGCAAGGGTCAAGAGGCGATTCAAATGGCTGTTATTAGTAAGACATTAGCTGATGGACTGTTTCCAGACGGGCAGGCAGTGCATTATGGATAGTGCTGCACGTTTCAGCATGACTGACACTGAGCTAAGAGATGCGCATAAATCCTTAGTTACCAGCACACACCTCTGAACTCCGTTCAAGTGCACTGGAGCAAAGAGCACACAGTCCAGATCTCTACATCATACAGGCTGACTTACGTGTCGTATGAGAGAGGCATAGGTGAATGGAGGCCTGACATCAGCGTTTTTGTAGAATTCACAATTCTGTGCAAGTTCTGTAACGGACAGACAAAGTTATTTCATACATATTTCAGTGTTGTATAAAGTGATATGTAGAGTATGATAATCTTTTCGAGATTTTATGTGGAGGGACGCTAACCTGAAGCGATGGGGGTGCAGAACTTGTCGGAGTTGCGCCGACGGATGGGCCCGACTCCGTGCAGGCTGGAGGAGCTGATGACGGAGGGTCCCTGCCTCATGGGGGTGATGGGAGTTGCGGCAGAGGTGGGGGGATGAGGCAAGCCCTCAGGAAACCCCTCACTTTCTCTTTTTGACAGTGACATGCTAGAGGCCAGGTTCAGCTAAACGGGAGGAAACTAAATTGAAAACTTCTTTGCAATAAAAACAACCAATCAAAATGCGTTCACCAGTAGCGTATCATATCACCATTCAAAAGTTGTAATTTATCAACAGAAGGCGCTCAATCTAAAATGCATTTAAAGTAACTGTTTTTTATTTTTATTTGAATATATTTCAAAGTGTACTTCATTCCTGTTATGGTATTTTCTGCAGCCATTACTGCAGGCTTCAGTGTCTCATAATTGTTAAGAAATTATTTCAATATGCTGATTTGCTGCTTAAAACATTTCCAATTATCATCAATAATTGATATTATTATAACTGCTTAATATTTTTAAGGAAATCATGATACATTTTTAGTATTCTTTGATGAACAGAGTTAAAAAAAGTTGCATTTATTTGATCCATTTGATCTTTTGTAACATTATAAATGCCTTTACTGTCCATTTTCATCAAACTAATGCTTCTATGCTGAATAAAAGAAACAAAAGAAAAACATTTGAAAGGTAATTCATATTATTCACCCTTAGTAAACTATAATTTAGTGATATCAAATGAGACATACACAACATCGAAATTCACTCCAAAATCGAAATGTTTATTTTCCAATTACAATAATGCTGGAATTAGTTATAATAATATTATTATTAATTTATGCATTAATATTTACAAAACTATCTAATATATAAACAAATAATTTACTATATATAATAGCATATTTATAATATATAATAATATTAATAATAGTATTTTTGTATTTGCAACTGTCAAATTTCATAAAATTAAATGAGTTTATATATGTATTATTCAGGTAAATATAGAAAGAAATGCATTAAAACTTGAAAAGTTATGTTTGGAAAGAAGAAAAATTGTATTGCATTCGATATATCAAATGAATATTAATGTTGTTAACTTTTAAGTTGCTTGTTTTTGTTTTACATAAACATACATTTATACGCATATACATAATACCAGAAATAGTACAAAACAATGACTGTGCAAAACACAAATGTCCTTCCCTCTCTATTTGGCACACGTTAAGTCTCAGCGCAGCCTCGTTTCTAATTCGTATCATCTTCGTGGTGTACAGTAATCTCCAGCATTGCAATTACCAACCAGGAAATATAATCATCTTCAAATTGTCATTGGTCTCCCGCTGTGAGAAGCGCATCCTGCGATCCTTGCCAGCACATCCATGCCAAAAGCAGTTGGCACAGTGACTCCATTATAAGATGATCCCTTTCAACCGGTGAAATTCAAACAAAGCACCCCACAAATCACATTTCTCAGACACACGCGGGAACGCGCGCACAAATGAGGCTCCTCGGTGACACATTGTCTGCAATTAAAGCCACACAAGAGGAGCAAAACAAAGCGATACATGGTAGGAGGGGGTAAAACAACAATCTGGCAACAAACAACGCTTGCGGTAACCTGCCCTCATTGTGGCCCTGCTCTACCCAATTAGATTCGGCGGGCACGGAGTGCTAGGAAACAGCTTTCCCCATCGCTCAGGGAGTCTTTTTCGGGGTTGCTTGTTTTGTTCTAATTAAAACCATCATGTGCACGTGTGAGCAGCGAGAGATAGAGCGAGCGAGCGAGGAGGGGCGGACGAAGCGGGGTTGACGCTAATATGGCGAATTACACAGTGCCAGCCCTCTTTTCTCTCCATTCTCATTGCCACAGGAGCCAACCTGGCCCATCTCCAGTAATTAGGGGAGCAAAATGGTTTAACAGGTACTTAATTAACGCTGGAGCCGTGCCAGTTTGCTGTGCCAAACACCCAACGATCTTAATAGCGGTCAATGCCACACATGGGTTTGAGCTTGTGCTAAGCTCCGCCCTAATGCTCACCTTTACCACTTAATGCTAATTCTTTCTCTTGATCACACTCACAATTATCATTTTTTCATTCTCTCTCTCCCTCGTTCTCGTCTATGTCGCTCGGCCCGGCCCGGTCACTGTTTCCCATTACCGTCTAATGGCGGCTGATCCGTGGAATTTGTCTCCAAACAGGAGACTCGGCCTACTTTCGCCCTCCGCCTTCATTTATATCCCCACAAATTAAGACACTCCACTTCTAATTGACAATTAATTTCAACATCTTCGTATTTTAATAAGACTCCTCATCAATCTCAGCATGAAATATTCATTAGATTCCTAATAATTGCACAGGCAGCTGGTGGCTTGAGGGGGAAACGCATTGTGATGGCTCCGTATGAAGCAGCGATGTGGAATATCTAGGAAGTCTAGTCCAAAACACTCACGTTCATTAACACTGTGGCATAAATACAAGCGTCTTTAAGTACAAAAACACTCTTCTAAAGTGGATTGGAGGAAAGTAGGCCAGCTGTAGCTGCTACAAAGAGAACTTGATCTATAAGAGTCCATCTTTCTTAACATTAGGAAATGCATTATTTAACGTGAACTAACAATGAAAAATATATTTTTACAGCATGTTATCACACTTGAGTTGTAGGTGCCTAAAGGCTTGCTTGAAAAAGTGATTTATTACTTTTGTAAAGTGCAAGGATAAGCTGAACAGGTAAATGTATGAAACTGCATTGAAACTATCGAGTTTAGCTGCTCTCCAGGAACACAATTCAAGAAGACGGCAGATAAGAGCACAGCACTTCCGCCGTTCTCCAACAGAGAGCGCTCTTTAGTGCCTCACACAACTGATTCATTGATCATAACGTGTGCCAGACAGTTACTTCACATGAAAAAGAGAGACACGCTATCAAAATACAAGTTATCAGAGGAAGTAAGAATGAGACAGAAGTTAAGAACTTACAGGTTGGTTGAAAGGCTTTGGCTCTGATGGACGCATGTGCAGGTGGGTCATCATGGCCTGCAGACGCTCGCTCTCTTTGGCCAGCTAGGGAACACACATACACACATATATTAGAAAAAAAGCCGTTTTCTTATTTAAACTGAATATGTATAAGTATTTAAATTTTTCCATGTTACCAGTTTAATGTGCACTGACAGCTACAATAATGTCATTTGTAGTTTGATTTTTTCAAAAATGTAATACTCTGTGGTGCTACAGCATCAAAACATGAAAACCTGAAACAGCAAAAGACGTATTACTGATAAATATAATAAATAATAATATATCTTATACAAAAATGTCACTTTTTAATTGTGTATGCAAAAAAAAAAAAAAAAAAAAAAAAAAAAATATATATATATATATATATATATATATATATATATATATATATATATATAAAAAATGTCAAAATATTGTCTCATTTTCCTTAATTTATATTTGCTGTTTTGATCTATTTCTGTGTCTCACTGTTTTCTCTGTACGCAGCTGTTAAAGCTTTGCCAGCATAAGTGCACAATTATTTGTCATGCCAATACAGCACATTAAAAACTAAGTGTCGTCATAGTGTGTATAGCGCTCTTTTGGGCGCCGCGGAGAGGAGGAGGGAGTGACTCCAGATATTCTCTTTTGAGGATAATTTTGCATTCTGCCTGTTAACTGAGTCAGCTCACAGGGATGTTGACATGCCGTTTCACAGCTCTTGATACCTCTGGGAGAAAACATCTCTTTCACAATCCTTCTCCCTCTTTCTCTCGATTGCCGCGTCTCTTTCAGAGACACTTGCCCTGTAACCACACTCGTCCTCGTTTGACATTCCTAACCACCATTTAGAGGAAGTGTGGAGGCAGGCAGCCCCTCATAATCAGGGGGCGACGCACTGCCTCAGAACGCTCGGAGACTGGCTCCATACACTTTCTGTGGCACTAAAAGTGCTAGAAAAATAGACTGTTGAATTTTACTGCTAATAAGAGACTGCTAATCAAAATAAAAATATTCTAAAAATGCAGCAAATGTGGCCTTTTTAGGATTGCAAAGGTATTATGGATGGTTGCTGGGCATAGCTAAGCCATGCTAAGGTTTCTGGGTGGTCAAAACAAAAGCCCCACAATATGAAATCAATCTCAGGATGTGATTAGACTGTTGTTGTGTTGTGCTGGTGGCTCTGAGGCTGTGCCCGGTGTTGCTGAAGTCATCCACAGATCTGGACTGTTTATTCACCCATTAGCTGATATGTGTGTTTAATGAGCTCCATGCTGGTCAGCCTGGTAATAAAAACAGTGGAAAAACTGAGCTGGAATGCTGGGAGAGACAGCAGGTTGGCGAAGGGTGGTTCTGGTCGGTCTGGGTTGGCATTGGGGCGGTGGGAGTAGGTGACAGGACGGAGGCAGACGTGAGAGGAAATCTGCTTGGACGTGGACTGACTCTCTTGTCACTTCTCATCACCCTGCATCGATCTGGACACGTGTTTAAACGTGCTTTGCGGGCCACAAAGTGAGCTCGCTGCCCGCGTGCCTGGCAGGGCAGTGTTTTTTGAAACACTCTTTGTTGTGAGGGGTTTATTTTTGGGAATGAGACGAGATGGAGAACATGGAGGGGAGGTGGCGTGGAAAGAAAAGGGAAGCTGACCAATTACCAGGTCTGTCTGACTGGCAGTCATGATGTTAAGTTGTTCTGCCACGTAAAGCTGGAGGGTCTGAAGTGCTCGTCTCAATGTAAGCCCGTCCACGAGACATGTTTTTTGTTTTTTTAAGGGATGTTGATTTACAGCTCCAAAAACAGAGGAATTCTACCGCTGCAGGTGCAGTAAGGTTACTTGAGCTGCGTTTTAGGTTGGCGTGTTTGAAAAGGTCGAGCAGCTCCCCCATAGCTAACGGTCTCTTTAATGCAACCTAATGTGACCGACCAATGTCTTGTCAGCGTCTGCCAATCCTAACCGTCACTAGACGCTCTTCTGACAGTCTCTGCGTCCAAACAAATTACTCACAAGGACAATAAAATATTGTCCACTACTAAACATAGCACAATTCTGGGTCATACGTAAATAATTTATGATTACAATGAAATGCACATTGCATTACTTGTTTGTACATTCTCTTAGACTGAAAATTCCTCTAAATTCTTCCTAAATTTATAACAAAAATTGAAAATTAGAAAGATTTCATTTTAGAAAGAAAAGTTGTGGACTTTTACACACACATTCCAATTATTATTGATAAAGTCTACACTGCACGATAATAATTTATATACAGCATCTGTGTTTTTTTTATTATAATGGGACTGCCACTAAAAAAAATGAAGAGAGCAAATCATCAGTTGATTTTTTACTGTTATGTTCTAAACATTTTAAACATGAATAATCTTTTAAATTTTACTTTTATTATTGTTTCAATTGGATATTTGTTGATTTTGACAAGGGATTTATGTTCAAATTTGTTTCATTTATTTAAATATTGTATTAATTTTAATTTTAATTATTATTTTAGAATGCAGCTAATTCAATAATTAAATTTAATCATAAGAAGAATTAACTTTTTTTAGGGACAATTAAATTTTTATTTTAAATTGCCATGTTATTTTTAAGTAGCAATTAATTGGGACAACCAAATTGTAATATCAGTTATTTTTCAAATGAATAGTGCTGCCCTACTGAAAATAACAAAACCACTCAGCTGATTAGAAAAAATACTGTAATTTAGCCAACATCAGGAGAGTGAAGCAGAGAACGGAGGGAGTCTGTGGTCAAAGGAAGTCACTAGCACTTCCCATGTCCACCCTTCTCCTTATCAGCTCCCTCATTAGAGATGACACCGTGTACATGCATGCGACAGGCAGCTCGTGGTGCTTGCTGAGAGTCCTCGGCATGAGAGATGAGAGAGGTGCTGGGAAACTCTCTAATTGGGATCCATCAAAGGCAGATATTCTGGCCTCCTCTCTCGCACTCGCACTCACACTCTACATCACTCTACATCACTCTTCCTTTTACAAGCTCTAGTGATCTCTATCAACTCATGTGACATGTAAAGGGCAGAAAATCATGCCAGCTGGGTGAGAGTGCGGTTTGTATGTGAAACCATTCTGGAAGACCAAGTCTCAGCATCCGTGCACAATATTGGTGTAAACAAATTTTGATCCTCTAAAGTTGACAGTTACTGTACCTGCAACATAATTACAAGGCCAAAACGCACTTTGGATAAAGCATCTGACAATTGCACAAATGTAAATGAAAACACAGGAAAAGAGGTAGTCGGGCAGCTTGAATATTGCGTTTGCAAGATTTTTAGAGAAATGTTGATTTTGCGTTTGTGCGTGCATCCCACCTGTATCTCCAGCTGTTGAACGACCTGCATCTGGACCCTGCACTGGGCCGTACTGCGATCATCCAGGGCGTGTTCACTGTTCAGGTGCCTGAGAGAGAGAGAGAAATGCAAACATGTGATGACATATCCTGATACACAGTCTACTATATCAATCCGCGACCCGATCTAAACTCCCAGAGGGAGATCTGTAAGCATATTTGGACCATCTGCCACAAACCGTGTTGCTGACCTGCCTGATACAGTGCACACACACACACACACACTTTACGGCTGTGTCTCAGGCTTTTGGGACAGTCTCAAAGTTTGTGCCACGTATACTAACGTGCCAACACTACTGTACATGCCCGGGCGTCATGTCCTGACGACACACACACTTAAACCCAAATACAGAGGTCACTGAGGCATCAGAGATCCAGTTGCTGCGTCAAACCATGACTTCTCATAAACAAATAACCACATCAAAATACGAGCAAAGATAACTGTTTATTTTTCCATTTTGGAGAAGAAACATTTAATGGAATTCTCTTGGGATCACAACGGCCCTCTCAGAGGAAACCCCTAACAATAGTGGATTTCCACTCGAAAACACACTTTTCACTAGGCGTATAAACTCAATTTCCTCTCGCAAGAAAATAAAAACAATATTAGGACATGAAAGATGTGGAAAGAGAGTTTTCCGCTGAGGATTGTGTCATATGAGTGAATGCGACCATGCTGTTTGCTGAAAGTGAAAAAAACTAAAACATAGAAGTTTTATTGTATTTATTGTCACTCATCGAAAGAAAAGAAAATAACTTTAGACATGAACGTCTCTCTATATTAGGTCTGAACGAGTGTCCTAATGTCTGTTATTCAGTTGAAATGCAGCTGGAGTGGGATATTATTTTGGAAACGGTTTTGTTTTTTTGTCAGAAAGTGCCGTAGGCCATGAACTCTGAGTGGGAGTTGAAAAAGAGGGGAAAAAAAACACCTGGATATGACTTCATTTGTTTTACTCATCAAGCGCTGCTTCAGATGGGTGAGCTCTGTCCATAGTTATTCAACTCATGTTTTCTATATGAAGCAATCCAAAACAACACAACAAAACAAACAGATGATGCAGGGCTGAGAATCAAATGAGAAAGCAAAATCGAAAAAGAAAAGTAAGAGCTTAAAGTGATGGTGTAAGATTGGACACCAAGATGGACTCTAGGGTCTGCGATCTTGGATCTTTCCTTCACGCCATCTGTCTCGTCCTTCACTTTTTATTTACAATTTTCCCACACTTGCAATCACACAAGTCAACCCCTGCAAAAATAAATCCAATTCTATAATCCAATAAACATTCCTATATCCAAACGATGATGTCATGAAGCATTTGAGCGATGAGGTCATTAATCTCTCCAGGTTTGGAATTGGCCTCGCCCACCTTCTAACAACACACCTGTGAGGTTTAATGACTCCAAGGTCAGGGGCCACAGATATCGCTTCTCTGGAAGGCATTATAAAGCAAAATCTTCCTGAGGAGTACTTTATATATTTGTCCCAGACTAGTGATGCACTATATATCAGTACCATACTGGTTATATTCAAAGAAAATTTCAAAAGTTATCAGTATTGGCCAATATTATACTGTAGATTTCATTTAATCTTTAAAAACATTACTGAATTAACATCAATTTTTGATCATGTACATTATAATGTTGCGAACATGCCTAAATCCAATAAATTCACCAAATTTGAGCTTTTAATGTTTAATTTTTTAATTCTATAGGCAAAATTTAATATCAACCAATTATCAATTATTGCCACAACATGAAAATAATTCTCAGTTTATTGTATCAGCTGGAATTTTAATAGTGGTACAGTCAAGGGAATTCCTGCATTTTTTAGCACTCTCCTCTCTGGCGTGGGCGACCCATCGTGTTTAGTTCTCTTCAGTGGCAAACGGAAGTGAGTGTGACTGGCAGAATCTTAACCTTCGCAATACACAATCATCCTCATGATCCCGGCCTGCTTTATCTCAGTGACACCCGGCGCATGACACAACCGTTTTGAATGTCCGACTGAAGGAAAAGAGGGGTGCGCATTCGCTCTCTCATGAGAAATTAAACAAAAACAATGATGTCACCCACTCGACTAATCCAGGCGCAGATAGACATTTTTTCCCTGCAAGCACATAATGATAATAACAAAAACATGATCTCATCTTACTCTCCCTCTGCCCCTCTACACCCCCCATTTCTCTCTCTCTTTCTGAATAAAGGAACAGACCACAAGTTTTATGGCTCATAATAAACAGTAGCAGCGTTTTTCCGAGAGACCCGACAATGAGGCAGTGTTTACTCCCTGCACCCCGACAGGGATTTGAGGAGCATTTACAACGGTCACAGAAAAAAAAAAAAAGTCACAAACCAGCCCCGACAGAGGGCTTGAGTATTCTAACACATGTCGCCCTGGCATGCCAGAGAAAACTGAACATCATTAAAGAGCTCAGGATGAGAGTGTGTGAAACAGAAAGAAAGAGAGACAGGATGAAGATTAAGAGCGAATGAGTGTTTTAGCATTCTCACACTACTCTAGCTAGAGAGAAAGAGAAAACAAGGTCATCTGGGGATAAAAAGTGTTCCTATTATGGCCAGATTAAACTGACAAGACTTTTTCAGCATTTCTTGTACTGAATTCTGTGAAAGGGATTTTAAATATATATAAAAGGATGTTAAACAGAGCTGAGTGTACTACACTCTTCATGTTGTGTGTGTTTAGCTGGACTGTTTTTTAATAGTTTTTCTATGTAAACATTTGCTAGATCTCGCTGCTTTTTCTGTGTCTTACGCATGAGTACCACAAGAAACAAAGTCAATTTATAACAAGATCAACTATTGACATGCTGGCCAGATAATCCTAATCATGTTTAATTTCAAAACACTGGACCAATCAAAAGAAGCAGGGGGCGGGATAAACATCACTAGTGTATTATTGTAGCAACTGCTAATTTTTGAATCTCAAAAGAGGTGCTTAGCTATAGCCAGGACAACAATAATATAATATAATATAATATAATATAATTCGTCTTGCTTTTCTAAATACAAGAATGTATAACGGTCAAAAACATCCATCTAAAGCATGTTTATATAGACCAGCAATTAAAATAGCAGTGCAAAAAGAACACATTCTGTGTGAACATGCCCTTATTGGAAGCTGAAAGCATTTTTAAATTACCCAAACTGAACATGTATGGGGCAAGAGATGTATAGAGCTTTGTGAATGGCGGCGTTCGTTCAGCGGGCACCGATTCCATGTGGGCCTCATTTCCTACTATAAGTGGCAGGCAGCCAGATGGGGCTATAGAATAGACAAAAAGAAGGGGAGAGAGAGAGAGAGAGACTCCTCTCTTCCTGTCTTTAGCGATGACTAAAATGTTCTGACTAGGCCACGATGCACGGCACTGATGGCAATATCTGTCACCCCCTCCCTTCTTATCTTGTGTGTCCCCCCCCCGCCTTCTCTGCTTGCCCCGAGGCTATGTGAAATGAGACACCGCACAACCAAACAACAGCTTTACTCTTAAAACTTTCCCAGACTCTCCGGCTCTTTGATGTGTGTGTCAGCGACTATCATACGCGCTTCCCGCTCCTGCCCGTGTGCACTGAACGCGCTCTTCACCCCCGTCGCCAGGGACGACCGGAGGAAATTTACATACACATCTTTCCGGCCTGTCAATACAGCGGTCCCCTCGAGGAAGCACAGCTCTGGAGTCAAAAGACGATGCGAGGGCCTAGCGTCTCGTCAAAGGAAATAAACACGCAGGGATGTGACCGCCACTCATTAACGGACAAGAACACCCGGCTACTGTAACAGACGAAGTTGACCTGCCGGATATCAAAGGAGGTGTTTGAGGGAGAGAAAATAAACTGCAGAGAGAACGTGATTTGCGAGCCTCGAGTCCACTGGGGCAACGGCAGCGGCAACAGTCTGGCTCGCACCACAGTGACAGGCGGACATGTCAGGACTTTCCACTGTGAAGTCTCATTATTTTAACACACAGAGACAATGGGACTGTTTACATCGCCTTCCCTGTCTGATCTCTTCCTCTCTTTATCTCCTCTCGCCCCCCCAGCATCCCTAAAGACCCCAAACTGGCAAACACACGCACAAAGAAAAAGAGATGGCGAGAAGAAAGAAGATTGGGAAAAGGGAGATAGAGGAGGGGAGGGAGCCTCTTTTTGATGTCTTTGCTTGTATCCAAGAAACAAAAGCTTCTAATTGTAAATGAGCTAATTAAGTAAACCACTAACGAAGCGTGAAAACAATTTGCTTGACCCAGCTCTGGAGCGCTCAGGGATGGAGAGGCGGAATTATGGGAGCGGGGAGCTAATCGGCCTCTGACAGCATTGAAGAGTTGCGGGCAGCTACACACTATTTTCCTCTACAACACAGGACAGGTCAACAGGAAGGGAACAGAACATCTGTCTCTATGGTTACAAGTGGGGCATGTGTGAACTAGCTTCCTGTGCAAAAGCATTAAGGTATTAAATTATTTTGTTTAACTTTAGTGTATCAACACTTTAGTGTAAAAAAAGTTTAAGTAATATTAAAAATGAGTATTAATACTATTAGTATAACAAAAAAAAGGAAGGTCTACAATCCACACTCACATTAGAGAGAACTTTTTCTAGGCTAAAAATCATTGTTTTGCACCTGCAATCTATTAATAAAGAAACACTGTGATGTAAAATGACTTTAAACATTTAGTTGTATACTGTACACGAACACTGACTAACATTTAGCTTGTTTAAAAAAAGTGTTTATGCTCACCAAGGTATTTATTTGATCAAAAATAAAGTAAAAACAGTAATATTGTGAAATATTATTAAATAAATTGTGAAATTAGCATTACTCCAGTCTTCAGTGTCACACAATCCTTCAGTAATCTGAATGTGCAGATCCGGTGCTCAAGAAACACCTCTTATTATCATCAATTTTGAAAACAGTTGTGCTTCTACATATTTTAGTGTTGACCATTAATATATATATATATATATATATGCAGTGCCCTCCAAAAGTATTGGATCAGTAAGGCCAATTCTTTTATTTTTGCTGTAGACTGAAAACATTTGGGTTTGACATCAAAAGATGAATATGAGATGAGAGATTTCAGCTTTTATTTACAGGTTTTTTCATCTGGATCTGATACACAACTTCGAAGATAGCACCATTTGTTTGAACCCATCCATTTTTCCTGTTACCAAAAGTATTGGAACAGATAGAATTAACATAGATTAAAGTGAAAAAGACTTAATATTTAGTTGCAAATCCTTTGCTTTCAATAACTGCATCAACCCTTTGACCCACTGACATCACCAAACTTTTGCATTCTTCTTTTGTGATGCTTTTCCAGGCTTTCACCGCAGCCTCTTTCAGTTTTGGGGGGTTACTCCCTTCAGTCTCTTTTTTAGCAGGTAAAATGCATGCCCTACAGGGTTTAAGTGTGGAGATTGACTTGGCCAGTCTAAAACCTTCCACTTCTTGCCCCTGATGAACTCCTTTGTTGTTTTGGCACTATGTTTTGGGAATTATCCAGCCATGGCTTCCTGTTTCACAGAAATATAAATAGGAGGGAAAACAAAGCCCAAATTCCCTTAATCATCCATCACAATGAGAAAAACCAAAGAATATATTTCTGATGTGCAGCAAAACACAATTGACCTTCACAAATTAGTGAAATGGCTTTAAGAAAAGAGCTAGAGCAGTGAAAATTCCCATTTCCACCATCAGAGCAATAATTAAGAATTTCCAGAAAATGTTACGAAACTGCCTGAAAGAGGACGTGTGTCTGTATCGTCCTAATGCACGGTGAGAAGGAGAGTTTGAGTGGCTAAAGACTCTCCAAGGATCACAGCTGGAGAATTGCAGAAAAATAGTTGAGTCTTGGGGTCAGAAAACCTTAAAAAAAAAAAAATAACAAATTTGTCAAACAGCACCTACATCACCACATGGTGTTTGGGAAGGTTTCAAGAAAAATTCCCCTCGCTCATCCAAAAAACAAATATCCAAATATCGCTAGCATATTCAGTTATCAGACATGACTGGAACTTCAAATGGGACTGGCTTCTATGGTCAGATGAAACTAAAAAATTTGCTTTTTAGCAGCAAACATTCAAGATGGGTTTGGTGAACATGGGTTAGAGCTCTAGCAAAAACAAAGGGCATGGAGAAATCAAGAGTTTGAAAACCACCAGCGACACCAGCAACCAACAACGACCTGATCGGCTGAGAAAACAACAGTAGTTGATGACAGACAAATCATAAAAGCTGTGAAAATGAATCCTAAAAGACATGTCTGTAAAATCACCAACAACTTCCAGAAAGCTGGGGTGATGCTCGGACAATCTACTCTCCTCAGGAGACTTTGACACAGAATTACAGATGCTACACAGCAAGATGCAAATCTCTGACCAGCACCAAAAATAGAAAAGCAAGATTAGAGTTTGCAAAAAAGCACAAAGGTGAGCCAGAAGAGTTTTGGAACTGTTTATGGACCGATGAGACAAAGATGAACCTTTATCTAAGTGATGGGAAAGCAAAAATTGAGAAAAAAAGGGAACTGCAATGATCCCAAGCATACAGCCTCATCTGTAAAGCATGGTGGAGGTGGTGTCATGGCATGGGCATGCATGGCTGCCTCTGGAACAGGCCCTCTCAACTTTACTGATGACTTAATGTATGATGACAGTAGCAGAATTAATTTGGAGGGGTACAAAACCATCTTGCCTACCAATATTCAAGAAAATGCTACCAGATTCATTGGGAAGTGCTTCATATTGCATCAGGACAATGACCCAAAACACCCTCCCAGTTCAGTCAAGGAATTTATAAGGGCAAAGAAATGGAAAGTCTTAGATTGCCCAAGTCAATCTCCAGATTTAAATCCGATTGAACATGAATTTCACCAGCTGAAGAGGAGAGTAAAGGAAGAAACTCCTCAAAACAAGGAACAATTAGAATTGGCTGCATTAAAGGCTGGGAAAAGTATTTCAAAGGATGAGACCAAGAGTCTGGTGATGTCTATGGGTCACAGACTCACTGCTGTCATTGTGTGCAAGGCATCTGCAACTAAATAATAGCTTTTAATCTTTTATATCTGCCTTATGTTCAACTGTCCCAATACTTATGCTCACATCAATGAGTGGGATGAACTCTAAAAGTGCTGTTTTTTATTTATTTGGTAAAACATGTATGTGTTGAAACGGCTAATAATAAAATGTGACATTCTGTAGTTTTGTCTTATATTCATCTTTTAATCATATTTGCAAATGTCTTGACTCCACAGCCAACAGAGCAATTGTGTCTTTACTGTTCCAATACTTATGGAGGGCACTGTATATATATTGCGGCTCTACAGAGTGCACTCTAGTTTACTCTGCTTGTGTTCTATGACTGTGAAATACCTGTCTATCAAGCGTTAGCTCTCTTTTTTTCATACACGAGTACAGTCCCACAGCACTGGTGAATGTCTCACGCTCTCTACAGCAATAACCTTGCCCCCCCACCTCCCTGTGGAATTCATTCATCTCTGGTCTGTTCAAACATCACACCTGAACACAGCTGTCAGTCGCCCGGCTTTCTTATTGCCTGTCCTCTCATCCCCATATTTACTTCAGAACAAGAGACCTTTAGTTTACAAGTGATCTGCAAGCTCATCGAAAAAAGGATGAATGCACACTGACAGAGGGAAATGCTAACAGCCACAGACTTGTTTTGTGGGACACAGCAGGTCATAATGAATGCTCTGCTGCCTGGCGGGGGGTTTTACGTGAGTTACAAGGTTTGACATGAATGTAGCCCATTACATGCTTGTGAAGTGGAATTTGACGGACAGCTGTCACTCACTTGATGAACTGGCCCATGTCCTCGCACAGCGCTTCGCAGCCAGGCCACTTGCATTCGCCGTGTCCATAGAGTGGGTGAGAGGCCGTGTGTTCCTCATGAGTCAAACTGAAAGAGACAAAAAAATGATTTGGTTAGTCAAACTAAATGACTGTCACACTGAACTTTGACTCCAGTCTTCAGAGTCACATGATCTTTCAGAAATCATTTTAATAGCTGATTTGTTGCTCAAAAAATGTCTTATTATCAATGTTGAAAACAGTTGCACTGCTTAATACTTTAGTGGAAACCGTTAAATATATTTTTTTCTTTAAAATAATATAAACACCTGCTTTCTTAATCAAAACAACCCATTGGGGTGAATATATCAATACCAATTTTTTTCAGGCAGTCGGCATGGTAGCCTCACACACATGCAACCAATACAAAGCAATGAAGCAATGGAAACATTCTCGAACATTCCCTGTCTGGGAAAGCCGATAGCTTTGAGCCAGTCCTTCAGGAAGCTTCGAACAAATCTAGCTCAAAAGGATCTGGTAAATGTAAAAAACGACAGCTTTTCCATAATTGTGACTGACAGGCTTCCAATAGTAAGTGCATATCAATGTATTAAGATCTTGAACTACGACGCAGGTTCGAATGTCCTCAGATGCAGCCAGGAACAACAAGCCGCCATCTAATTACAAACAAACGTGGATGATATTCAGATGTTTCTCGTAACGGCGGGAGCACGGATAAGGTGGCTGCTGATGTGCTGACAGGGCCTGCTGGTGGGGCCTGAGGATAAATGTTACGGTCTTGTTTCGTTTGAGATACAGCCACTGTGTGCTCTGTGGCTGAGAAGTCTGGTTCGGGTCTCTCTGGCCCCGGCTTCTGTAGAGTCCCATAACGGATCAGCCTCGAACCCCCGATGCAGTCTCATCCAGCAATTTTTCATTTCGGGCCTGGCCAAACGCCACGGGCTAGCATGTAGCTTGGGTTTTTTTGTGAGGGTAGGGACCACAGAATCCTTTGTCATGTGTCTGACTGCTGCTAAGCATGGACAGGGGGCTAAAGAGGGGGGGGGGGGGGGGGGCGCGGCTTGTGGTGGTTGAAGGTCTGGGGAACTCTTCCCAATTCCACATCAGAGTACGGCTTAATATAAAGCAGCTTGCTAGCAGATGAGGCCCTCCTGATGCGGTGCGCACACACATGCTCCCCTCCTCTTCATCAGATGTGCTGGCAGTGGACGGCCCACGCAATTCAGAAGCTGCTCGAGCGCTAGACATTACAAACTACTGGCAACCACACTGTCCACATGTGCCATGCATTAGCCTCACCGCACAGTTTTTCTTCCCTTTTGAGTTGCGTGTATGTGTGTGTTTGTGTGTAAATGTGTTAGGCCAAGTCAGGGAGAACAGTGTTATAAGAAAACATGATGGAGGGCGCGCTTTTCTTTCTGTTTAGTCATGTCCATGTAGCATGACAGGGTGGGGTGTGTTAGTGCTGCTGGTGTGTGTGGGTTCATTTAACTGTAGTTTGGAGGCCCCACCGGTGGAAAAATGGCCATATTACATAAAATAATTACAGAACTGCTATAAACGTCAGACTGCAGCGCCATTTAAGTGAACTGCAAAAGTTAATTAAAAACTTGATAAAAAGAAATGCTGCTTAAAAACCTTTTGCTGTTTGGAGCTTTCATTTATGTATTTATGCAAACTATACATACATAAACTAATAAATATTACATTTTACTTCACGTTTTATTACATTTATATTTCATTTTATTTGATTTGTCATATTTTACTTTAGATAGATAGATAGATAGATAGATAGATAGATAGATAGATAGATAGATAGATAGATAGATAGATAGATAGATAGATAGATAGATAGATGAAATCTATCTGGCCCTGTGAAAGTTTGATAAATTATTTTATATAACAACAATAGCAGTCTAAGGTATGTCTTCATGTAAAGTAGATGGATAGGTAACCTTGTGTGTATATACATATCCGTGTTTGCTACTCACTGGGTGCTCTGCAGGGGAGCGCCTTTGGAATAAGGCGTGAGATGCTCATCACTGGACTCCTTGGTGAAGGATGAGATCCACTCAAAGAGTCTTGCTCTTAAGAATGGAAAGAAAGCTTGAGTACCACACAGAAGGACCACTTCTCTCTCTCTTTCTCTCTCTCAAACACACACACGGCTGCTCACCTCTCAACAAAATTATCACGGTACACCTTCACCCACTCTACACACACACTCATGCTAAACTGGCACAGGGGTGTCAGTCATGCTGATGGCATGCTATGTTCTGAGGAACTCACACGAGCACCAAATATCAAATGAACCCAGGCATTTTACATCAGCTCATCAAACGGCAACTGACAGCAGAAACCTTGAGATATGACGTTTGACAAAAATATCTATTTATGAAATCTGTCATGTAGCAGTTGGCACTCTGAATGCTCATGACAAAAATACATTAGCAGAGCTATAGCATATAAATAAATAAATAAATAAATGTATATATGTGTGTGTATATATATTTACGGGGGAAGTCGTGGCCTAATGGTTAGAGAGTCGGACTTGTAATCTGAAGGTTGCGGGTTCGAGTCTCGGGCCGGCAGGAATTGTAGGTGGGGGGAGTGAATGTCCAGCGCTCTCTCCACCCTCAATACCACGACTGAGGTGCCCTTGAGCAAGGCACCGAACCCCCAACTGCTCCCTGGGCGCTGCAGCATAAAATGGCTGCCCACTGCTCCGGGTGTATGTTCACGGTGTGTGTGTGTTCACTGCTGTGTGTGTGTTCACTGCTGTGTGTGTGCACGTTGGATGGGTTAAATGCAGAGCACAAATTCCGAGTATGGGTCACCATACTTGGCTGAATGTCACTTCACTTCATATATATATATATACATATATATATATATATACACACATACACACACACATACATATAATTATTTCTCACTTTTGCAATTACTTTCATATTCTTCATTTATCATGTTGTTGATTATATAAAAAAAATAAAAAATCAGGTAGAGTATAAAGTATGCTTGTGCATTTTCCACTAACCTGTCTCTCTTTGGAGTGTGCACAGAGTTCTGTCCATTTGGCAAAGGATGATGGGGGATCTGAGGTGAGACCTTGGAGGCCGAGTATGAGGTAGTGTTGGAGCTGTTTGTGGTCAGATCGAGGCCCTCATGTTTCATGGCCTCCTCTGTGCTCTGAACACCGGCCATGTCCTTCCACAACTGCTGCAGGTCAGTGGGACACATGGCTGGAATGGACAGAAAGCAAGCAAAAGATTACTACAAACTATAAATCTTTATTGATTACCATAAACCATAACATCCTAAAACAGAAAAGAAAAAACAACCACCTTTACCAATGCGTAAATGCTATAATCCATCATCTCCATTGAAACACAAACACAAAAAGGGGCTTTAAAAGCCCTTAGTCAACAACAGGTGACATATGATGAAACCTTCTCTAGACAGAGAGTTTTTCAGCATGTTTATTAGTTTTTCTCTTCTTTGTTGTGCTGAAGACTATAAGCCGGTGTTGAATGATGAAAGCTCCTTCGGAAAGCATCCAAACCTGTATCTCTCTCTATCGCACCTCCAAAGCCCCCTCCACCTCACTGCATCTTGAACAGTGGCCAGCTGGCAGCGCATCCCACCCCAGAGATCTCAAAGCCTGGCACTGTGCTGACATTAGTGTGGCAAGCCATAAAACACCAGGCACACACCTCGCCACACTTCAGTACGGGAAGGGGGCATGCCAGCGGGACTTGTTAAGTTCACAGGGCAGCAGAAGAAGGGACCCATCCAAATCGGAGGAAGCAAATGGCTAATTTCAGCATGTTTTTGTTATCTGTCAACATCTCTACAAATCCCCCTGGCTACCTCCATTTGTAATTATCACTGTCCCGACCGGCACTGCAACTCACTGGGTGAATTAATCTTTGCGAGATGCTCTCTTGGCATTTTTTTGTTGTTGTTTTATTTTCCCCTCAAACTTGCTGAATTCAGGATTGTTTTTTGTCTCTTGGAAAGGCAGAGGGGGTCTAGGTTGGGAGGGAGATTTGAGGGTGTAAAAAAAGCAGAGAAGGGGGGCCGCCCAAGTTTGTCTGGCTCACACTGTTCCCGAAAAGCCACAGCCTGCTACGCTATCTCACATGGCAAAGACTTAATAGCAATCTAAATATTATGTCTGGTCCGCCAGCATTCTTGTCCCGGACCCCGCCAAAACAAAACTCCTTGCCTGGCCTGGCTCTCTTCATCCCCCCACCTCCCTCTCTTCCCAGCAGGCCTGGGGCCAGGGAACTGATGTATGGCCACACTTGCAGCTACAGGCTGTTGTTCACGAGTCACAGACAACCTGACAGAGCACCAGAAGGCCACGGATGTATTTTAACCCTGCAAATAACTGAGCCAGCCTAGTGGCGTGGTGCTGTTGCCTTGGACGGGGGAAGGGAGGTGATTTCAGCAAGTTTGTACTTTTGTGAAAGAGTAGCCAGAACACAGGAAGTGGAAGGGAGGACGCAGGGTGGAGATGGAGCGGTTTACCTACAGTGAAGTGTTTTTGTATCTCATTTTCTTCCAAACACACACATACACAGTTGCACACACACACACACAGGGGCAGGTGAGGCGTTTCTCCCTGTGGTTGGCCACACACTCTCCATTTCTCACACACACATTTCACAGAAAACCAACCTCAGCTTTCCACAAAAGTGTGTGTTCCTGAAATTGTTTAATATTTAGCATTTAGTAGGTGGTTTATTAAAGCTGATGTGTGTCATGACGTTAAAACTTTACTTAATGTGCAGAGACTATGAGTAAACCATTCTAAGGTTGATTTCTCTGATATGTATAAACACTGGGGTGTTTTCAAAACATCCCTCTGTAAGTCTTAGCAGCCTGGCATAGCAACACTGTCTCAACCAATAGTATGAGTTTGGGGCGGGGCTAATGGTTTTTGACAAATGGCAGAAAAGGTTTTGGGAAACCTGCTTGGAAATAGACATTATTTTTTAAATTCATCTTGATGCAGCATAAGTCATCTTCAAATTTAAAGGAGAACTGTATAATCTCTGCAGAACTTAAATTATATGCACTACTGTTCAAAAGTTTGAGGTCAGTAAGACTTTGTTTTTAAAAGAAGTCTCTTATGCACACCAAGGCGGCATTTTAAAATACAGTAAAAACAGTAATATTGTAAAATGTTATGACAAGCTAAAATAATCGTTTCCTATTTTGATATATTTTATAGGTAGTTTATTCCTGTGACAGCAAAGCTAAATTTTCAAAATATGCCGATTTGGTACTTAAGAGACATTTCTTTTCCAGGATTCTTTGATGAAAGTTTAAAAGAATGGTATTTATTTGAAACAAGTTATTTGAAAGTTTATTTGAAAGTTTTGTTACTTGTCATTTTGTAATCTGTCACCTTTCCTTTAATTTAATGCATCCTTCTGGATAAAAGAATATCTAAAAAAAATCTTACTGACCCCAAACTTCTGAATGGTAATATATATAAAATATAAGCATTTATGCTACTGTGTTACCACAGAGCAGACTACATTAAACTTTCTGATTACCATCTAAATTTGATTAATATTTATAAGTAGATATCCAATGAGGCTGCTCACGAGTTAACATTACAAATTCTCCTTTGGTTTCTAATGTCTGCCCCCTCTCCTAAATACATGCATCATAAATCCTGAAAAAAACTGAAGAAAAGTTTGGCATGGTGATCACAAAACATTAAGCCGACTGAGTCCATCAGATCTGGTTGCACCCTTTGGACAGGAATTAAAATGGCTTACTGTAACTGTTAAGTGAATCTTACAAAGAAACAAAAGTCATCCCGACTAGCAGTCTGTCTAATGCTTGGGTTCAAAACTCTAGCCTTTCTACGGGAATTACTGGGCATGCCAAACAAACACGAAAACAACAACAGCGGTTGGCGCCACCCATAGATCAGAGAACAAATCCTTTTCAGTGGCAGCTACAGCCAAGCATGACTAGCCAGAAGAATGCGCATGGTTGGCTGGTCAGTCATAATGGAGGACTTCTTTTCAGAGAGGGATTGTGGGGAAATTCCGTGATTCTGCTCTGTCGCAGGATTTGTTGAAGGGATTCCAAGAGTCCAGAGTTTATTGTTCTTCAGACCCCTTGAAACAATGCAATAAGCAATGGGGGTGGGTGTGAGGGTCTATGCCAGAAAGATGCCAAAGCCAAAAGTTTACAGCTGTCGTGCAAAAATTATTTTCATCAATCTGCGAACCTTCCTCTGCCTTGTTCCTTGCTCTCTCTCTTTTTCCAAAAGACTACTTTTCTAAAAGCAGCCGTGTGCATATGTGTGTGGCAGGCCCACTCAGAATTCCGGATGACGAGTCTATGTTTTCTTAAGACTGAAATAATCAGAGATGTCAGGAGCAATGGGTGAAAATAAGAGTCAAGAACTATAATAAAAGACTGGGATCATTTTGGAGGCCCTATCGGCAAGAGTGGCAGGGATTTCGGCATGGAAACTGGAGTCGGCTCCCTGTTTGTTCTGTCCTGTTGAGGCTCTTGCAATGTTACGACCGCTGTGGAACCTGTAAAAGTTGATGTGTCTAATTTCTGCAAATGGTAGCCAGTTTGCAGTCAGGATCCATTACTGGTAGGAGCCCACTGACGAAACAAGGAAAAATGGAAAAATACATTCAAAAATAATCCAAAAGCTCCATCTCCTTCTGCAGGATAAGTGCGTCTGGAGCATGTAAAACTCATGTGCGCACACACACACATAACTCCCCCCCCCCCCCACCCCCCACCCCCCACCCCTGCCTCTGCACAAAGCCCGGTGAATTTTGTGGCATATTTTACCTATTATCCAAATGACTGCCTTCCACAAAACCAACAATCAAGCTTTGCTTTTATCTCTTTATGAGCTGATTAAGTTAACAAGCTTCACATGTGGCTCTATGGACATGGCTGTAGTTAGTCTCCGGGGGGCTCCATCCCGCTCTAATAGATTGAGATGATAGCTCATTGCCAAATTTTGGAGGAAGACGAATAAGGGATTCATTTTACAGCCAGCTTTATTAGCATTCAACATTTTGCGTATAGTAGTGGGGCAATCTGAGATTGTGTGTGTGTGTATGTGTGTGCGTGTCTGTGTGGCTGGGGCTGACTAAGGAAGAATAAGTGGGCGGTGCACGCAGGTCTGGCCTCAGCCTGAGACAGCCATCTGGTCCTGGCCTATGGGTATGAACACAGATGCTGCATTTATTTTGCACACTGCATTTCCTTCAGAGCTCCACTTTCCTTTAATAGGCATCACTAAAGAAGCGAATCAAACACTCTGTGGTGTTTTTCTGGCTGTTGAAGACAAGAGGAAAGTGTGAAAGAGACAGACCACCAGGTTGAGAGGCCTGTGGTTGTACCACCTCAAGCTGGGGCTAGACGGAGTCAGATGTTTGTGGTCAATATTGATGAGCTAATGGAGTTGGGGAAGACTTTTGCACCTTTAAAGTTATACATTAATTCAAGTGAGTCAGTATCTGCTATAAAAATGCCTGACAAAAATCCTAAATTCATCAAAATCTCCTTACTTCACAGTAAGCACATTTTCATAATAAATACATTAGATAAATGACTTCAATACTTTGACATTCTGTAATTTTGGTATGTTAAGTTATTAATTAGCTTTTGACTTGTTTTCTAGTTGGAATTACCGAAAGTCCAAAATAAAATAAATAAATAAATAAAATAAAATAAGCTACTTATTTTCATCTTAAAGGGGCTATGTATAGGTTTTTACTTAAAAAAAAATCTTTAAGATAGAGTTTTCATTTGTCCATTTATGAGCCAACCATAATGTAATAGGAAGAATGACACCTTGACTGTCCACCACGGTTGCCTCTATCAGCCTGTAGGCTCAATTGTGTCTGGAGGAGTCGGGTCCAAATTGGCGCGAAAATTCACAAAATGTTACGTCATGCGTGTTCTCGTCTACTTGGGCTTATATCCGTACGGCAGCCATTAGTAAGCAGCGGCAATCGCTAGCGGTAGTGTTTCAAATGGACTCTGTGGACGGAAAGAATAAAATTAAAAAAAGCCTTATCTAGTGCAGCGTCGGGCAAAGACAAGAGTCAACATCGGAGCGGCATTTGATTCTTGGAGGGAGCTCTGGTCAGCGCTGGGTATAAAAACAGACCCCGAGCTGGCTTTCTTTTTTACTGCAAAGGTAAGACATAGTTACAGGCCATTTGCAATATATTATTTTATTGTTTTTGTGGTGTAATGCTAACGATAGCATGCTAGCCAAATGTGGATGCTAGGTAGCTAGCCACAGGACCGTTTCAAAAGTTACTGTCTTTTATGAATTATCTTTATTCAGAGCACGAGTGCATTAAGATTGTCACTCCATAGAAGTATTAAAATGGCCAAAGAATTACTGGTTGGGTTGTTATATATGTTGGCTTTTTTGCTAAATGTATTTATTGGCTAGTAAGGCAAGGCTTGTACGAGCGTGCGCACCGAGAACGAGCATGAGACTGGCTGCAGTTCCTATAACGGCCACTGGTGTCAGTAACTGTTAGAAATTTCAGAACTTACGCAGTGCTGCTTTAACTATACAATTTTGTCTAATTAAACTAGTACATGTTCCCACTTGTTTACAGTATAAACAAGACAAAACAAGTTAAAAAAATCTGCCAGTTCAGTAATACAAAATACAGCTCATATTAAAGCTAATGTTATAGAAGAAGAGAACAAGTCTTATTATTGTATGCAGTGTTTATAAACTATTAAAAGCATGTCAACTGAAATAAAGAAATAAAATAAATATATATAAATATTAGGTGAAAATCTAAAACTAAAATGAAATGAGTTTACACTGAAGCACTAAAATTACTAAGTGGAAATAAATTAAATCTAAACCTGAACTAAATCTGGAAGAAAAAGAAAAAAGCTAAATAGACTAAATGTAAATAGTACTATTAAGAAACACTAATAAAAAAATACAAAAGCAGGTAAAAAAAATTAAATTAAATTATATATATATAAAAATATATATATATAAATATTTGGACATCTCAAAGAGTATTCGGATTGCATTTGTATGTGTACCTTGCTGCAGGCTCTGAATGGGTACTGTTCCTTGGCCCGGCTGTAGGTTCACCAGGCCCTGTCTTTGTAGATTCAGAATGTGTTGCTGCTGTAGTTGTTGCATCTGGATCAGCTGCTGCTGGAAAGCCAGCTGTTTATTCCCCAACTGCTGCTGCTGAGAACGAGAGAGAGAGAGAGAGAGAGAGAGAGAGAGAGAGAGAGAGAGAGAGAGAGAGAGAGAGAGAGAGAGAGAGAGAGAGAAGCATGTTACACAACAAAACAAACGGATGGGAAAAGTGAGAGGAAGAGACTTGGAGAGCTTCAGGATGGAGAGGGCGGGAAAGACGAGACATTCATTGGCTTTTATAAGCCTTCAACCTCGTCCAGGACATGTTTAGATAGGACATATCCTGGAATGGAGATATTTTCCCCTCCAGTCACCAAAGCACTTCCTGTGGTGGTAGACAACAAGCAGAAAACAAAATGCTGAGACTTGGTTCAAAGTGTCGAAGTGCATTGTGAATCCTAATGCATTAGGAGATAACGCATTAATCTGGGAGTGACAGTTCCATGTGGTCTAGGGCCGACACCAAAGACACGCTCGTTCATTCCTGCGTGTAGCAATCTGTTAGCATGCGGTTGGCGCGCAATTAACATGGCAATAAACAGTGACTAACATCTGTGCACAATGTTAAGAACAGTTCCAGATTATATGACATCAGATATTTATCATTTTACGATAAGGCTTGGCATTTTTTCACTATGCATGAAATGTGCTTTGTGAAACTTGAGAAGCACGACTCCAAAAACGTTTTTCACTGTTTCATAAACAGGTCTCAATGTGTGCGGATAGTCATCATTCAGCTATCAAGAGATTTATTTTTGTTCCAGCTGACTTCTGGTGACGTTTAACAAAGAGATGAAAAATGAGCAAACAGTTTTATCAGCTATGACATAAGCACGGTGTATTCCAAGACTATCCCTAAACTTGTATAAAAACATGACATGAGTGAGAAAAAACCTGTCAGATCTTCAGCCAGAGGTGGGAAGGAACATAAAAAAGGGCCAAGGTGAAAAAAGATCAATTTAAAGGTGATGCATATAATTTATGATGTTTAAAGTGTCACTGCATGGCAACATTGCCTCAACCCACTGCTCCGGGTGTGTTCACGGTGTGTGTGTGTTCACTGCTGTGTGTGTGCACTTAGGGTGGGTTAAATGCAGAGCACTAATTCCAAGTATGGGTTACCATACTTGACCACATGTCACGTCACTTTCACTTTCAATGACATTTTGAAAGGTGGGGCTGGGGGATGCTACCATTCAAAAGTTTGGGGTTAATACAATTATTTAGTTTTTGAAAGAAATGCATTACATTTCTCAAAAGTTACAGACATTTACAAAATATTTTTTTACAAATATTAAAAAAAAATTTTTTACATAAAGGCTGTTGTTTTGAACTTTCTATTTACCAGCAAATACTGAGAAAAAATAATGGTTTCCACAAAAATATATTAAGCAGCACAACTGTTTTCAATAATAATAAGAAATATTTATTTAGTTTATTTTATGTTTACCAAATCAGTATATTAGAATGATTTCTGAAGGATCATGTGACACTGAGGACTGGAATAATGGCTGCTGAAAATTCAGTTTACCATCACAGGAATAAATTACATTTGGAAAAATATTAATAAATTTAACAGAACTTTTGAACAAAATTGGACCTGTTTTTCTGGCCAATGGCGTACCTTGTTCAAAGTATGCATGATACATTTCACCTTTAAAACAATAAAGCAATCAGTACACACTCATTTCTACAACAGAGAGGTACAGATTTGGAGAGCTGTGTGTGTGTGTGTGTGTGTGTGTAAGGGTAAGATGGGTGAGTGCTATGGAATACATGGAATATGCCGATAAGGTCAGTTGGTGTCGTGGTGATAAATGTCCTCCTTCCTGAACTGGCCTGAGTAGAACCAATGTTTCCAGCTACACTCTTTTTGATGTTCCCTCGATGAAAGATGGGCCTTATCTCCTTTGAGATAACGGCATGAAAAAAGTGGAGGGGAGAGAGAAAAAATGTTGAAGGAGGGAAGAAAAATAAAAAAAAAATAATAATTAAAGGTAGTTTCTTAATCTCACTGTCAGAGAAGTGTTTGAGGCCCCCGCCTGGGGCACAAGGCCCCATGGGAAAGGGCCACATGGGTCAACATCAACAGAAAAGAAAGAAAACACAAGCTCTTTCCAAAACCTAGTGAGCTGTTTTGTTCCCTACATAAGCAACTGTCTTCAAAAGCAGCATCCTAACAATCACAAGTCTTTATAGATGAACAATTTGAAAAAGGCAACAACTCAAATAGTGCTTTGCACAAGAATCAACTCATAACTGATTTCAATAGCTGCCAAGCTAAAAACACAATACTCTAATAAGAACAAAAACACATTGCACACATAAATATTACTAAAATAAATTACACTGAATTATTTTTAAATATTTTTCACCACTTAATGAAATATTTACAAGTACTTAAACTTAATTATGCTACCATTTATAAGTTTGGCCTTTTTTGTAATTACGTGGGGAGATCACTAGAAATTTGGAACGGAGTGACTGTCACAAATTCCAGGGGCCGGATTCACAAATTCTTAATACAATTCTTTTTGACATATTTTCTGCTTATTTAACTTAAGAACAAGTTATGACTTTTTTCTCTCAAAAACATTCCTTGAGAATGTTAACTTTTTCTTTGACATTGTTCTATAGACAAAATGTAAGAATTTGAATGTGTGAAATGCATGTTCTGACATGAAATAATTTCAAATAACCTCTTAAAGGGATAGTTTACCCAAAAATGAAATTTCTGTCATTGATTATTCACCCTCATGTTGTTACAAACCCGAAAGACCACAAATTAAGATATTTTTGATGAAATCTGAGAGCTTTCTGACCCAACATAGACAGACCTGCCATATAAAGTTAGGGTAACCTTCAACTTGCCTTAAATCACCAAAGTTATGATATTTAATGAATTTATTGGGGTGTTTAAAATATTAAGCATTGCAGCAACACACTATTTTTTCTTTTATATTATGCACATCTTAATTTAATTTTTTATTTGCAACCTATTTTTGCATGCAAATAAGAGAGCCAAAAAAGAACACATACAAAAAAAAAGAAAAAAAAAAAGAGGAAAATATCTGAGAATGTCAATTTTCTGAACTTTTTTTCTTTCTTGAATCCAGCCTCAGCTCTCTGTGGAGGGCCGTACTTGTTCTCTTCCCTAACTTTTGAGAATGACAGATTCGATAAAAGCGCTAACAGAGAACCTTCAGTTAACACGCAACCGAAAGAAGCGAGGTAACGCCAATATTCACTATGTCTATCTCTCTTCCCTTCGTCCTCCTCTTCATCCTGGTCTTCTCTCCTTTCTCTTGCTCTGCCTGTTTGGATCCCATGGGACACAGTTCAAGTTCTTTAACACATTGTGTCTGCACGCTGTTTACATTAGATGCAGTTGAGTGGCTAAAGCTAGCTGAGTAACAGGCCTGTCAGCTTGATTTATGAGCACATCAAACAGAGTTTGGGCATGCCAGGCCCGACTGACAGCACTACTTCATTAGGCTGACTCCGGGGTGACTCCACAGCTCAACCGTCAAACTGAGAGAGAGAGAGATAGAGAGAGCGGGTGAAACAATAAAAAACAGAAAAAGAGCAAAAGTCGGGACTGATGATGCAAAAATGTGTGGCAACCATCTCTCCCTTTCTTCTTTCTGTCTATCTCACCTCTCAACCTGCTTGTGCTGACTGGCAGTGATATGGGCGGCAATTAAAGTGTATTTTACTGAGGGAGACCATAACGTGTCATCTCTCCATCTTCAACTGCTTTACAAAAAGTCCTGAGAGTTTGAGTTTCAAATTTCAATCACAGATTATATGAACAGGCCACTTGCCATGACTGTTGAAACTTTATGCTAATAATGACGAATGAAAGGAAAATAAAATATATTGATGACAAAATCGAGGAGGTGGTATTATGGCCAGAGATGCAGTTAGTTACTTGGCTTCAGGGGGCAGTTTTCTGTGCCATGTGGACCAACAGCATGGCAGAACAAAGAAAAGGGAGGTTTCAGAGGATGAAGGGCTTTAAAAGAGGGCTAGAGGGATATGAAACACCACACATACTTGTGTTGCTATCTTCTTTCTTCTCCTCATGCCTGACTGCTTCTTTTAGTCCAGTGCTGTCAGTGCACTCGTCCCGAGGGGAACACCAATACACAGCAGACAACACACGTGTAAACACACACTCACAGAGATGAACCCTTCAACATGGCCTAATATAGTGTGCTTATATCCGAATTTCCTTGCATAGATACTCCGGATAGCATCCAGTTAACAGTTGACATTCCACAACTAGGATTGTATGTTAACACCTAAAATGTACTCTAGAGTATATAAGCATGTGGAAATGTTTTATTTTATTTAATAAATAAAATAAAGGATAAAATAAGGAAATATATTTTAATGCAACATTAAAAAAATAATAAAATAAAAAGTAAAGTAATTAAAAAGAATAAACGCTTTTAATATTAATTGAATTTTAATTTGAGAAAAATAATTATAGGTGGCAGTACTGCATACTTCCAACATAACATAACTGTGCGGTGGGGCAGCAGAGTCTGATTTCTTAAAGCACACGTTAAGCTTCTACAACATGCCTATGACGTGTTGGCCAAGCACATTAGCATACTCGGCACAGGGCCATATTTTAGACTGACTAAAAAGGCCCTGAACAAACGTGAGATGATCCGCGGGGAAGAGGAGCTGACCACTGCCCTCCCAATTTAATTTCCCTGCTCTCCTTCCACTCAGAGAGAACACCATCTCCCTAGCTCCAATATTTAATAAGGAAAAATTTCTGAAAAACTCCTGAGGCCTCGAATAAGGTTAGTCATGCTTTTTTATACCTTTCCCCTCCCCTCTCACTTTTAAATCTTTTTCCTTTTCTTTTTTTTCCCCCTTGGTCTCTGTCACGTTCCTTGACTATCTGTGGAAATGTCAGGATACTGGTCTCGTTTGAAGAGTGTGTGCATGTGTGTCACTCTGTGTACGTGTGCTCTGGGCACCTCGTGCATTTGCCACGCATTTGCTCTATCAGTCACAATGTTGTCTGGGGCATATCTAACGGGTCTTAATCCCTGTCCTCCATGGCCTATAGCATCCATCCCCATTTGTGATCCTCTCAGTCACAAATACAGAGGACTGCGAACCACACTCAGCCTTATACAGCTCAGATGAGTGTTTGAGACCTATTTGTTTGCAGTAAAGTTGTTAGCAGAGTCCATAGACTGTAGATTATTCTCTCATTTAAACCGGTTAAGGGTAGCTAACTAGTCTCTTAACATACTTAGTGCTGGGGTCTGTTTTTATTGTTTTTTGAGGGCTCTTTTCAGATGGAATGCCAGCTGGGAGACTAGTTAAACCTGCTGAAAACCATCTTAGTCGGGCTTGGAGACAATCTAGACCATCTTAAACCTGCAGGGCTCACCTCAATCCCACAATCCACTAATTTCATCTACACAGGCTACTGCACCCTGCATCTTGCTAGCAGCTGTGCGCTAATCTCTGCTATTTTGATGGTTTTAGACTCTTTTCATATCTGTAAACCCATCTGACTGACCAGGTTAACCATTTTAACACCAGTTTAGTAAGGTTAGGAGACAAGCTAAACCGATATAACACCAGCATGAGGAGGCCCCTGCTGAAAAAAAAAACAATAGAACCCTGCCCAAAACACAATAGAAAATGTAATGGATTTAATGGTTATAATGGGAATTGTATTGGTTTTAATGGAAACTATAATGGTGTCTACTAGTATGTGATGGATTCTATTGGTGGGATGTTAAATCCTATTGGAAAAATGGCCAAAACACACTACAAAAAGGAATTTTGTAATGGTTTACTGGAAAAAGCTAATGGTTTATAATCGTATTTTAATAGAAACCACTGGAATTCCTGTGATGGTTTCTATTGGGCTTCTATTGTTTTTTTTAGCAGGTAGGCTAGCAAGGCTACACAGGCTTTCTAGTAACTGTGCAAGCAGCTATGTGCTAATCTCTGCTATATTTAAGGTTTTAGACTATTTTCAGATATGTAAACCCATCTGACTGACCAGGTAACCCATTTTAACACTAGTTTAGCAAGTTTAGGAGACACGTTAAACCAGTTTAACACCAGCTTGTGGAGGCTGCGGCTAGCAAACTTTCTCGTAACTGTGCTAGCAGTTATGTGCTAATGATTGCTATTTGCATCTTATTTAGATAGGCAGGCTGCAAAACCATCTGACTGACCAGTGGGAATGCTGGGAGACTAAATAGATTATCCTAAACCAGCTTAAAGAAAACTTTCTTAGGCTGGTTTAAGATGTTGTTTTCAAAGAGACGCAAACACAGTCCCCTAGTTTCAGTTTACCAACACAAGCTATTGTAACCTGTTGCTGTGTTTCTAACTGTGTTAGCAGCTACATGCTAATCTCTGCGCTAAGATGTCTGTTCATTAAGCCCTCATGAAAACTCCTTGATTAAGTTGTATCAGACATATGTCATGCCACTGACACACAAACCACAAAGTTTGGATTTCATTTGACCGCCAGATTAGCGCAGATCTCCTCTCCCACAGTGTGCAGGCAAGTGATTACGCCCTCGCCTTTGTTGTGCTGCAGTCTTATCCTCAGTGATCCAACATGATTCCCTCTCACCTTCATTACCCAGATAAGGTCCTTCTCCTCCTCCAGTGCATTAATTGACAATTAAAGAAACTCGTCGACTTCACCATAGTGGGTTGTAATAGGGATTTTCCACTAGGCTTAGCAAGCGGCGACTTGTAAATTAATACTTAACGAGTATTAGCGGGGAAGCCCTTGGTAAGGTTTGGAGCATGACTTTGGTCAATGGCAGAGAAATGAAAATCCATATTCCCCAAACGTCTTAATCCGCATTTTTGAATTGCTTAATACACAAAATGCAATTGAGTGCTTGAGAGAAGAGGAAAAAAACATGATGGCATCCGTCTATTTTCCTGTTGAGGATTCCACGTAATGCTCAGTGATTACAGAGCCTTTATAAGATCTGTGCTGTTCAATGCAGCACAAAATCAGTCATACAGTCATCTCACATATGAAAATACAGTTATTTTCAAAGAGCTGTTACTTTCAAGAGGAACTGGCCTCTGCTGTGTGACAAATGATGTGTCAACCATCTTGAGGATGCTCATCGGGGTGCTATGAGGGTAAAGTACACTGTGAAGTGCAATACAGAGGGAGAGGGCAGGAGTGTCTCACCTCTTTGGCCTGCTTCCCTGCTTGCTGTTGCTGGGTAAGGAGCTGAAGGTGCAACTGCTCCTGTTGCTTCTTGTAGTACTCCTGCAGCTAGACAGAGAGAAAGAGAGAAATGGCTTTTAATGCAATGGAAATGTAACACTGCAAATCAAATCAAATCAAATCAAAAATAAAATAAAATTAATCAGATATTAAAACAAAAAAAAAAAATATTACCCAAACATAAATCTTACTGTTAAATTGTAAAATGTATGCTTAAAAATATTCCTAATTCAAGATATTGCCTGAAAACTACAAAAATAATACTATAAAATGATTATATTTTATATATTATTATATAATATAAATAAATAAAAATTTTATGCTATTTTGTAAAGCTTATGCAAGTCAATTTATTTTATTATTTAAGATGTTTAGATATTTTACAAAATAACATTTTTATTTTTTTCAATGTGAGATTAAAAAACAACAACGCCAACCTCGATGTAGCAAGGACAAAAAACAAATATATGTAGAAAAAAAGAGCACTTCAATAAAACCTCAATAACATACATTTTCACAATGACCAGATTCATGTATTGAACCTTTTCTCTCCATTTTCTTTATTACTCTACATAAACCTGATAAAGGGCGTTTAAACATCAGCGCTTCTTCTATAAAGAGACACCATGGAACAAAGTTGCCCAAAACTGTCCTGTGGTGGTATTAAACGAGTCACATGATACTCGGCATCCAAGATGAGGTAGTCGGGTGCAAGGAGTAGCATATGTCTTAAGGCATCAAAAATATGAAAACAGGATAAAACAAGATCAGCTTCTTGCTTAAGGGCTAAAGTGCCTCCATAATAAGGCATTTTCATCTTTTTTCAGCATTCCTCTAAAAGGCAGCTTAAACACCTGGCAGGTGGCGTATGAATGTATCCTATAAATCATCTGTCCAACCTTCTATTGGCGTGGCAAACCTGACAGCATGGAGACAGGCTTCCTTATTTATGATTGACTGAAGTGAAACACACAACACCTGTCTGGGAAAAGGCGCTGGTAAAATTTGCCCTTTGCTTCTAATCTCAGAGCAGTTTTCCTTACCTGCCGAATAACAGTTACGATTAGAACACAGGTGGTAGAAACCAGCCAGAGTTCAGCACAAAAAGCCAATTTATGCCTTAAGCATCTGAGAGATATGAAACAGACACCTGCCTGATTCCTACACGGATGCTCCTGGCACTATCCTTCAATTATGTGCAGTACGGTTTATTATATACAAAATCATGCCATTGTCAAATGGAAAAGCACCTTTTATGTGTTTTTCTCATTCTGTTTGCTTGTGTGAGGGGTTTGTGTTAAGTTAATAAAGCACAAGAAAGGTGTTTACACACTGGTTACTGATTCAAAGCTCAGCTGAATGGGTTTCTATCTCCTCTACACAAGTAAACATTAGACTGTATGTGCTTTATCACTGTGAAACACCTCGTAATGGCACACCTTGCTCTGATTAAAAGCTTTGGGAACAGACTGAAGCATGTGAGAGTCATTGATTTTAAGTGTGCACAGTACGGTCAGGGGTACATTTCATTCTTTAGAACAATGAAGGTTATTAGACAAAAAACAAGAAACAGGTGTGCGAGCACAGAAAAGTATAGATGGTGTTAATCATTTACAATTATCAATGACTAATTCTGTGGAAATCTTAAGATTTGTTTTCTTTAGTTGCTAAGACAAACATTACTATTACTTTTTACTTTCCGGGATTGTTAACCGAGGGTCCATTTAAAATATAAAATCAATCAAAATACCTTAGTAACCACATAATAATGTGAATATGCGAAGACACTCATTTCATTAGAAGATGCAAAAATCTGCAAATAGCAGTGAACTTTAACTAGAAGTAACACGCCTTTGATGCTCACCTGGAAATAACGTTCAAAAATGTGTGGCGTTTTCACCACCAAAGATTGAAAATATTACACTTACAATAATACTCTTACCTTTCCTGCATTTGAAAGAGAAAAAAAAATATTACACGAGAAATGCTTCCTGCTATGCTACCATGCTAACTTTGCCTACTTGAACTAGCCGCTACTTTAAGTTTTTGCTAGGTTGTAATTTTAAATGTATTAAGTTACCAGTCAAGCTATCAGATTTTCACAAGCAAGCACTGGATTCTTGGAAACTGGCTTTTAAGCATAATTTTTCACCTCACAAATGTATTGTGTGGAATAATCAATATATTCTGTATAAAAACAGGATGATATTTAATAAAGACTGTGTAGAAAAGAATATAATATTTCAAAATTCATAGACATCGATGGGACTATGATTAGTTATGAAAAAATCTGTAAGGATAACAGTATTGATATTACTTGTATAGAATTTTTGAGAATAATTAATGGCATTTTGCCAAAGCTTCTACAGCTTATTAAATCATCTTTACAGTACTCTTCTGTAAAGGAAGACATTCCCCGTTTAATGATAGGTGGTATTGATTTGTTGGATAAAAAGTGCAATAATATTCATATCAGAACATTACTCTCTATAAGGAGTATTGCCCCTAAAGCACTCTTTTCATGGAAACGGATGTATCCTTCTTTATCTTTGTGTAACATATGGTCTGTTCATCATAATTTTGTGATACCAAACAAGGTTAAAGAAATTCATCTTAAAATCCTGCACAATTTTTACCCCTGTAAGTTATTTTTATCTAAGTTTATGGATATTCACCCAGAATGTTCTTTTTGTGGATCTGAAATTGAAACGATGCTTCATTTGTTTTTTAAATGTCCCTTCACAGTACCATTTTGGACTGAGATTTCCATTTTGATCTTTACATCCTTTAATAACCTCATTGATATTGCAGAAGAAATGGTCCTGTTTCTGTTGTGTAATACTGGCTCTGCTCTCTTAAATAATGCTGTTAAAATCCTGTGCTTGCTTGGAAAAGGTCATATTCACAAGTGTAAAGTTACTGCCTCCAAACCAAATTTTATAGTATTTTGCTCTGAATTAAAAAGTTTTGCTGATTCCCTGTGTAATTTAAAAAGAAACAAAAAAGCAGTTAAAACATACCAGATTTTAAATAAGATCATTGATTCGTCTGTGAACAGATACATTGTTTAGATGAGGTTTCTTACTCCCTACTTGAGTCAAAACGAAAAGTAAACAAATTGTTTTTTTTTTTTTTTTGCTATTATTATCTATGTATTTCATTATTTAGATTTTATATATTTGTTATTGTTCTTTATCTTCATTTATTTTATCTTGTTGGTTTAAATATCTTATGTTTGTTTGATACTTTCAATCCCTCGCAATAGGTTGCTTGTTCTTACACATTGTTAAAATCCAAATATCTTTGTACCTTAAAGTATGTTTTCACATTAAAAATGTTACTTGCAAAATATTAATAAAAAAAAAAAAAAAAAAAAAAAAACTAGCTGCTACTTTCAACTAGCTACTCTTTTACGGAGTCCTAAGTGGGACTGGCTCGCACCCACTAACACTGCCATTACACATCTCCAACCGTATCTCTGGCAAACCACAGCAACCACAGCAGACCCACCGCTGTTTGTTTTCAGGTTATTAATTTGTCCAAGAAAGCCTATTAAGATTAAAATCTCAGTTTTGCATGGATGACCTATTTGACATGGAAGTGTATGTTGACCGAAAAAGCAGAGCACGGAGGCCCTCGGACACGCAGAGGCTGCGGAGGAGCGCCTGGGGGAACGCTGGCTGCAGCTGCTGGAGAAAAGTAGAATTATGATACCCTCATTAACTCCTTATCACACATACTGTTTACAGATGTAATGCGGGCTTACTTAAGGAATGAGGTACTTAATAGTGGGCTACGTACCAATTTACAACACTGTATAACTTTAAAAAGAGATATTAAGAGATACATTCAGTGTACTTTTAATATGACATGAGACATGAAAATGTCTTTTTATAGCCATTACACATGCAGCTTTTTCAACCTCAAATTAATTAAAAAAGGCTAACTGGAATATTTGTTCTTTCAATAAATTAATGTCACCATGCAGGACATTTTAAAACTTATTAAAATGAATGCTTAACCTAAAATGTTGACCAAAAACTCGAATTATGCATCTCTGGGGTCATATAAAAACATAAGACTTTTGTGGAAATAACGGAAAGGAAAAAAATAAAATAAAAATAAAGCAGGAAACCCAGCATTCAAGTAAATGCATGATGTCTTTTTAATTTTTTCCGATGTTCTTTCCAGTCATTTGTGATTATTGAAAAGTTTTTTTTTTTTTCTAATTAGACAGATTCATTAATGAATCATTCATATTGCTCATTAAAACGAACTGATTCAAAAGAACAATTCACTCATAAATCAAACATTTCTATACACAAGTGCAATAACTGATTGCATATTTTAGAGCAGACTAGAAATGTATACTACATAAAGCACCATTTCCATGGCTTTTCTATTAATTTTAATGAAATAAAATAAAATTAATTTTCATTTTTTCCTTCTCCAAACTTCAATGTTTCCATGTTTTCCACTACTGTGGAAACCCTGTACTTCATACCAAAACCAACAGCCCAGATGTTCATCTGACAGAATGACTGTGCAAAAGACAGAAAGCTTTCATTTGATTGGCTGTCTGTCCTCAGAAAAACGTCTCTCAGGCTGACCTGAGTGTACACAACTCTAGTCTTAAATGAGCCTTGAACTCACTCATCTCCTGCAGTTTTAACCAGAAGAGCAGTTCTGCCAAGCAACACTAAAAGTCTGCATTCCCTCTACAAAAGCCATCTCACACCACTGCATCCATTTGGCTACCTGTCGCTGCGCCGCTTTACAGGATGTTGAAGGTGAGCTATCTCGCATCTGCGACGCTGAGCCACGGCCCTTTCGAACAGAGGAAGTCAGCGAGGCGTAAGGTGTGAAGCGAGACTCCATTTACCACACTAAAGGCATTTGTCTGGCAATATGTCGCCCATCTCTCAGTTTAAACGCTCCTCCACGCCTCGCTGCCGCCCGCCTGGCCCCGTTGCCTCTCGCCCACTCATTACCCCTTTAATTCATGCCAATATGAAGCTGAATAGTTGCGGGAATAATTAAAGAATAATTAAGGGTTTTTTAATGATTTGATTCAGTGGGCCCCTTTCACGTTAACTGCGCGCCTTGAAAGGCATTCACCTTAGATTCCCATTATTATGACCTTGGTTTTACTTAACAGCACAGAGAGGGGATTAAAAAAAGGAAAAATATATCAGCTGGGCTGTAATTAAGGGTTGGAGGGATGTAAAGGTTAACTCACACATGCAAAAGTGCGCACGCATACATAAACATGCACTTGCTCTTGCTTTCCTACACTTGCGGTCTTTGTATGTAAAATCATATTGGTAAGGGTATTCACATGCAGAAAAAAACCCAAAGCCCACTCATTCTCCCACACGCGCTGGGATGAGATCAGGGACGGATTGCTGTACGTGTGTGTTGGCAGGCTCTCTGATTGCTCCATTTGCCGTGCACGAAAGAGTGAGCATTAAAAGCCACTTCTCACGTGGTTCATCACCACTGCGAACCATTAAACCCACTGGCTTTTACTGGAGATGTAAAACGGCCCATGAATGGTGACTATTTCAATTTCAATATCCTCGTTAAATATAGAATAAAAAAAAGAGAGAGAGAAAGAAAGCGGGAGGAGGGGGACAAAGTGCTAAGTTTCTTTCTCAAATAGCTGAATTTTGATTTCTGTGAGCGAGCGACTTGATAAATTTGTCAGATCAGCTCGGCGCAATTTATACTTGCCTAAAGCAACCTCCTCCTCCTTACTACTAAATCAATTCTGCTCTCTCTCAAGATCATTTATGCAACCTTTTTCTGTCTTTTAGCTATGAATACGTTCTCAATCAGGGAGGTTTCAGAGACCTGATTTCTGCCCGAACGGCGTGTGTGAAAAGGTCGAGGGTGTGCAGACTTTTGGGACGATGTTAAATATTTGAGAGACGTGAGAGAAATGGGGTTGTTTGTTTCTTCATGTCTGCTCAGGGGCCGCACCTCTGGCCTCCAGGCGATATCGCAGCGAGATAGCAGAAAGAGAGAGAGAGACAGGAAGAGATATGGAAAAGTCTGGCTCAGCAGCTGGGTGAGAAACATTGCCCTTGCTCTAACATAAGCGCTCCCTGACCGCCGGCGAGTCGACGTGTAGCGACACCAGCCAAAGGAGGTGTCGCCAACACTAGTATGCTAGTAAACGCCGCTTATAAATGCCAGAGCCAAGTAACATCAAAGCCGGGGAAGATATCATTCCGGGCATGCCTGTGAGGATGCAATCAATGTTACACAAAATGCGATTACATTACACACTCTGACATCTACACTCAGGGCCTATTAATGGGGATCACACGTGAATGTGCATTTACTGTGCCATCCGACAGCACTCTATAAAAACGCTGGCAACAGCTGTTGGAATGAAGGTCGTCACTCAAGAGATTTTCGTCAATTTGGCAGGATTCTTCTATAAAACATATACGGCTTGAGCAGTTAGAGGTCTGGACAGGAGGGAAGAAGTTTTCTTAAGGAAGTAAAGAACAAAGCGTTTTATGTCTGAGTGCGTGTATATTTGAAAAGGTTTTGAATTCTTGTTTAGTTTGGCGCCTACTTAATATTTTTCAATTAACGTTAAGTTGTGTATGGAAGCCAATTTCTGCCACAGTATAAAAATAAATAAATAAAAAGGTAGTTGTTACACTTTTCTTCATAGTGTCAACTATTTCTCATAAATGGGAATTTATACATTACCATTCAAGCTAAGTTTTTTTTAAATCAAAAGTGACAGCAAAATAAGTAATAACTTTGTTACACAAAATTATATATATATATATATATATATACTGTATATATCTAAAAAGCTGGGTTTGAACTTTCCATTCAAAGAATCCTGACATTTGTTTTATTACAGTTTCCTCAAAATTATATTATATTAATCATTAATTTAAGTAAAAAATAGGTTAACCTGTTAACCTTCACCCCCATTTAGGGCCTCGCAGGTGAAAATAACCTACCTAAATTAAAATGGTAACAGTTTGTGACAAAGTGTGCTTACACAAACAAATTAGGTATCTTTGGAAAGAAGAGACTCTGGGCTTTACTATCTATCATCCAGAGTTGATAATGCTCAAAAAGATAAAAAGTTATAGGCACTGACGTGCCTTGAAAAATATTTTTCCACACTGAATGTTTTTTTATTTCATATACAAATACATGAAATAAGTCCTGGAGCAATCCAGAAAAGTAATGGATCGAAAGCCATGTGTCTCATGAGTTCATATTTCAAATTTGAAGAAGATACCATGAAAAATGAGGCTTCCATAGTTTTCTGTACTCCAAATAAATAAATTAAAAAAATATGGTTACCCATAAATAATCAATTAATTAAAACAAATTCAAATTAACAAAATAATGTCCAACATCATGAAATATCACGAAAATCTGAATGAAAGCTATCAAATCATACACACTTTTGCTGGAAACTGCAATGGCATATGGTCTAAAACAGACCCACAGCACAGGTTTTAAAGAACATGATGTAGTGAATAGCCTTCAGTAATATTTGGATTAGCCAATAAAACGTGTACCATTTGGTTTTTGTGTAGTTTGTGTGGGCATGTCATGTCTGAGCAGCCCAGACATTCACAAATATTATTTTAAGTTCTGTGTGTGGTGACTTGCGAGGCACCCGTGTGTGTCGGTGTGTGTGTTACCTGTTGCAGCATAAGGGCTTGTTGCTGTTGGAGTAAAGCTTGGAGCTGAGGTGGAGAGAGGATCTGCTGCATCTGCTGAGGAGTTATCATCTGTGGGGTCATCATCGCCATGGATACCGGCACCTAATAAGAGCAGACAGACCAATAAGTTTCCACATGCATGGTTGTGCTTGTATTTGATTATCACACTGTTACAATTGGTCTATATTCAACCGGTGGGTCATGACACTAAAATGGGTCACAGGTCTGTTCAGCAAAATGAAGCTAAATGCAAATTAGTAACATGCATGTGATAAAATAAACAGGTTTATCAACTTAAGATGCACAATTTGGGCCCAAAAACAAAATCACTGTACTAAATGACACCGTTACAGAGAGAAAAGCACTTATCCTTCACTTGAACATGATACAAAGCCATTTCTGTTTCTTTAGCATCATAAAGGAATGTTGTACTTCACTTTAATTAACTCTTTATCCTGTCATGCCAAAGAGAGTACACATAACATCAGCTCTGTTGACACAATAGAGCTCCACACTGCTTGCATTGTAAAACCCTGGCAGTTTTTCCAAAAGAGAGCGAGAAAGCGTGTTGATCAAATCTTCCCTTGAGTATATAGCCTTTATCAGGCTGAAAGTACTTCAATAAACATAATATTATGATTAGTTATCTAGAGAATCACATCTTTGGCAAAAATAACAAACAGTCTGATAAGATAGCTATCGGCAGGAAACAACTTGCAACAGTCTGGAATTGAGAGCGCAATTTGCTAGACAAGAACGAGGCGTAAAGATGGAAGGCGTGATTCTTATCTTTTGACAAATATGCAGAAAAGCAGAGAAATGGAAAGAGAGCCAGGCTCAATATTAAGGTTTTCTCTCTGCAAGCCCTGTCAGGGCCATTAGTTCAGATGTTCACTTGCCCTACCAACATTTTCAAAGTCCACACTGCAGAAAACCCTATATTATTTTTAGCAAAATGTTTCATATTCATATTTATATTTTTCACTTATCATGATGTTTTCAGTGGAAGCACATTAAAAACATTTAAAAAGTAATTTTCTCATAATGGCAACTTTTTAATTGGAACTTTAATTCTTATGTGTCTCACAGTTGCCTGTTTTGTTAACCATAATGTTAACAAAAAAGAAAAACAAAAAATCAAAAAACATTTTTTTTTATATATATATATTTCATTTTGAATTCAGAAGTTATGAATTCACACAAACACCTTTGTTGAAAACATATAGCATATGTTGCAAAAAAATTACTGATTTGTTTGATGCTTCCAAGACTATTTATTTTAACTGTTAGTTAAAAATCAAACTTGATTTAAATCAGCCGAATTCATCAATTTCATAACAAAAATGTTCAAAATATCACACAAAACCAATTTAAGTAAATTTCCATGGCATAAAAACACATGCAAACATGAACAACAAATCCAGTGCTGGCATAGTATGGCTAGTGGCAGTCCATCAACTGTCCAGAAACTCACATTGGTCATAGTTGTCCTTACTGTATGTGTGTGTGTGTGTGTGTAAAAGAGAGATGGTTTGAAAAAGCCTGAAGGCAGGCCGCCAGTACCATTACATCCTTTAATGCAGTAGGACCGGCCACTCTGTGAACTTATGGGCAGCTTTTTAACGGGCCAGCAATTTCCACCAGTACAATTTGCGGCTGCTTCCTCGAATGCAACTAGCGATCTTCCACTGAGACACACACACACACACACAGCCGCTCTGTGGCATTCCATTTATTTTCCTATTTACTGCTCAAGGGCCAGAACTGATCATCTCCCTGCAACTGCTCAATAAAAATAAAGCTATTTACAGGCAACGTCTGGCTTGAAACTGACATATGAGCGCAAACTACAATGCTGCATAATACGTACATTTATCTACATTTTCCACTCAAAGGGAATCAAAAAGACAGGCATCGCCGTGACGGCTTCCCAGTCCACTGCCAGTCCGATCTGATATTTGCATTCATTTGTTTTCATGTAGCGCCTGAGCGCTCATATTTTCAGCAGTTTATCTATTCGGAGCTCGAGGGCTCGTGAGGAGGGGCGGAGGTAGGGGGACGAGATAAGGAGAGGAAAGACGAAGAGAGAGAGCTGTCAGACGCAAATTAAATCTGTAAAGGGCTGATTTGACTTTGTAAACAAGATTGGCGGTAAATACGAACACTGGCTCTTTTTCCCGCCGGAAAGAGGGATGAAAGCTGGTGCTCGCGAGCGGTTATCGGCGACTGTCCGATACTTTATTGTAAACGTCCCAATCACAATCAAACGAGCCATCCGTATCCTTCACTATGAAGAGGGGGGAACTCTTCTCAGAATCCATGACAGAGACATAGAGGCAAAATTATGCACTCTTTTAGCCTCTATGACTTATGCACCACAAGACAGACGCATTTTATGGGCTGGCGTGCCACTCACCTTGATTAATTATAGGCGTGACTCAGGTGAGGCTATGTTAGACTAGCGCTTACAGCTAAAGCTAACAAGCACGGACACATTTCAGCTGATGAGATCATGCATATGATGCCATCAAGGGCGAGCGTTAGAGCATTTCGGCCCTCTGCCAAAAGTCAGGTACCCGCGTTTGATGACTTCTATCAAGGGTTAAGACATCAAGGGCCCTACAATTACAGCTTTGAAAGTGAGTACGTGCATCCAGGGAGGAAGAGGCATCTGAAACAAAGCCAGGGTGCCATTCAAGGCGAGAGCCCACAGCAGGCCGGCCGACCGGGGAGGGTGGGATGTGCTGTATGCGTGTGTGTGTGTGTGTGTGGTGTTTGTGCGCGCAATGGGGGACACAAAACGTGAGATAGGGCAAAAGAGGGGGCTCGGCATGGCGGGCACTTGGCGTCACGCCAATTTGCCACGCGCGGTTGCTTGTCACTGGGAAAGAGCGAAATGAAAACCTGTAATTAATTGCTCCTCTGCATCCCATTCTCCCGCGGTGACAACCCATACATTCTATTTTATACACACGTTCATTGACATTTTCAAGTTGCAGGCGTAATAATTACCAGAGTTATAACACCTTCTATTGCGGCGCGACAGTGGGATTGACGAGCCGCCTGAATGCTGAGTTGTTAAGGTTTGACGCCATTAATTGCCCCTATAATCTAATATCACAAAGGCGGGCCATTACACACTGTGAGCAGAGCGTGCAATTCGACACTACGGTTTCAGAGCAGTGCAGGAAAACAAAAGCGCGCCATTAGGGACTTGACGGCCGCTAACAAAAGCGCAGCACAATGCGGAATTATATTTTCATTCGGCTTTGTCTCTCGCCCATAAATGATTCCCCCCGTTCATTTGCCGCTGAATAGACCCAGTAATAGAGGAGCCTGAAACCCCAACCATTTGAAGTCAGGCATTTATTAAATGCATTTTTTTTCCTCTTTCTCTCTTTAAATTAACATGCGACGGGAAAGAAAGGCAAGGGAGATATTTTGCTCGATGAGCAGAAGCACAGCGGCGAGCACCTTGCTGTGAATTATCAGGACTGAACACTCATTTACTATATTTTAAAAACAGAGACAAAAAGCATTCTGTCTGCATGTGGTTAGAGCGAATAACAAGAGAGTTTTGTTGCGATGTGTTGCCAATAAAGGGGTAGAGATCACATTCTGACCATAGGAAGAGCGCTTGGCCTATAGTGGAGCTGCCATAAATAGACAAGGCTTTGAAATATATAGATGCATTATTCAGGTATCAAATGAATGTCAATTGGAAAAAAATAGGCATTGTATTTAATATAGAGCATTGTATTTAATATAAACTTAATTTACAAATATAACTTAAAATATGATAAAACATTTTATCATATCAAACATTGTACAGTAGCTAGAAAAAATCTTCAACATTTAAATCACAAATGCATTGTATTATAGATTATATATCTATTTGTATTACTTTTTTCATATATATATATATATATATATATATATATATATATATATATATATATATATATATATATATAATTTTCCGTGCCTGTAATGAATCAAATGGCATTTATAGTTCAGGGAGATCTGAGAATTGTCACTGATATGAACAGGAAGGCTAACATAAAGCTTGTTTTGCAATAAAAGCATATAATAACGGGCCTTATGCTATAATATAGCAGGTCAACCTTCAAGCCTCCACCAGGTCAAGGGTCATCTGGAGAGGGTGGCTCTTGTGGTCATTTTCACTTGTCTCATCCACCTTTGATCAGGTAGGGGGTAAAACACACAAGTCGTGGCCTAATGGTTAGAAAGTCGGACTCGTAATCCAAAACTTGCGGGTTCGAGTCTTGGACCGGCAGGGATTGTAGGTGGGGGGAATGAATGTCCAGCGCTCTCTCCACCCTCAATACCATGACTGAGGTGCCCTTGAGCAAGGCATGGAACCCCCAACTGCTCCCCGGGTGCTGCAGCATAAATGGCTGCCCACTGCTCCGGGTGTGTGTGTGTGTGTGTGTGTGTGTGTGTGTTCACTGCTGTGTGTGTGTGCGCACTTTGGATGGGTTAAATGCAGAGCACAAATTCCGAGTATGGGTCACCATACTTGGCCGCAAGTCACGTCACTTTCCCTTTTTCACTTTCAATATAGTAAATGGAGCCCATCTACACAAGCAAAACCTCTTCACACTCACCCGCAGCTTGAGTTTGTAAGTGGCATGGCATCTGAACACAACTGTTTGTGAGAGAGTGCATAATATATAGTGTGCATTTGATGACCATCCCCTAAAACCATCTCCACAAGCTTCTGAGACTGTCTGCTAATAAGCCAGCTTCAGTAGCACCTCAGTAGTGCCTCACACCACCATTAAGATTCACCAGTGCTGTCCGCATGCACCACGTAGAGCTACCCACTACTGACAGGGGTCAGCTTCAATACAGAGAGAGAAAGAGCAGCGGGGGAGATGGCCGTTCGCAGGGAGTGGAGCAGTAATTAGAGGGGCTATTTGAAGAGCGAGTTTAACTGATTAACAAAGAGAAGAAATGGGAAATGAGGGAGAGAGAGAGAGAAGAGGGAAGCCGAGCCGCAAGAAGAGCGATGCGTCCCAAAGGGTCATAAAGGAAGTAGTAAGGACAGAGAATGCATTCCAATGAGCTTTAATCTGACTTTTCCTTTTTTTCTGAGCTTGATAAATTACAATCAGTCTTACCAACCACCTTTCACTCTTTAAAACACAGACACAAGGACGATGATGTGAATCTCTCGTGACCCTACAGACAGACCTGCGGCCAGAGCCCCACATTGTGTGGTTTATGCGGGGTCTGAACCAGAACAAGTGAGAGTGTTTTAATACCAAATCCTCCTCAGAACAATATACTGTCAGTATGCCAAATGAGTCACTTTCATTAAACTAAAACCATCCGCACTTAAAAGTATTTTTTTTCCTCGCCCGAGCTGTTTCACTTGTGCTCCTGGATTCAATCGGATTCCATTAGTGTGGATATATGGAACGCATTCCACGATAAGTTGTAACCGTTTCTGCTCTAATGAAGTGACCACTCAAATTATTTGTCATTTAAAAATAGATTTGCCGCACATCTTGCCAGGTAATTCATGCTTGTTGCTCTTGGAGTAAACTAAAACAAAGAATTTTTGAAAATGATGCTTAAGATTGAAAAAGCATAATGGATGGAAGGGCAATATATTGAATATTGATGATATATTAGGAATGATTCATCTGTCAATATTTAATTAGACAACCCCATAAACATAGCAATAATTTAAATGCACTTTTTATTTGCCCATTAAGTTTCCTCCTTCCCACCATATGAGTATGAGAGCATTAAAACAGAAATGTTTTAATAGCATCACTGATTTAAAATGAAGTAGTAAAACAACATTAGAATTGGACAATTTTCCAATGGCAAAATGTATATTAATATATATATACATAAAATGGCATACATATATGTAATTAGCATAAAGACAGACAGACAGACAGACAGACAGACAGATAGACAGATAGATAGATAGATAGAGTAGGCTACACCCTTTTTGCTTCATGATCTCCTTTTTTTATTTATCCCTATTAGCATTTTCAGGATGTATATAAAAAAAAAAAGGCAGCGAGTACAAAGGTATAGAGGAGATCTTCATTTTGGGAAAGGTCAGCCTCCCAGTAATGAGCCGTACACTAAATTATGGTATTTAAATAAATGGATGATGATGAATGCATCTCCATTCTCTAGAGGATTCTTTGCCATTCCATATTACAGGGTAATTATCACATGTAGTGCCATGGTGCATACAGACGCACACACAGACAGAAGCAGCAGAAAAAGTGGGCGAAAGAGCCTCAAGTGAAAGCATATAAAAACATGTTACTAAACTTTGGACAGACGTGGCAAATCAGCTCCATAAAGCCGTAATTGGGACTGGCTGAGTTCTTGAAAGGCTTTTTATAGCTGGAGAGGAATAATATACTCGTCCATATAAAGGGGGAAAATCTGATAAACGGCCCTTAAAGTTGAAGAATTTAGAGAAGAGCACAAAGGTCTAGCACTTTAAAGACTGCAAGGGAACTCGGCTCAGACTTGGGAGTATGAATTACGACAGCGCAATGCTCATGTGGAAAGGTGGCTAAAGAATGACTTCGACTATGTAAAGAGTGCACAGTTCTGGTCATCCAAATCTAAAATCCTGGTTAACACGCAGGAAGAGTTTAGTTCTTCTAGAAAGCCAAGACAGGGTGTCATATAACAACAGTAAAACAATTGTTCCTCTGTGGTGAGCCAGAAACGAGTGGATGATTAACTTGTAGTCTTAGTGACACACAATCTTTAAAGGGACAGTTCCTAAAAATGCAATTGTAAGGGAAAAAGCATCTTGGACATCCTAGATCTGTTACATGCTCCACAAAAGAAAACGACAAACGTCTTGAGCCCAAATGTCACCAAATTTTGTATGATGCATCAATATTAAAATTGTATCCAATGGAATAAACCAACATTTAATTTAGTTTTATGACCAATAACCAACAAATGGCAGATATTAAGTCTTATTTGTATAAAACAAAACTAAAACAAACTTTTAAATGCTACAAGTGAATTTAGGCATCATAACAATATAATGCATAGTATAAAAAAATAGACATTAGATTTGTGATTTTCTGATGATCTCTTAAAGGGGTCATCGGATGCAAAACTCACTTTACAAGTTGTTTGAACATAAATGTGTGTTGGAAGTGTGTGTATACATCCATCCTATAATGATAAAAATCCCAGTGTTTTTTTTTTTTAATCCCTATTTTAAAATCCCCTCTCTCAAATCAGGCTGTTCTGAGATTCTTGTCAGAATGACGTAGTTCTGCGCAGGCCTCTCCCACGATAGCTGATTGACAAGGCCATCTTACCTTAGACCCGCCCTTGTCATCAGTCCGCCATTGTGTCGACTCCAGTGCAGGGGAAGATAAGAATATCCCTGATTAACCGATTGAGGTGTTTTGCTGTTGGATGCAATAATGAACATAGCAGTCGTCATTTACTCCCGACATCTGAGCTGCTGAAGACGCTGAGGATTATCTTTCATTACTTTCATTTTGCAGCATATCTTTATTATTACTTTCATTTTGAAGGGAATGCGCCGATCCCGATCTGTCTAAACACATCTATGTTCGGGCGAATCATTCGTGATCCAGCTTCATCTACAGAAGAAGTTAGTATAAGGGTTTTTTTATGAATCTTTGCAAATCGCCTTTCCTAATATAAGCTAGTTAGTAAGTTTTGCGGCTGAAGTTTACAGTCTGCTCGTCACTCCACGGAAGAGAGGGGCGGGTCAGCAGAGCTCATTAGCATTTAAAGCAACATGGACTAAAAAACGGCTTGCTGAAAACAGAGCTGATTTTGACAGGGTAAAGAAGGTGTTTTTTACAGTACCATTGAGAAATTTTAACCAAAGTATGTTATAGACTTTTCATTAAGATCCTTAAAATCATAACTTGTGTAAAATGGCCATCCGATGACCCCTTTAATTATTAGTGTTTTTAAAGATTAATTTAAAATGAATGTTGGATGACGCGAATGTTAAAAAAAAGGGAAATCAGAATGCACTAAATATCCAATACAACCTATCTATACGAACATTTCTAAGCTAATAACCAATATATCATGCATCCCTATTTTAATATATGTGATAATCACAAAAGATGAGTCATACAGTATATGTATTACATAAAAGCATGATTCTGAAAAAAGCTTGGGATCTGACAATAGGTGGCGCTATAAAACATGGCAAATATGAACATTTACTGTGTGTGCGCACATGTGTAATGGAGAAAGATGGAGGCTTATAAAGTTATAATGAATATATAAACACCACAGTCAGTCAATCTCAACGATCCGTCTTCAAGCTCACCGGCAGATCGCAGGGACCCTGGAGTGGGAGGGAAAATTGAAAAAAATGACAAGGAGACGACTAGAGGAGACATCACACGCAGGCATCCATGCACATGCGGGACAACATTCTAGCGCTGTTTACCCCCGTCAAAAAGAATTACTCACCTCAGCGATGGAGGACTGCTAGACTGCCAAACCGCAACCCACAACTCACACTCTCTAATTCTCTCTCCTCCTGCACTAGAGTACCAGCAGTCTGTGCTGATGGCCATTATGATCAGTTTATTCACGGGTGCGCTTGTGAGTCTACTGCCCGCGGGCTCAAGCTGGTAAACAAGCCGTCACATCTCATTTACACAACAGCGCCATTAATCGCCTCGCAAACCAATTCCAAGTGCTGGGCCGTGAGGCAAGAGGGAGACTCCGGGGAGGGAGGATGGAGGTTAAGGCTTGGGTTGTGGAGTCTCGGAGGGGTCCGAGACAGGGGGCAAACAAGGAGAGAAGGGCTGGAGGAAGGGTGTACCCAAACAAAAACGGGAGGGACGGGGGATTCCAGATACGAGGGGGAGTTACTAAGATTGTGCCACAAGAAAAAGGCTCAAGGAACCATTTAAAATCTGAAATACAACGATTTCTGTAGGAACAACACTGCAAGGAGAAGACTTGTTGTTTGGATATAATTATGTTTATATATTATATACTTGTTAATATTTTTATTATTTTAATAATATGTATATGAATAAACTATAAAATGTATAAAAATATATTGTAACAAATTCATACCTTTATATTTTATATTTAAGATAACTGAATATTACTTGCATTTAAATAAAATTGAAAAGTGGGGTGGCCAACCCTAGGCTCTACCCCTGCGTTAACGGCGTTAAATAATTTTAACACGTTAAACTGAAAAATGTAATCGCTTGCGTTAACACGCAAATTTTGACAGCACTAATATAAATATATATATATATAAATAAATACAAAAAATAATAGAAACTAAAAATACATGATGCATAATAAGTTGACAATGTCAGTATGTATTTATATATATATTTTATATATTATTAATTTTATACAGTGGTGTGAAAAAGTGTTGGCCCCCTTCATGATTTATTATTTTTTTTCATGTTTGTCACACTTTAATGTTTCAGATCAAACTAATTTAAAAATTAATCAAAGATAACACAAGTAAACACAACATGCAGTTTTTGAATGAAGTTTTTTTTTATTATGAAGGGAAAACAAAATCCAAATCCACATGGCCCTGTGTGAAAAAGTGCTTGCCCCCTAAACCTAATAACTGGTTGGGCCACCCTTAGCAGCAACAACTGCAATCAAGCGTTTGTAATAACTTGCAATGAGTCTGTTACAGCGCTGTGGAGGAATTTTGGCCCACTCATCTTGGCAGAATTGTTGTAATTCAGACACAGTGGAGGGTTTTCGAGCATGAACTGCCTTTTTAAGGTCATGCCACAGCATCTCAATAGGATTCAGGACAGGACTTTGACTAGGCCACTCCAAAGTCTTTATTTTGTTTTTCTTCAGCCATTCAGAGGTGGATTTGCTGGTGTGTTTTGGATCATTGTCCTGCTGCAGAACCCAAGTTCGCTTCAGCTTGAGGTCACGAACAGATGACTGGACATTGTCCTTCAGGATTTTTTGGTAGACAGCTGAATTCATGGTTCCATTTATCACAGCAAGTCTTCCAGGTCCTAAAACAGCCCCAGACCATCACACTACCACCACCATATTTTACTGTTGGTATGATGTTCTTTTTCTGAAATGCTGTGTTACTTTTACGCCAGATGTAATGGGATACACACCTTCCAAAAAAGTTCAACTTTTGTCTTGTCAGTTCATAGAGTATTTTCACAAAAGTCTTGGGGATCATCAAGATGTTTTCTGGCAAAACTGAGACAAGCCTTCGTGTTCTTTTTGCTCAGCAGCGGTTTTCGTCTTGGAACTCTGCCATGCAGGCCATTTTTGCCCAGTCTCTTTCTTATGGTGGAGTCATGAACACTGACCTTAACTGAGGCAAGTGAGGCCTGCAGTTCTTTAGATGTTGTTGTGGGGTCTTGGATGAGTCATCGCTGCGCTCTTGGGGTAATTTTGGTCGGCCGGCCACTCCTGGGAAGTTTACCACTGTTCCATGTTTTCACCATTTGTGGATAATGGCTCTCACTGTGGTTCGCTGGAGTCCCAAAGCTTTAGAAATGGCTTTATAACCTTTTCCAGACTGATAGATCTCAATTACTTTCTTTCTCATTTGTTCCTGAATTTCTTTAGCTCTAACATGATATGTAGATTTTGAGGATCTTTTGGTCTACTTCACTTTGTCAGGCAGGTCCTATTTAAGTGATTTCTTGATTGCGAACAGGTGTGGCAGTAATCAGGCCTGGGTGTGGCTAGAGAAACTGAACTCAGGTGTGATAAACCACATGGGTTTGGATTTTGTTTTCCCTTCATAATAAAACACTTCATTCAAAAACTGCATGTTGTGTTTACTTGTGTTATCTTCGATTAATATTTAAATTTGTTTGATGATCTGAAACATTAAAGTGTGATAAACATGCAATAAAATAAAAAATCAGGAAGGGGGCCAAGACTTTTTCACACCACTGTATAAGAACATTTAAATATAAATAAATACAAAAAGATCTAAATAAATTAAATATATAATTATAATATTCAAACAATGCCTCTACGTCAAAATAACATCGTCAGACCCCTCAACATAACCCTGTCAGGGTTTATTTTATGATAATGTCCAAATATACATTATCCCTTACTACTTATAATGTTGCAAACTGGTAGCAGTGTTTGATAACATGGCTGTAGCAAACCCCACTCGCAGTTACACATCTAAACTGTTGCCTCTCTCTCCTTACTAACCCTTATGATCACCTTTCTTCTCCACCATATCACACGCACTTTGCAACGGTGCTAAACTGCTACATACTAACTCTCCTAACCATATATTTACCTTTCCCCCATCAAGCTAAAGCAGAATGTGTTCATCAACACATGAACAGGAGAACAAAATGCCTCCACTGTTCCACCAGAATAATTCTCTTCTCTTAATCCTGACAGGAAGGGCCAAGAGGTCACATTTCTCAGGTGGGAGCGATAAGGGAAGCTAGGTGGGGTTAGCATGGGGGGGGGGGGGGGGGGGGCTTTTAAACAGTCACACTGCCACCTTCAAAAAGCCTGGAAGATATTAGCCTACATGTGGAGAGTGAAGGGTCACTATTGAGCGGGACGCGATGCTAAAGAGGCCTGTCATTTTAATAACAGGCCCGCTGAAAGGCTGCAGGCGCTGTTACCAGGTGGCTCTGTGATGATGTCTTCCAGGCTATATAGAGGGGTCCTGGAGCACACAGCCACCTTTTCACAAGCTAATTTGTCTAAAACCCCCATCGCCGCCCGTCCCCCCAAGTTAGCCCCATTACCTCCCACAGGTATTTATCATATCGCGCTTCTTATACAGTACATGGTGGCGGTGTGGGCAGTTTTGTTTGCGATGGCTTGTTGTTATGTGCGCGGTGTGTAATAAAAGCCAGCCACCGGGGGCTGCAGGGCTGAATGACTCCAGAGAAGCAGAGAATTCTGGGCTGTCACTCGCTTATTTTCATCCAGTTCAGAGCTGGCGTCTGGGGACAGCATTCTCTGACAGCGTTCGGACAGCATTCGGACAAATGAAAATCCGCCGTTGCACGAGTGCCCCGAGTCGGGCAAGTTCAAGTGGAAAATCTCCCCACCACTCCGTCTTCCATATCCCTCTTCCATTAGTCCCTCGCTTTCCGCGGACGTCCCTCGCACACGCACATGTGGCTCTATCTAACGCATCACTGCCCCAGAATAAAAATGACAACAAATTTCCAGTGGAACACAACAGAAGAGATGACTGGGGTGCGGAAATATAAAAGCCCATTATCGACCGCGTTCATTACACTTTTCACTCATGTTTCAGATCAAAAAATGGACTTTTACACTTCACTGCTCAAACCCAAACTCTGAAACGGCCACCGTGGCCCTGGGTGTTTCTCCTCTCACTCTCTCTCTCTCTCTCGCCGTCTTCAATCTGTCAGGCCTCTCGCATTCTGGGTCACCCTCACTAACCTTCTCTCTCTTCAAAACAGCCTCTTTGAAAAGGGAAAAAAGTGCCAACTAAGCATTTCCACTTAAATGGACAAAACAGAGTTTTCGAAAATAAAAGTTCAACAAAAAGGGCTCCGTCCAGTATGGATGGTCTTTTTCCCCATTGATTTGAGATGTCTATATACATGTCGGTTTCCAAAAAAACACCAAAGAATTCTTATCAAAACCTGCTCTTAAGTGGCTATTTGCATGATAAGCGCTGCATTGTGTTTTACTGTGATGAAGAACAAACACAAGAGGTAAATTTTCATTAGGGTCGAAGTGCTTTCAAAGTTCATGCTGTAAAAATGAGCCCGAGGTTCTAGACCACACAGAGGTGGAGGATCCAGCTGGCGGCACTCATCTCTCCATAGGATCATCTCGGATGTGGTGCTCCCATCACCCAGTGCTACCCTGGCAACGCAGCCTCTCTATCAACGCTCAAGAGAAGGAAACTAATTAGCATGACTCTAATGAGTCTTTTCATTTTTTTTTTTATTAAACGAGGTCCTCAATAATAAATGAAAAGAGGACACTTTTTCTTTTCAATTACCTACAGAGATGGGACTGGAGCCACGTGTGTGCATGTAAAATGGGTCTATATAGCCATGATGATAAATTCTATGTCCTTTTCATCACCTTATACACACAGATAAAAATAGTCCTACAGTGTAATGGAGCCTTTAAAAAGTGTGGATTTTATTATGCTGTTTCATTGAATCATCAAGAAAAAAAACGTTTACATACTGTATATATCTACAGAAGAGAGTCAATCTATGATTCTTCAGCCTTGACTGTGCCAAAAAAAACAGCCAAGGTTCTGGAAGATACAGACAAAAACCTCTGTAACGTATCTTCTGCCGCCTTTGTCAGTGATGAAGAGGAAAAATTAATTATCAGGCACCAAAATACTTTTTTATTCATCACACTGCATTCACATCTTCAAAAAGACCCTGCAAGGAGTTAACCCAACTGGCGGCCATCTTCTGTCAGGCTCAGTTCCTTGACTAGTTTAAATTACTTCCATGCCCTGCTTTCCCTGCTATTGGACAACAGCTTCAAACACCCTGCTGAACCTGAGGCCTTTTAGAAATTATTAAAAAACATTTGAAATAAGACCCTGAGAGTTAAAAGGGCAGGTGATATAACAGTAAGAGTCACTTGATGGCTAGCTGTCAAACGGCTGAAGGCCTTTTCGTAATTTAAGCTTAAGTGGCATGAAGCATCACAACAACAACAAAAAATCCAGTCCTCCAACATGACTCTTACATCTACATGCCTGACATTTTTCTTGTTTCAGAGTCAAGAGTAATGGAAACATTGCGCATTGAGACAAACAAGGGCCGGTCTGCAGTCCCTTAAACTGTACATCAGAACTAGGAATGTACAGAGAGTGTGGCAGGAAAGGGTCGGGGTTGAGGGTTGATGTCCTGGAGCAGTGGATGAGAAAGTGACACTACAAAGCAAAATATCAGGGCTCACCTTTATCAGTATTCAGGGTGGCCTTGTGGTGAGATGGGAAAGACTTCTCCCTAGAAGTCCAAACAAAAAGCCTCACCTGCGGCTCTGCTGAGGGTCATGGGTCGACAGAGGTCAGTGGATCAGACTATAGAGTTCATCAGTACACATCAAATCATGGTGTGTGAACACTGCTTTATAACATCCAGCCTGAGAACACAGTAGTCTATAAGCTCTGTAACTCCATTCAGAGAGAAAACGTGATCAGCTCTTGAGTAAAACTTCACCAAAAGACACTTCTGATCCCTAGATATGTTTAGAGCCCTTTTCAGTGCAAGTCTTCTCTTCAAAAAAGTGAAATGAAACTAATATCACAAGTCTCCTAAACAAACTGCATGTTTTGAGATATCATTCATGTTTGTAGCCTAAAGAATACGGGACGAGTTATGTACTGAAGTTAATACTTAAAGGGAAAGATAATCCAAAAATGAAAACAATGCTGTTTTCAAACCTGTATGACTTTCTTTCATCTGTGGAGCACAAGAAAGTCTAGTGATTTATTTTATATCTTCTTTTCTTTTTTTATCTTCTTTGGGTTCCACAGAAGAAAGTAAGTACCTTTTGTGTAAATTATCCTTAAGCAATGATAAAAGTGATGCTTGCTTTAGCACACACCACAATTTAAACAGGAAAGGAGCGAAACCTGTTCAGTAAGCCACATCAGTCATCAAAATGTCCATCGACAAAAAAGCAACTTGTGGAAAAAAGGAACTCTGATAAAAATGTTCCCTTGATTTTCCTCTTTTTGACTTTTCTTTAGCTCAACAAGCACACTGAATCAAACTTCAACCCAGGGTTCAATCTAATTAGTGTGGTTTGTTAATTAAATGAGTGTGCCACTAACGAGGTAACCTGCTGTTCCTTGATAATGTTAATTACCCTGAAGGGAAAACCTCTCAACACGGTCATTTAAACTGTCAGCTAGCATTCCTCCTGGATTATTGATGATTTGAAAAACTCTGGGCAGCTCTCATACACCCCTTTTTCACGTTCATTCACTTGCACTCTCTACTTTTCACCTCCGTGCTTGTTTTGACTGCATCTACCCCTTTTCCTGCTCCTTATTAGGGGTTGCCTTGTTCATCTTCCTCTCTCCTCCATCTCTATCAGGCTAAATAAAAAGCGCACCCTTATGTGCCAGTCTGTGTTAGTCTCACAACTGTGTTTATACAGGAGGAAGTATGTTTCATGAGTCTGATAGCAAAGCTTTATTCTGGTACAAACATGTGAGTGCGTCTTGTCACATTTGACGAATGTGCTAAAGCAGGCAGTTACTACAACTGGCCCAATTCAACATGGCAGGCCTGAGGACTGCATATCTTACAGACAGCAAGAAACACCAATATAAAGCATAACTAACCTGCAAACAAAATGCACATTGTTTTACACACAAACATACATACATATATATATAATATATATATGTGTGTGTGTGTGTGTGTGTGTGTGTGTGTGTGTGTGTGTGTGTGTGTGTGTGTGTGTGTGTGTGTATGTATGTATGTATGTGTGTGTAATACAATGTGCATTTTGCATGCAGGTTAGTTATGCATATATATATATATATATATATATATATATATATATATATATATATATACACACACACACACATACATACACACACGCTCAATACGTTTGAGATCAGTAAGATTTTTAATGTTTTTTAAATAAGTTTCTTCTGCTTATCAAGGCTGTATCTTTTAAATAAAAAATACAGAAATTATTTTGTGAAATATTATTGCAATTTAAAATAAGTTTTCTATTTTAATATACTTTAAAATATAATTTATTCCTGTGATCAAAGCTGAATTTTCAGGATCATTACTCCAGTCTTCAGTGTCACATGATCTTTCAGAAATCATTCTAATATGCTGTATTATAATCAATGTTAGAAACCGTTGTGCTGCTTCATTTTTTTTTTTGGGGACCTGTGATTTTTTTTAGGATTCTTTGATTAATAAAAAGTTAAAAAAAGAACAGCATTTATTAAAAAAAATAAATGTTGTGTTACAATATATAATGCTATTCAAAAGTTTGGGGTCAGTATTTTTTTCTTTCTTTTTTTTTAAAGAAATGTATACTTTTATTCAGGAGGGATGTGTTAATGTGTTTATGTGATAGTAAAGACTTGTATTGTTAGAAAAGATTTCTATTTTGAACAAATGCTGTTCTTTTTAACTTCGTATTCATCAAAGAATCAAAGAAAAAAGTATCACATGTTCCAAAAAACAATATTAAGCAGCACAACAGTTTCAACACTCATAATAAATCAGCATATTAGAATGATTTCTGAGTGACACTGAAGACTGGAGTAATGATGATGAAAATTCAGTGCTGCATCACAGGAATATTTAATATTTTAATGTATATTAAAATATGAAACCAATATTAGAAATTGCAATAAGATTTCACAATATTACAGTTTTTTCTGTATTTGTGATCGAATAAATACAGCCTTGATGAGCAGAAGAGACTCCCGCAAAAAAAGCAAACATTAAAAATCTTACTGATCCCAAACTTTTGAGCGGCAGTGTATATGCTTTAGTAATACACCATGAGCATGAGCCTTCCACACTACTCTATTCTTAAGATTCCTGTGTGTGTGTGTGTGTGTGACCAGATGCTACAGGAACGTGCACTCAAGCTAACCTTCTGCCCAATGAGAAATGAAGTTCAAGATGTGCCATTATTCAGCTCTTCACTACAAAGAGCCACATTCACAACTCAACTCTTTAATACAGTACAGATAGGGGGGATGGGAGACAACCAGAATAACTTTAATAGAAAAAGATCTGAGAAAATAAGATATGATGACAAATAGGGCTGGGTGATATAGCTGAATCTTGTTTTGTTATATAATTTAATTATATTTAACTTCATTTAATGTCCATAAATTACTAAATATATTTTCTAAATACTTTTCATTTTCATTTGTATGCTCCAATGTAAATTAATAATAAAATGAATAATACAAGTTTATCAGAAAAAACTATTAAAACTTTCTAAACAAAGAATAAAAAAGAACATGGATTGTAAAACTAGTTTAATATTTCTATAATCATTTTTAATTCACATAAAGATACATTAAAATCATCTTTTTCATGATGTTGCTTGATTCGACAACACCAGCATACATACATTGTATTGGTAACACTTCATTTTAAAGACCAATTCTCACTATTATCTAGCTGTTTATCATCATGCATATTGTCTGCTTATTAGTACTTATAAAGCACATATTGATGTCTTATTCTGCATGACCATATTTGAAATCCCTTAATCTTAGACTTAACAACTACCTTACTAACTATTAATAACCAGCAATTTTGAAGTTTATTGAGGGGAGACTCTTAATTAATAGTGAATGTGTGTTCCCTATTCTAAAGTGTCACCATTATATTTTATATATATACGGCCCAAGCCTAATGGTATTGCAAAACAAATAGAAAATAAGGACAAAAACATGATTTATTTATTAATACGCTTGCATCTGTTTGTTAATGATATGAGCCTGTATCTATACGCTTGTAAATCCATACATGTGGTTATGTGAGTGTGTGGCACTCGTACCTGCACAGGGCTCTGTTTGACCTCGTTGCTGCTGGGGGAATTGAGTCCTGTGGCCTGCTGGAGGATGAACTGGCGTGCTGCCTGGAGGGCCTGTGGACACGAGAAACAGAGACAACACAGCGGTGAGCACTCTGCTTACATTTCCTCAAAATCACAGGAGGGATACACTTAGCACTGCACGGTGGGCCCCACCTGTTTGCCAACCTGAGTGTGTGGGGCCCCCTCCTGTACAGAGCCAGAAAGGGGCCTTGCTTTTTTCCTCAGAGAGGGAAAATACAATTCTGTAACTCTACCGCACCCTTTTTTCTTTTCTTTCACACTCTCTCAGATCATCTGTCCACTGCGCTGCCTGCTATGTGGTTTTCTACCGTACAGTACGAACAGACGAAGGCGGTATTTTTTTGATTGCACACGCACAGGATTTTTGGTCCAGTGGCAAAATGTGTCTCTCAAAACAAAAACACCAGGCAACAGTAAATCAGTGGGCAAACAGCTTTTTGAAGAGCACCATCAGGATGCACATTTGCTTCCTGGCCCTGAAGAGAGAGAGGAAGGTTACATAGTAAATATTGATTTATGAAAAGATGGAGGGGGTGAAAAGCCCTCTTTAAAAAAAATAAAAAGAAAAAAGACCTGACACCAAACATAAATCCTTAGAGTCATACTCTAATGCACATGCTAACCAAAAAAACCTAGACTGAAAACTATTAAAGTTTTAGACATTTTCAGCCAGCTTTAATAGTTCACCCAGATGTAAACCCACTTTGAAGGCAAATCTATGGTTTAACATTCACTGTCATTAAAGGGATAGTTCACCCAGAAATGACCATTGTCATCATTGATTCATCCTCAGGTTGGGATATAGCACCATAAATGTAGCATAAAAGTGGTCCATATAACTAATCTAAAGTATATTCAAAGTCTTTTCAAGTCATGCAACAGCTTTGTATGAAGAACAAACAAAAGTGTGAATACATTTTAACTGAAAATTACATTTCAAAATATATCAAAATAGAAAACATTATCATTATAATAATTCACACTATTACTGATTTTGAAATGTCTGGTCACTTTCTGCTATTGTTGGAGGGGAAAATCAGCGTGTATATTCATAAGCAAGTTTTACAGAAGACAGTAAGTCTTATGAGTTAAGTAAATGAAGACAGAATATTCATTTTTGGGTGAACTATCCCTTTAAAACATGGTCGCTTAGCACTGATCTGATATCAGTAATAGACTGTTAGTGCTAACAGCCATTATATCAATTGCAGAAGTACTTACAGGCTAAATGTGTGGGAGGGTGTATTACAAAGCCCAGTCCAGGACCCTCTAAATAAATGGTGCCAATCCATTTAAGAGAGATACACCTCTGTCTTTTTTATTGTAGAGGCGGTGGTGGTGGGTTTAGAGATAGAGGGGGCCAAAAAAGGCGAGAGGCCCCCAATACAATCGGCACATGAGAGAGAGAGAACATGCAGTGGTCGGTGTGATGAAAACCATCTGCATCAAGAGCACTTGCTACTTTTGCTGAGGTCGCAATTGAGCGTCGTGCACACACACACACACAAATACATTTGTGAATGCATGCACATGCTGTGCAGGAACCCCCCAGCCCCCCTCCATCTGCACGCATGACCTCAGCAGAGGGCTGGATAAGCTAAAGTGACCGGCAGCACCTCCCAGCTCCGACTAGCTTTGAGAATATACACTCTACTGATGGCATGTGGTGTAAATTACTTCTTACAGACACGCACAGACACACACACACACACTCAACCAGAGACAACTTGGAACAGATGGTTGTCTGGCAACAATGATCAACAATTGAACAAAACTGCCGTACTGATTACCACTTTATTAAACTCTTCTTAGATTTTCATAAACGCCACAATTATTTGGATTAAATGGTAGCCGTTTAGTGGCCACATTTAATCCAAAGCAATTTACAGTGCTCTAATTTAATGCACAGCCCCTTCTGGAACTACCAGAGGTTAAGTAGCTTGCTCAGGGGTGCAATAGTGATAGATTGTGATATCAGTAATTTGGCAATGACTGGGTCACCCCTAAATTTGTGTTTCCAGTACAGCCTTAACTATGTAGCTAAAAAAACCTTTGATTTGCTTCATGCTTTCTTTCATGGACCTTTTCCTTATATAAAAAGAATAGCTCCTCCAAGAATTTCATCATCATTTACTCATCCTCATGTAAATTCAACCCTATATTTTTCTCTTGTGAAAGACAAAACAAGACGCCAAGCAGAATGTCCAAGCAGCTCTTTTCCATACAACGAAAAAACACTATTAAACTATATGACTTCTTTCGTACTTTTGTAAAAGTGTTTTATAATTACAAAAATAAAGAAAAACATACAAGTAACAAAGCAATGGTAATTCATCAAACGGCTTTAGCAGATTCGGAATATAATATATAAAGTGCATATTTAACTTTTTTTAATTCATTTATTTATTTATTTATTTATTTTAATTTCAAGCCATTATAAATCACTTTTTGGTGTTTGTTCTGCACTGAAAAGAATATTGAAAATAAATATGGAAAGACATAATACAGCATGTGAGGAAAAGACAAATTGCAAAAAGCAAATTGTATGGACCATTTTACAATACTTTCATATGAACTAATATTATTTATTTTTTTTTTTGCTTTTTCAGAGCTTGTTTTTGTTGCATGGAACGAGCTGCTTGGATATTCTAAAATCTCATTTTGTGCTGCACTGAAAAAAAAGAATTAATTTGAGTTTGGAATAAAATGGGGGAGACAAAAAAAAAAATTGGGGTGAACTATTCCTTTGGGAAGAAAGGCACAATACGTAGTGATGAACAAGTGGTCAGTACGGGTGGTCTTAATTATGATGCACTGAGCTCAGCAGCGGGACCGGAGGCTGGTGGCACTAAACGGGCCCAGAATGAGAGTGTCTGGAGCGGCGAGTCTCTCTGAGCAACAGGGGAGAGGCTCCGTTCTGTGGCTGGAGAATCTATTGAGTCTGACTTGCCAATTTTATTGCTTTCACGAACAGTGGAGGATAAAAAAAAGATTTGGAGTACAAACGGGGGGAAAAAATGCTTTCAAACGGGAACATGAGTTGCTTCTTTCTTCTCGCTCACCTACTTTCATCTTATATCTCTCTATCTCCCAAAGCCTTGTGGCATTCGCTGGTGAGTGCTGCACCTTTAAAGAAAATATGAGGGAGGCCGCGGATGGCCGGGTCCAACAACAGTTCCATTGTGCTGTTGAGTTAGACAGGTTTTATTGCAGCGCAGGGCGGGCGGTCGGACGAGCCAGAGCAAGAGCGCGCGCGAGAGAGAGAGGGGAAGGGGAGGGTGAAGAGGTCAGAGCCCAGCTTGGCGGCCTTAGCAGCACAGTGTGTGAGTTCTTCTGACTTGTCATCGGCCCCCCCCCCCCGTAAATCAACACTCCTGACATCGCCTTTAATAACAGAGCATTTTTTAATTCAGCAGGGTCGTGGGCGGGGGGTTGGCGGAGGGTGTAGGGTGGTCGGAGTTGTGAGTGTAGGGAGATTCAGGAGGGGGGCTCCTTCTTTTCCCCGCTTTTTTTTTTTCTTTTTTCTAGTGGCTCTCGCCCTCCCCTCTTTAACAGGCTTCAGAAAAAATGGCTGACAACTGGGTTTCTTTCCTTTTTGCAGGAGAGAGGGAAGGAGGGGGGCCCTCGGTTGAGGGTCCATTATGGGAAAATAACAGGCAAGAATTTGTTTTGGCATACACACGTAGTACGACTCGCTCTCGTTCTCGAAAAGTTGTGACAGTCGCGTACGCGCGCGCAGATGTGCCCATGTCCAATAATAATACGGCCGATTAAATTTTTGAGCCCTCTAGGACGGACGTTCCAAAACAACGCGGTAAAACACACAAACAGGGATGATTGCGCGCCTCTTTCCGGGATGTCCCAGGTTCTATTCATTATGCTCAGGTTGCTTAAGTAAACACGACTGGGAGGTGATGAATCGGAGCCCTAATCCGCCTGTGTTTGTGGGAGTGAGAATGAGGGAGAGGGCAGAACGTGGGGCGCTCGCTCGCTTTTTCTCTCTCTCTCCTGTAAATCTAAACAGTGAAGTCGGCTCCTCCGCGGACAGGTGGGCACCATATGCTGGAATGATCCATCATCGCTGACAGAGAACCATTGTTGACGCCTACAACCTCCCCCCGCAGCCGCCTCCGTAGAAAAACAGAGCCCACGGTGGGCCATCCATGGGTGTGGGTGGGTGGATGGCGGCGGAGTGGTGGGGGGCCAGGGTGGCACGAAGGATCAAAGGGAATCATGTTACTGGGCTTGGCGGATCCAGAGCTGAAGACAGACTGAGACTGCCACTGTATGCTGAGAGAAGCTCAGGAGATACTGATGGAGATGAGGGTAGAAAAAGGCAGGAAGTAAGGAGCAAAGTGTAGTCCTTTATAAAAAAAGGAAGGTTTTTTTTTTTAATCTCTGACTAAATCGGATCATAGTGTGAGATATGTCATCTCTTTCAAAACAGATTTTTGGGTATTTTTTCTTAATTATAATTTTAAATAATATTATGCATGTATATAAAAATGTGACCCTGGACCACAAAACCAGTCATAAGTGTCAATTTTTCGAAATTGAGATTTATACATCATCTGAAAGCTGAATAAATAAGTTTTCCATGGATGTATGGTTTGTTAGGATAGGACATTATTTGGCCGAGATACAACTATTTGAAAATCTGGAATCTGAGGGTGCAAAAAAATCAAAATATTGAGAAAATAACCTTTAAAGTTGTCTTAGCAATGCATATTGCTAATCAAAAATTAAGTTTTGATATATTTACAGTAGGAAATTTACTAAATATCTTCATGGAAAATGATCTTTACTTAATGTCATAATGATTTTTGGCATAAAAGAAAAATCTGCTATTGCTACAAATATACCCCAGCGACTTAAGACTGGTTTTGTGGTCCAGGGTCACAAATAACTTAAAAATATAAATGGCAATTTGATCTCACTGCTGCTTTACAGTTTCCCAAGAATTCCCATGAATGATTATTGTTTATTAATCATTCCCATGAATGATAATTTTTCTTAAAACAATAAATAAAATATAAATTATAAAAATACTAAAAACTATTGCGAAAATATGACTAAAACTACTCAAAAATGTATTTAAATGAACTTAAAAAAGTTTTCTCTTAAATCTTAATGCTGTCTAGGAGAAAATAAATTAGATGTTTAACAGACGTTACTGAAATCCGAACACAGTCTAAGACATTGTTCTTTTGATGAGACACATGAGATTACTGAGACTTTAACCAATCTTTTTCTGAGAAAAAGTTTCAGTTGGTGTCTGTGTAATCTCTTTTCATTCGAGGCGAAACATCTGAGATCTTTAATAGATGTAATTTGTCTTTCCTATTGGCCTGTCCACATCAACTTTATGAAACAGATCTTGCTGCTGGCCACACTCGACCAATCAAACCCCCCACCTCGGTGCTGACCTCCAATCAGAGTTAGATATGATGTGCAGTTATTTATAGTTGGCTAGCGAGGACCCTTTTAAAAGAGGTCAACGAAGTAACAGTGGTGGCCTCCCTCAGGGCCGTGGCGCTGCGTTTTTAATTCATTCTTAAATAAACCCCTGTCAACATGCTCCACTTACACTCTGGCTTCTACTGCCAAATGGCATATTTGCCCACACTCAAAGCTACTTTGAGGTATTATGTCACACACTGTGACTTGACACAGCATTGTTTTTGTCCTAACTTCTTCATAAAAAAAATAAAAAGAGACATGATGAGAAAACAAAAGGCAACCAGTGTTACATAAGCTCAGGAGACTTAATGGAGTTGTCTTATATTTAAGTATCAAACTTTATCTCAGATGTTTCTACTAAAATTCCTTAGGATAAATTGAACAAATCAGATCAATAAAAAAAACTAATAAATGGAAAAGAATTGATGAGACATTTTTATACTGAAAATTATAGATTTTGTTACACAGAAGAAAAATCTGAGCTTTCCATATCTCATTGCGGTGTAGGAGAAACAACTGAGATATTATTGTAAACATTATGCATTATTATAAACAAAAAAATCGTCTACAAAATATTGTCTCAGCACCTCATGGTGAAATTTCAGACTAAACGTAAATAGGTGAGGTCAGTTTTCTATTAAACCGAAAAAGAAAAAAGCTTTTCAAATGTACTCTGTAATTTGTTCACACTGTTTAGGAAAGCAACAGGGTGTTCTCTTCTGAGTAATGTTACCTACCTCATGCTACAACCACACGCACAGACAGATGTGGTCAGACGCTCTACAAACAAACCCAAACATGCCACAAAAAGTCTATTTTAAGGGTGTGAAGACAGAATATATTTCCAATTTACAAAATGGCAGTTCATAAATAACTAGCCAAAGCTTATTTTCCCCTCACTCAACATCAATGGTGTTTAAGGTGGGACTGGAATGTGAACATTGCTACAAAAAAAAAACAAAAAAAAAACATTCTGCGTCGCAACAAAGGGAAAAAAGAACCGAACTTAACCTTCTTTCAGCGGTACAAACCGGGAGGACTTGTTACACTCGGGTGCTTTTGTTCAGCATGCACCCTGCATTATAGCCACCTCCAAATCAGGAGCGGAGAGAGGAAGACAAAGGCGCCCTTTTTTCCCCCAACCGGTGCCATTCAACCTTAAAGGAAAAGTAAAGCTTTTCCAAAAGCTGCTTCTTTTGAGGTTTGGGTTTGATCCTCCTGGAATTAGGACGTTCAGCTTTCTCCTTGTATTGTGTCTAAAAAAGACTTGAGCTGTTTCTGTTTGCTTGCATTGGATGAGAGAAACAGAAGAAGAAGAGGGGGGCGAGATGAAAGAAAAGTTTCACAGATGTAATGCAAGCTAGCATCCAAAACGTCACTCATGTGAGGGATTTGGCAAAAATAATCATACCTGCTTGTACAACCTCTTCAAACTCTGAGTAACTACAGGCACACAATGCGCCCGCTCCTTTCCTTTCGCCACTCCTGACGGCAGCCGCTTTATTACTCACTAGTGTGACAACTTGTGGGATTGCTTTGTATCTGAATGGCATATTTACGTGAAGCGTGGCTTTCGGTAGCGATTGCTTGCAATGTATCAAATGCATCACTGTCAGCTGCCAGAAGAATCCACCACCGCAGATGTGTTTGTCCACACAATCGAAAGCGTTACGCACCGTCGCTTATGGAGTGTTGGCCTGGCCAGTATGAACTTAACTTTCCAGAGAGAATATCCGCACCAATAATTACGGATAGAGTAATTATTTTTGTTTTGAGTTTGTGTTTTGAGTTTGAGCTCCATCAAGTTGATTCTTTATCGTCTATTTTCTATCTTAAAAACAATTTTATACACTATCATTTTCGTTTCTATAACATGTGAATATATCCCCTATAGCATTCTAAAACAAAACCAATCAGAGAGCCTTGTTATCACTAGTTTTATTTTGATTTCTCGAGTCTGCTATTAGCTTACAGCCCGTTAGCATCGGCAGCGTTCCGCTACATGTGGGGACATACAGTGGAACGAAATGTCGTGCCTCGTAGGACCACGGTGCTACATAAATACAGATATACAACAATGAAGTAAAAAAACATTATAAACCTATACACAACTAACCTACTGACAGATTTAACTAAGTATTTACCCTATACAAACTAAAAAATATAAGATAAAAAATACAAACAATACGAATGCTTCACAAATACTGTACATGTGCAAAGAGAAACATTCTGAGTCAAACAGCTGGTTGGGGAACAGAGCAGGATGATTTGTAGTGCCTGAGCATGTAAACATACATATATTGCTGAGTCTTTTGTGGGATTGTGTACACGCAGCAGTGTGTGTAAAGTGCCTAGAGCACATAGAGGAGAGTGTTTCTATCTTAATATTAATATTAACTTAATATTTTATTTTTTTAAATTTTATACACTATCATTTTCGTTTCTATAACGTATGAATATATCCCCTATAGCATTCTAAAACAAAACCAATCAGAGCGCCTTGTTATCACTAGTTTTATTTTGATTTCTCGAGTCTGCTATTAGTTTATAGCCCGTTTAGGTAATCTCGCTTAGATTGCTAATACTCTATTCACACACATTACCATTGTTTCACTGTCACTTGCTTAAATGGCGGATTTGTGTCTACCTTTGAGTGCAGGTGAGGACACTTTCGAGCTGCATTCATTTTCGAGCTGCCGTGGAGAAGCAGATCCGCGACCTGGTGGAGTAGCAGGCCCAGCTGAGAGAGCGGAGAGCCGCGCTGGAAACATCCCGGGCTGACGTTTACAAGTCCGGGGTAAGTATACAGCACGCTGCTAACACTCCCACCACCTCTACTCTGTGTGTTTCTCTGCACAGACCCTGTGCTCCCAGGACGCGATCTTCCCAGGTGTCCTTCACTCCGGCGCCGGGACGCCACGGACCCTGGGTGCACCAGCAGCGGAAGACGTGCACCAAGCTGCGGCAGACGGAGACACTGAAGAGGGACTTCAGGAGCCTGATCGAGACGGTACGCAGCACATCGCCCGCGACGACGATCATCGTGTCAAGACCGCTTCCCACGTATCGACGAGGACACGAAAGGTTCAGTAGACTTTTTGCTTTAAACGAATGGTTATTGTCATGGTGTAAAGAACAGAAACTGCTCTTTGTTAATAATTAGAATATTTTCTGGGAGCGTCCTAGGCTTTTCCGTGCTGATGGCCTGCACCCCAGCAGAGTCGGAGCGGAACTGTCGGACATCTCCAGGACGCTAAGCTCCATATGACTAGTAAGCCAATTCTCAAATAACTGCTATGATGACTTTTGTTCTACCCACTTAAAAGATAGAAGTACTTGCGTTATCCAATCTATACAGACTGTGTCTGTTCCCCGAATAGCGAGGTCAAAATATAAATTTAATGCAGGATCTAGAAAAAATCTGATCGTGATTAAACCAGAAAAACGCAAAATAAATGAACAAAAACAATTTTAAAGCTTGGGCTCCTAAACATTAGATCACTCGCACCCAAAGCAGTTATTGTAAATGAAATGATCACAGATAATAATTTTGATGTACTCTGCCTGACTGAAACCTGGCTTAAACCAAATGAATATTTTGGTCTAAATGCGTCTACTCCACCAAGCTACTGTTATAAACATGAGCCCCGTCAGACTGGTTGTGGCGGCGGTTTTGCAACAGTATATAGTGATATTCTCAATGTTACTCAGAAAACAGGATACAGGAGGTTTAACTCATTCAAAATACTTCTGCTTAATGTTACACTGTTAGATATGCAAAATAAATCTCTCCTGTCTCTTGCTCTGGCTACTGTGTATAGACCGCCAGGGCCATATACAGATTTCCTAAAAGAATTTGCAGATTTCCTCTCAGATCTATTGGTTAATGTTGATAAAGTGCTAATTGTCGGAGATTTTAACATTCACGTTGATAATACAAATGATGCGTTAGGACTTGCGTTTACTGACCTAATAAACTCTTTTGGAGTCAAGCAAAAGGTCACTGGGCCCACTCATCGTTTTAATCATACGCTAGATTTAATTATATCGCATGGAATTGATCTTACCGATATAGATATCGTACCTCAAAGTGATGATGTTACTGATCATTTCCTTGTATCGTGCATGCTGCGTATTACTGATATTAATTATATGGCTCCGCGTTATCGTCCAGGCAGAACTATTGTTCCAGCCACCAAAGACAGATTCACAAATAACCTGCCTCATTTATCTCAACTGCTCTGTGTACCCATAAATACATATGAACTAGACGAAATGACTAGCAACATGGCTCTATCTTCTCTAATACATTAGAAGCTGTTGCCCCCCTCAAATTGAAAAAGGTTAGAGAAAAACGTGCCATGGTACAACAGTTATACCCATTCTCTCAAGAAAGAAACTCGTAATCTTGAGCGCAAATGGAGAAAAACTAACTTAGAAGCTTTTAGAACTGCGTGGAAAAACAGTATGTCCAGCTATAAACAGGCTCTAAAAGCTGCCAAAGCAGAGCATATCCGCAAACTCATAGATAATAACCAAAACAATCCAAGGTTCTTATTTAGCACAGTGGCTAGATTAACAAATAAACACACGCCGCCCAATCTAAATATTCCCTCACAGTTTAATAGTAATGACTTTATGAATTTCTTTACTGATAAAATAGATAACATCAGAAATATAATATCAAATGTAGATTCTACTGCGTCTAGTATTTCGGCTTCTTTCATCGCACCCAAAGAAAAACTGCAGTGCTTTACAACTATAGGACAGGAAGAGCTAAATGAACTTATCAGTCCATCTAAACCAACAACATGTTTATTAGATTAACTACTGAAAGAGTTGTTACCTGTAGCAGACAAACCACTTCTCAATATTAACTCTTCGTTATCTTTAGGTCACGTCCCAAAACCATTCAAGCTGGCGGTTATTAAGCCTCTTATTAAGAAACCACAACTAGATTCTAATGAACTGGCAAATTACAGACCCATTTCAAATCTTCCATTTATGTCTAAAATTTTAGAAAAAGTTGTGTCTGCTCAATTGTGTTCCTACTTGCAAAAAAATTATCTCTATGAAGAATTTCAGTCAGGTTTCAGGCCTCACCATAGCACAGAAACTGCACTTGTTAAAATTACAAATGACTTGCTTCTTGCTTGAGACCAAGGCTGCATCTCATTGCTAGTATTACTTGATCTTAGTGCTGCGTTCGACACTATAGACCATGACACACTCATAGATCGATTACAAAACTATTATTAAACATGATTCAAGGGCAGGCTTTAAGATGGTTTAGATCCTACCTGTTCGATCACTACCACTTTGTTCATTTAAATGGGGAGTCATATCAATTATCACCAGTAAAGTATGGAGTACCACAAGGATCTGTCCTAGGTCCTCTGCTATTTTCAATATACATGTTGCCCCTTGGTAATATTATTAGAAAATACGGGATTAGTTTTCATTGTTATGCTGATGATACTCAACTATATATCTCAACAAGACCAGATGAAACTTCTCAACTATCTAAGCTAATAGATTGTGTAAAAAATTTAAAAGATTGGATGACCAATAATTTCCTCCTATTAAATTCAGATAAGACAGAGATTTCGCTTATTCGACCAAAAAACAGTACACAGAATCTCTTGGATTACAATTTGCAACTAGACGGATGTACTGTTACGTCCTCTAAAGTCAAAAATCTGGGTGTTATATTAGACAGCAACTTGTCCTTTGAAAATCCTATTTCCCATGTTACAAAAACAGCATTCTTCCGTCTTAGAAACATTGCCAAGCTTTGAAACATGCTACCTGTTTCTGATGCAGAAAAGCTAGTTCATGCATTCATGACCTCTACACTGGACTATTGTAATGCACTGCTAGGTGGTTGTCCTGCATCTTCAATAAACAAGCTACAGACAGTCCAAAATGCAGAGGCTAGAGTTCTTACCAGGTCAAGAAAATATGATCATATTACCCCAATTTTACAGTCTCTGCACTGGCTACCTATTAAGTTCCATATCATTTACAAAATATTATTACTTGCCTATAAGGCCCTAAATGGTTTAGCTCCTGCGTACCTAACTCATCTTCTACCACGCTACAATCCAACCCACTCCCTAAGGTCGCAAAAGTCCACTAAACGAGGTAGAGCTTTTTCACATTTGGCTCCCAAACTCTGGAAATAGCCTTCCTAATAATATTCGGGGTTCAGACACACTCTCCCTGTTTAAATCTAGATTAAAGACACATCTCTTTAGCCAAGCATTCACATAATGCATCTTATAATCTTGTACTGCAGTTATATCTGATCAAATGTACATTATTATTATTCTTTACCTTGGGTTGAACAAATAATTTTTGCTTAGATGGAACAGCAACTACGCTAATTATGTCTCTATTTGTTTCTCTGTTTCTGTCACGGGATTGACATCCCGTGGTAACTAGGAATTACAGAAGATTCAGTCTGGATCCAACCCTTAAATGATCTGAGATGACCGAACACCTGAGAAAAGATAATGCCAACCCCTCAGAGGACCTCAGAGGATGCCAATGCTCAGACAACATACAGAATTACCAAATTTTGCCCTAAGTTAAATATATTAAGGTTCTGCAATATATAAATATATTGTGGAAACTTAATTTCCTGTAGAGCTGCTTTGCAACGATTTGTATCGTAAAAAGCGCTATACAAATAAACTTGAACTTGAACTTGAATTACTAAAGGATGAATTATTGTTTGCCGGAGAACCAGACTTGCTCTATTTTAATGCTGGAACGCTCCAACACAGCTGGTGACCAAATGAGCTTCGTCTACAGCGGCTTCAGGCAGACATACTGGGCCTGTTAGCAGCTGTCCACCCCGGGCTACGGGATGAGGTGTGGGTTGTTCGACAGGATCGGGTTTACAGGCCCGGGCCAAGCTTTCGTAGATCTTAACTTGGTCCCCATGACTCATTACAGTCGTAGCCTGCAGAGCTGTCCAATTTCACGGTGGGTTACAAATAAACTGCACTTCTGACCATATTTCTCTCCTTTTTTCCCCCCTCTCGCTGCTTTTTGGCCAAAGCTGGATTTAATTTGCCACTTCCTGTTTCATCGTGCGGTTCGCAGTCACTCATCACATTTGTTTTTGTTCAAATCCATTAGAACACACCTCTGAAAATGGCGAAATCGAGTGAATAATTCCCGAAATCATCTAAAAACACCCGCCGCTGTCCCTTTTTGCCATTTAATGTAATGTTTCCGCAATATAAAGGCTACGGCGAAACCTTAAAATTGAAACGGCTACAGCAGACTCCCATCGGCCATTAAAATGAGGAAAGGGCGAATTGGAGCCAAGGCAATAAAAAAAATAAAACTAAGGGAGGAAAAAACTTCAAAATATGCTGTAATGTTTGAAAACCCTGACCGCTTTGGTTTTTTTTTCACATCCTATTTTTCACAAAGGGGACCTGTTTGAAACTTGCTGCCTCTGCTGCTTTCCAGATGTGCGTTGCTCACCTCTAAGTCCCCAAAAATGTTAAAACAAAAAGCCTTCTGGAAAAAAAAGTAAATATGAGCTGCAACACGATAGCAGCAGCAGCGTTTGGGATGTCAGAGAGATTTTGTTTTTGAAAACTGTGAAAAAGTTGTGAGGATTGCATGGCTGTTAAACTCATTAGGGGAAGGCGAATGGTGAAAGAGGCTCAAATGAGTTCATATGTACCTGGTGTCTCTCTCGACAGTAACTTATCCCCATGTCCCATTCTGAAAGCGCGAAAGAGGAAGTGTAATCCACTATGGCTGGGCTCTCTGGGCATCATTACCTCGTTGTTGGCACCGTGAGCTCACTTTGTAGTGCTAAGGGCCACAACATTAGCGAGAGCTCAACACCGAGACAGCTCGGAGAAAGAAAGAGAGAGAGAGCACGGAGAGTTCAGGATATGGGTCGTCTCGAAATCCTCCAGCCTCGGCAACCGCACAGCCGGCTAATTGATGGCAATTGCACGGCAGTTTTGCTGTGGTTTTCTTAACACCGCCCTTCTGGCAGCCAAACAAAGTTCTACTTGATAGGGTTTCAACCACTTTCTGCTGTGCGGACTGCAAAAACTAATAAGCAAAAATGGACTTTCAAGGTCTTGTCGTATTGAGAGTTTTTCAAGATCTTGGAGCTGGTCTGCAGGGACGGTTCGGGGCAATACGAAGGTGTTGGAGTTCAATGTGAGTCACTGCTTTAGTGACCTAGCCCAATGGGACACTGTCCAAAACCATCCTCCTACAAACACATGCTAAACAGACTGACCATGATGAGGATAACACTAACTGGCAGCAGGGCTTCCTATCCAAACTAGACATATGGGATGCATTTCTTTGTTATTATTAATAAAGAAAAAATTAATAATACGCGCTCGGGATGTTGCCAAAAGCAAGTTAGCTAGAAGAAAAGACACATGCGGTGTATTGTTAAAACAGAGGAGCACTCGAAACCACTAGCTTGGAGAATAACTAAGAAAAATAAAGTTCAAGTTTTTAGTTTGATTTTAATTTCACACCTGGTAGAGGCTAAAGCGATACCGATCTTCAGAAAATAACCAGAAAGAACATACAGCATATAGAAAGTTTCTGCCATCTGTGTTTAAATGGGAATGGGGAGGTTTGAAGACGAGTAAGGAGGAAATAAATTGTACTGAGAGGAAACAGAGTGCTATGAGGCCTCATCTCGTGTCTTTAAGCAACTACTGTATTGTCCTTTCCCAAAACTCATAATCTTCTACAATGATGCACCACGTGAATACGTTAAAACAAACACGCTTTCTTTCGGCAAACCTTTAACAAAACCGAACCAGCTGCAGGTTTCACATGTTCTTCATCAATATTTAATTACATCAGTAGCATCAATCTATATCATCAATCCGCGTCGCTCAGCACAATGTGGCCTTCATCTCGCTTTTATCCCCACCCTTGGCTATTAAGGAGAAGAAAAATAGAAACCAACATTCTCTCTCTTCTCTTCCCCGACGCCTCTCCCTGTTGACTTTAGTCTCTTTTTAAGATGGCAAACACAAAGAGCAAGCGGAGGCAAGCTAATTAGCAACACTTAAAAAGGGATCTGGCTTCATTGTTTGCAGTCCCTCGCCCTCACCAGTTACCAGGGCAACAACTTTGAGAGTGGCGCTGTGCATATTTCTTTTGCTTTTTTTCTTCGTTTCTTTTTGTTTCCCCTGGGGGTTCTCCATTTTTTGGAGCCTGGAGAGGGCCGTTGGGAGGACAGAGATGGAGAGCGGAGGGGTCTCTTATCCCGAGCAAAGAGCGGGGGCTTCTGGGATGGCATAAGGATAGGCCTCTGCATTACACAGCACTACACAGAGTTCTAAGTGGGCATTGAAGGCAAGGAAATTGGACCTAGTAAGTACGTAAGTGTGTGTGTGTGTGTTTGTATTCACCATGGTTAAAGGAATAGTTCACCTGTATCAAAACCATATGACTTTCTCTTTCTGTAGAACCAAAATTAAGGTATTTTGAAGAACGTCCAAGCTGCTTTTTTACATAAAATGGCAACAAATTTTGACCAGGTGCTCCAAAAAGCCATTCTGCTCATTTGCATATTTAAATTTATGATGTCACATTTGGTTTGAAAATGTGCAAGATTTTCAGTCAATAATGACTTGAATTTTAGTCTACTCCTAACATAATACCCATTATGTAGATGTGTGCTCACCAAGGCTGCATTTATTTGATCAAAAATAAAAATAAAAATGTATATTTTGAAGTATTATTACAATTAAAAATAACAGTTTTCTATTTTAATAAATTTTAAAATCGAATTTATTTATGTGATGGTAAAGCTGAATTTGCAGCATCATTACTCCAGCCTTCAGTGTAAAATTATACTTTAGAAATCATTTTTAATATGCTGATTTGGTACTCAAAAAACATTTCTTATTGTTATTAATTTTATCAAATTTTTCAGTATTTTTTCCCCTAGGATTGTTTGATGAATAGAAAGCCTTGAAAGTCTTTATTGACAGTTAAAAATTAAATAAAGTTAATTAAAATTAATTCAAAAAAAAAAAAAAAAAGGAAAGCCTTTCGCCCGAACAGGGACTAGAACCCTGGAAATCTGATGTGATGCTCTACCGACTGAGCTATCCAGGCTCTTCTCCTTTAAGAAGTTAGAAGTAGCACCAGTCCTTGACAATTTACTCTCTTTCCACCTCATCTGTTGATTAAAGCTGAGACAGTAAAAACACATGACAATTAGCGTCAATTATGGCTGCTGTTTCCTGACGTGGAGTCCAGTAGGAAGTGTACTCAGGGTAAAAGAAGCCCTCCCTCTGCCTCACTAACTCTCCAAACTGAAATTCCCTCCTTGCCGCCCTCCTCCTTCTGCCCCTCATTCTCTCTATCCTTCCTCAATTCCTCTCCACTTCAACTATTACCTAAATCTCCCCCTCCCACTCCTCACAGCTCTCTCCGAATCACTACATCCATTCTCCTGCCCTCTTTTTTTCCTGTCCCCTTCCTTTTCCTTCCTTTCTCTCCTCCCCAGTGGTTTGTCAATCAGCTCTGAGGGAGTTATACCTCCAAATGCCCACACATTAGTATCCAGCTAAGAATCTTTCATAATCGCCATGGTGACTAGAAAAAGGTCAATGCTTGATGTGCTTCAAGTATTGTCTATGAACTGCCAAGGGCATGGAAATTACAGGCACGGAATAAAAGGTGGCTTTGTGGCACCACTTTAGACGGTTGGAAGTGAGTGTTTGTTGATGCAAATCTATTATGTTTGAGCATGTTTGCCAAAAACAAAAGACTAAATAGCTTGTGAGTCAGAAGATGAAAATATGATGGAGAAAAATTATAAATAAAACTTTAGAGTGTGACAGTGAATTTCATGTATGGGGGCCCTATGCAAATATGTAATCACAATTATTTTGTAAATTATGTTTTCCTAATATTTACAATATATCTACATTATAACATCTATTTTTTTTAAATACATTGAGGAAAGTTTGCTTTTAGACTTTTAAACCAAAAATAATTGTAGAAGGTGATATGTAATTTTTTGCTAATATCACATGAAATTACACACTTGTCCAATGTTTACTTTTGCTTTGAAATAAACAAAACTAAAATTAAAATTAATATTAATTTTAATTAAAATAAATGTATTAAAAATAAATAAATACAAAAACTATTAAATAAATACATTAATGCATTAATTAATACATGTACTGCTTTGATTCTTTCAACCAACACATTACCAGAATCAAATTTCACATCTTTTTGTTGTCACAATTATTCCCATATGAGTTTGTGAATCATTATTGTAAATGTGATCTGTGTTGGTTGTCAGTGCTACTGTGGTCTGGCTGTACGTTTGGAACTGATCTGAGCCCAGCTGTGCTGGCAGTCCTTCTGAGATGCTCTGGATAGACAGACGCACTGGATAGACACAGGAAGAGGCGACTGTGCATTGCCACAACTGCTCCTAATGTAACTTCAGCTGGCTTAAAATGACTCCACACAGAGAGAGAAGCACACACACGTATGTAAATGCGCACTAACTGCGGCCCTCTTTAGCCTTCTCAAAGGTTTCTCTGGAAAAGCCATAAATTAGTTTTATTATCGTCCCATAAATATGACATTCCCACATTCCTGAATTAGGACTCAATGTGTGAAAAAATCATTAGATGAAGAATATGAAATATCTCTGAGCACATGTGAAATACATTACGCTTCGTATAAACCTTTACTTGAAATGTGCATGTGTTACCAATGCTAGAGAGTGACTTTGGCAGAAAACAAACAATAACTTTTACCAGAAAAAAACATTAGTTATCAAGGTACGTTATCCAGCTAAAATCGACTTTTCAAAGAGCATATTCTTCATGAGCTTTGAGCGAACACAACAAAATAAATAAAGAACCGTCCTCTCAAACACTTTCTTAACCATGTAAGAAGCTCAAAGCCAGACCAGCTTTTCAATAGTACTATAGGAAACCAGCACGCCGGAGGTCTTTTTTGTATTGCTGTGGCATCTATTGAGGTTTTCCACAGATGCTAAGCAACTACCCTCCCTTAACGCTCCCCCAAAACCCCTCACCCTTGCACCTCGGTCACCACCAGAGTTTCGTGACCCAGTTTGACCTTTCTTTTTAACTGAACTCCATACAATGAGACAGGCCACAATTAAAAGTGCGGAATGCTTTTAAGTGATGACACCTTTCAATGGGCTGACAATGTTCGATTTACTGGATGTTATTAAGCTGGCTTCTGGCCTGGCCCCCATCACCTAGCATCCTAGTCTAAAAGGGATATGATCCCTGTATTTAAGTCTCTCCCTCCCCTTTCCCTCCATTTTTGTTCGTTAGACTTAAGCCGCTTGAAGGGAAGATGAGAAAGGTTCGTGCCTCTGTTCGTGCTAGCGGACCCGAGGCCTTGAGACCGCTGACACGATGGGCTGCAATTGGTCAAATGAGCTTCATTTCACACTGAGGATGTGATACGGCCATTACTGTCCACCGAGTGCTGAACAGAAGGCCGTTCCTGACGGTAATGAGACGGGAGAGAGGCCAAACACCCTGACTGTCAAACCGTTCAAACTTCCTAGCTCACCACACTTAGCATTTCACACGCAGAAACCCAATTAGAGCGTCTAGACTGCCTTACAGGTACCTATGATCTGCCATCAGGATAGCCAACTCAATATGGCCTATCTGTCCAGACATCTGAGATCTATATGCCTTTATCCGCTCTTTCCATCTGCGCTGTGGACAGTTTAATTAAAGCTACCATTACAACCAATTTGCAGAGTCCATTATGGCCTCTTAATGGTGGACAGTGCCAGAGAAAACAAAGAGTAAAGCAAACGTCACACGTGCACGGACATGAGTAATTCTGAGTTGTAATAACCTAAAAAGCAGGGGTGGGTTATGACACAATGACTACAGGAAGACAAACCATCAAGTGTTCCTCACGATACAGACCAAGGACATGAGAAAAGACAGAAACACTTATGATCCAACTATACAACTACAAAAAGTTATAGTTATTTATTAAAAATGTACTATTATTATTATTATTATTAATAGTATTTAATTATTTATTTTTCATTTTAATCATAGATACATAAATGACAATAAATACAATTAAAATGTAAAAAATATCTTTCAATCTATTGATAAATCCCATTATATAAAACATTTAACTAAATATACATCAAGTAAATATAAGACAGTTGACCACTGTGATCCATTACTCGTCAACACAAATCCATTTTCCCAAAAAGTCAAAGATTTAAATATAACGTGGATGGGGAAAGAGAAGAGGAAGTGAGAGAGACAGTGAAATCATCTGCTATCTCCTGTCTGTAGACCATCTGATCAAAAGAGCCTGAGCTTTACAACGATGTGGTCTCCATATGCATCAGCTCCAAGCCAATGATAAGCTGTCAGTGTTTTTCTGTGCCTAGAGGAGGAGTCTGGCTGTCTTTTTTTTTTCTCTCTCTGGTGTGTTTCACATCTTCATTCTGCACTACTCTTTCTCAACTCTCCACTAATTAGGGAAGCAGTTGCTCATCTTTTCACTCCTCCTGAGAGTTTAATCCAAAACTCAGAAGTGGTTAAAACTGATCTGAGAGAAGATCCGGAGGATCAGGTCTCCAAGCGGCCCATCATTCTGACAGGCCGCATTTAGTGTAAAACTTGGCCAGAGACTCACAAAAAAGACTTTCCTACAACAACAACAACTTCATGCAAACTTCATAGAGATTAAACATAATATTTAAAATTTCTAAAGAGAACATGTGAGTGGTGTTTGCCAGTGCAGTTCACCAGCATGTCATTTGAATTGAGTGGTTTGAAGAGCGTAACGTGTAAAAACAATTTCACATCAGTCTTTCACTTCATAAATATGATTTTTTTCCTGCATTGAATTTAAGATTAAATTCGATCATACACGTGTTTTATAAATGAGGCCCGTGATCTTTAGAAATGTTTCTAATTTATGAAAGTTTTGCCCATTTTATCAACCACCTGCTAAAATCCATACATCTGATTGCTTACACATCAATGTCACTCTCATCACTCACAAAGTAGGACGAGATATACTTTGAAGAACTTGAAAAACTTCAAGGGAAATTGGTTCTCCTGATACTAAACAGCATACTAGCAGCAAGGATGGATGACACGGTGATTCAAGAGAGCTGGTCTGAACCCAACAATGTTTGTAACCTGCTACGCACCATTTGGGGCACATCCTATCTAAATGGTCGCTTTGAAGCGAAACCACAGGTCTACTGTATCCCTAAAGAGAGCGAGAGAGAGATAAGACCTCCCTATTAAAGAAATGAAGAGCAGCAGAGGGGACTGTCAGGGCCATTTCCCCCTGCCCAGGCTGCAGTAGCTGTAGACGGGCTGCGGAGCGGGACCATTTGAAGTGAAGAACACTCGAGGGATTGAAAAACAGAAAACCCTTGGTTGGATTCCTGGCTTTGTGCAACAAGAGGATGAAATTCTATAAGGATTCCACTAGTGTGCACTCTTGTTTTTTTTCCTCTACCTCTCCTGTCTTGCTTTTTTTCTACAAAGCAAAGGGTTTTGCTGGTCTCTGGGTTGTGAAGCAGACAAGGAACATTCCTCAGGGGGGCCCAGGCGCCCTTTCTTGACACATCTCAGTGTTGCACTTTCTTTCCCCCCTCCCTCCCTTGGTTCCCTCACTCCAACCACTTCAGCCCCACTTTCCCCCATCGCTCGACTCTTTTCTCTTACATTCTCTGACTCGGCTACCTCGTATCTGTCCGTATCCACCATCCCCTCCTTTCCCGAGATGCCTGCCTCCGTTCCTCTGACTCAAACCCATCCCGGAGCTCTCATTCGCCCCTTTGCCATCTCACCCTCCCTCTGCTCGCATTCTCCATCACTCTGCTGGGCTTCTGTTTGTTTGGTAAAGACTGTTGAGTCTTTGACGTCTGTAGATGCCTGTGATTTCTCCCAGGCTCCCGAGGGGCCCAGGGAGAGAGTGCTTTGTGTTCTGACAACGTGGGCCTGCAAGGAGGGAGCTGGGACTGTTTTTCTGCTCCAACGCTTCTTGGCAGGGTGTTTAACCAGTATCGGTGCACTTTGCTGCTTCCAGGTAAAAACTTTGGGCTTGGAGGAAGATTCTACACTAGACTAGACAATAATCAGAATCAACAGCGAAACAGAAGTGCATTTACTTAGGTTAAGGTGAAAAAAATTTTTTTTTTTTGCATTTCTAAATAAAATAAGTATGGCACAGCACAGTTCCTGAAGCTGGGATCCTTCACAACTCCCACAATAATCAAATGATCTGTTTTTGGAGCGGGATGTTTAAATAGTCACAACCGCTTCAATATTATAAAATACATTTATAACTTTAATTTTACTCTCCTGTCTGCTTCTCTATGACTATGCATTTAATTCACTTTATTAAAATTAATGCAACAACCTTGTGAAGTACATCACGATACCTGTATGACGAAACTAAATAGTAAGACTTCACTTAAAGCTTGACATATGTCAATACATTGAAGAATCTACACAACATTTCCATAAAAGGCGCTTCTGAAAGGCTTGCTGAAACAACCCATAATCTCTTTCAATCCCTTCCCCCATCTCTGCAGGGCTTTATAGTGACCTGCTCCATTAAAAAAGCTGTAAGAGATGAGGATAGCGGAGTAAGACATTAAAACTTGATAAATGACTTTTTAGGAGGCTCTGCCATGATAACACTTTACTGCTTGCTTTGCCATTTTCAGAGCCTTCCTCATTAAAGTCATTTGGCTTCAAGGCCAAACTCTCCATTCATTTATAATCAAATGAGGGAACTTGATGATGAACTAATTCATTCATCAGATTCTTATGAACAATGGCCATCTGAGATGGAATAAAGGAGGCAGATTTCTATGGCGTTGCCACCCATATCAAAGGGCGCATTGCATCGCTTGCTGGCACAACACTTACATCTCGTTTGAAGAAGAAAAAAAGATGAAGAGTGAAGAAATGAGAAGAACATTTGGGATATCTCAGTAGACAAAGGGGTAAGGGAATGTCATTCACTCAAACTGCATAAAATTTGTGATTTTCATTCAGTCCAAATGTTGCGAAAAAATCAAGTCACAAAGTCTATTCATTGTATTTGGATGCTGATTTTGAATAAAGTGACTATAGAGGCTGAAAAATGAATAAAACATTTGAGCGATAGTAAATTTGCCACATTAAATAGTGACAGCAGATCAAACAGATGACCTGGGGACTTTTTCAGATTCTTTTTTTTTTGTCTGTAGAGCAACTCAAATAAGTAAATGTATAAAACTGCTACTGGAAGATGAGCAGGTGTCTGAAGCCTCACTCCATAAGGCTCAAGGCCATGGAGTAATAAAAAAACACCTACACATAAATGCTGACATCTGCATGTACACATGCATTTATAGGTAAGTAACCACATTAAATATTCTTAAAGAGAGCGACTACAGCATTTGTACCACTGAAGGTCTCTGTGTGGCATATTTTGCATATGAAGTGAAAGTTGCCGTTGTTATTGTGAATTGCAAATTACAAGAAATAAAGTTGCAATTATAAGAAAAGTCACTGACTATGAGAACCTCTCAAAACAAATACAGCTAAATTGCAGTTTACAACTAGACAAAAGCTTTTTTTCTGACCTCAAAAAACCCAACATACTATGGCATAATTATCAGAGTTATAGTTAAGCTGTCGGCTTCTTGTAGACATATGAATTATGAAAACAGTGATGTAAATGTTTTGGACATTACTTTTACAAGGAGCTACTGCTGCCACCAAAGACCAAAAGTATGGGCACGCAAGAGAGAAAGTGGAAAAGGAAAATAAAGAGGGACAGAGAGGAAGGAAGAGAAATAGAGATACAGAGTGTGGCATTGAGGCCACGACGGCCGTATGTTTGACATTGGAAATGGTTTAGAGCAGAAGGAACTGGCAATTTCTCTCTCTAATTAAAGGCTTTGGCTCACATGACCATGTACAGGTGCACCAACACCAGACTGCAGAGCTGGGAAGAAAGGCCTCCTTGTGTGTGGTGAAGCCATGCTCACTCAGCGGGAGTTTCCACACACACATACTCACAGAGGATACAGCCAAGGAGTGCAAACATTCACATTCATTACCTTCACTACAATTTCAAGCCCTTATTTCAAGTGACAGAAAAAACGATGCAAAGTAGTTGTTATTTTACAAGTTCTTTCCTTCTCTTTTCCTGTTCTGCTCATGAGCTCTCTACTCTCCAAACAACTTCATTGGTTATTCGTGTCAATTTTTGAGCAACTCCGGATTACTAAGAGTGTGTTTTTATATTCTTATGAAACTCCAGGAATCGCAAGATCTCAGACTGAAAGAGGCACAAGAAATTTTCACATTGGCAACAAACTGACTGAACATTACCGTTTTGAAAGACAAATTTTAACTTTTTCATTTACAAAGACTAGATAATATATTGTTAAACTATTGAATCAAGAACTTAACCTTTTTTTATTAAGATTTATATAAGATTTTTTATTTATAGATTTATATAAGATTTATATTTAATTTAGTTTTAGTTTTTCCATGAAGTATTTTTAAAATTGGCATGAAATACAAATTGTGTGTGGCTCTTTTAGCCTCAATTAATAATTTTATCAAATATAAAGTGATTATGAAATATAATTGCTTTAAAATGTAATATAAAAATATTAAATAATATTTAAATATAATTGTGTATTTTATAATAGTTTACTATATATTGCTATATATTCTGATTCACTTGTATAATATGTAAATATAATTAAATAAAATATATAAAACATAATTGTATTATCTTTATGGTGAAAAATATTCCAGAGGTACTCAGTGCTTCACTTTCACTATCTAGACAAACACAATGACTACATAAAGAGAACGGTCATATAGAATTATGGGTAAGGGTCAAAGGTGGTCACCCACTGTGGTTTGGATGTACCAACACACATGAATAGCATTTCTCACCAGCATCAGAGGGTTGATGAGGACAAACATCAGAGAACATCAGTGTCAGAGGCCTTTAGATTTACACACCAAATCAATCGGGAGAGGTAAATAATTAGGCTTAACAGATCCCCCTTTTAGTAATAGTTAATCAATGTTTTATTAAGACATACTAGGATCTGGTAACAGACGTTACATTGCAGCCTGTGTTATTGATAACAAGGTTGAGGGGTCCTGTTACCCTCTGCATCTGTAATGCATTTAGGGAAGAGTGTGGACAGAAAAAAAAAGAATTTCAGCCAAGAAAGTCCGGGAAGTGAGGAAATTCCAACTGACAAACTGGATATGGAAGACACTGACGCATAGGCCAAAGAGCAAAAACAGCACAAGCCTCTGCACGCTGACGTGTCACTGCATAAAACAGTTGCTTAGAGGATTATTGTGACTCAGGCTAGGCTGAGACTGCTGCTAGACCTGGACCTGAAGTGTGAGGATTTCAGTAATGTCTGCATTATCTACAGGAACTAAAGTTAGGAGCAAATAAAATCCAGAAGTGCAGTTCTGGAAGATCTCATGGAAATATGAAGCCTGAGGACTAGATTTGGTTAAAAGATTAGTTCACACAAGAAAGTAATCACTGACTCACTCTCATGTCATTCCAAACCTGTACGACTTCCGCTGAACACAAACAGAGAAATTTTGAACTGTGTATCATAAGTGAGACTCAATATTTAAAGTCTTCTGAAACTATATCATAACTTTGAATGGGACATAGGCTGCTACAAATGGATAATTTATTCAGTGGAGATTCTGGTTTGTGTGACTCACTAACAAATCAATTTGTGAATTGATTAAAAAAGTAAACCTCTAAAAATAATGTGATGTGTGCAATAAATAAACAATTAAATACATAAATAAATAAAAAATCCACAGAACAACTTAAATCATATAGGCTGTGAAGAGTTATTTTCCAAATTTCCATGTCAGGGTGAAATATGCCTTTCATTTTTTATACTGTTCCCATTAAATGACTGAAAAATTACAAGCTTTTATACTATACACCACCTAAATAAACTTTTTGAGATGTTGAAACCAATACAAAACAGTTTGCCTCGTATAGTTGGTTGTTTATAATTTGTGCAAGACATGGAAATTGCACAAGAAACAACTAACAGCTAAATAAAGTCAGCTTCCTGAAAGTCTGGGTAGAGGACTTTGGGTCTTTTGCACGCACACACACACACACACACACACACACACCTGCTGCTGTTGAAGATGCAGTAAATCCACCGGACTGATCTCCCCATTGGTGTCACCGTTGGACCCTCCCTCTCTTCCTCCGCCATCTGATTGGCTACTTAGACTGCTGACTCCATTTTGATTGGAGGGTGTGGTTCGAATGGTCTCAGTTGCTGATTCTACCATCATCACGTGGCACCTTGGGGAAAAATAGAAGATATTGATTGACCATCAAGTATTGTTGGAAGTCCTAGGAAGAATGTTAGAATCTACATAGGCAATGTGTTTTATCACAAAAGCAAATATACACACTAACCAAAAGCACAGATTCACAATAAACCCCATCAGAATGTGTTTATCTGCAGTAGAAATAAAGTGACACAGCTGTTAACCTTGATAAGAACATAGTAAACAAGCTGTGCGCCATACATCCATTTGGATATACCTAAAGAACCACCTGAGCCTCTGAACAGCTAATGGCAGCCAAGGACACAAACACGGAGGAAGGCACAACGAAGGTCTGCCTGAAGAGATACTTGTCAAACCAAAATGGCATTGTGCCGTGAAAGTGCAGTGCTTTTCACCAGCGTGAAAAAGAAGCCCTTTCAATTAGAAAACCTGTACTCAAAAGAAACACCAACCTCTCGTACACCTTATTATCAGCCGTACAAAAACACAAGCAACTTCCAACACAACAGGAATGCATTTTCTGTCTTTAAGAGGTGACGATAGTCCAAAAAGAAAGAAATAAGCCTTCAAATGAATGAACGATTCAGTAAACCGATGACTTATTGACGTGTATAGTATTAGTAGAAAAAGAGTGAGTGCTCCTCAACTAAAAAAAAAGGAAATGTCAATTGTGTTGTCATTTTTATTAAAAAATACATTAAGCATGCAATTCACACATAAAATGGCTTGAATACACCTCTTCTGTGTTTTAATGTTAATTTGCAGTTAATGTAATTTATATATTAGCATGTTTATTCCTTATTAAAGAAGGAAAAAAGCCAATAAAAGATCAAAATTCCTGAGAAGAAAATTAAGTAGTGATATTTTAAACAGTTTGTCAAGGTTAGATCAGACTGTATAATATCACTGTACAATCCCTAAAAGAGATATTTATTAAATTAATGATTTGTGTAAATAAATAAATCATATGTTTTGTGTGTGCGTGTTTAACCTTGGAAATCATATTTAAAATTATTATAATTATTCTTTAAAATTAACGTTTCTGGTAACACCACATTAAATTAATTTAAACCTTTGTTGAAAACAATATAAACATTTTTCATAACTACACAATACAAACAGGAACGCACAGAGTACATTTCTAAGAACTTAGCATGTGTGTTTTAAACCACATTTTTACTACATTTTGCTTGGTTTATTTAACCTTGCCTTCTTATTTGTCATTGACATGCTTATGAAGACCAGATATTCACTTAAAAACAAATATCAATGACATGAAGCCCAGCATTACGATTGCATTGTGGGAATGGTATTATTTACACATGCAGAACGTGCCGTGCAGTAAAGCTCGACACAACAACAGCTGAAGACACAGATAGAGAAGACTCTTTACCTGCTTCTACACCCAGATCTACATCAGGACGTTTTGGAAACTCAAGGGTGCTTTTATGGGTCCAGTAAGTTCACAGTAGGAATCACTTAAATGCACCTGGTTGAGGAGTTATATACTTCACCCAAAGCTGTCAACTGAGGCAGTCACTCGCATGACTGAAGAGGATGCAGGCATGGCTTGTATCATGGGGGACGCAAACCAAAAATGTGGGTAGTTTTATTGTCTGTTGACTTGTGAGAAACTCTAAACCATGTGCGGTTAATTTACATCCACCCAGACCATGCAGGGGACAATACTAAAACCCAAAGAACACTTCAGCTTCTTTTTCATCATATGCAAGAATCAAGTTCTTTGAGATCCGCAGGACTTGAAGGAACGAGCAGCTGCTGAGCGAGTGCATCACTGCCATATTAACCAGCCCGTGGTGTAAGCAAGCATGAAGCCTTGTCATATCCCGTAATGGGTGTATATTGTCGCTATAATGGAAGGTCGTAAATAAAGCAGCCCAATAAATCTGCACAGGGAACCTTTGATTACGGCTGTGAGACAGAAGTTTGCAGCGTCTTGTAATTGTTTTTGGCAAGCTCATCTAAGCCGCCAATGTCGAGGCTTGCCGCATCTCGTTTAGCCCCTGAAGCCCCTCTATCTGAACTTTGACCTGTGAGAACAGAGGAAGATGCATTTTTCTTCTAAGGGGGAGTGAGGGATACAGAAAGGGTGGGTGTTCTTTTTCAGATCGAAGAGATAAAATGTGCATATTGGGGGAGGACGAGGTAAAAAGAAAAGGCACGTTTGCCTTTTAATTGGGATGGAAGAGAAATGGGACCAAACTTGCCTTTGCTTCAGGGACTTAAAAAAAAAAAAAAAAGCAACAGATAAAACAAAAATCCCAGGACCAGCGTCTTCGCAACATGGTAACGCAATGCATTTATGTTCTAATATCAGCAGATTTTCTTTGGCACTTACAAGAAAGGGTGGAGGGGGTGGTGATTCATTCTCTATCCTGTTTCTGCAAGTACTGAGGCTGCAACAAGGGATCATGGGAACTTCTGTGACTGCCTGTTAAAAGCTGTTTATATTGCTGAGGTTGCTGAGAGTTGCTAAGGTAAGACAGCAATGAATTCTGATTTGGCTCCAGAAGCGCATATTAGCAGTAAAAAGTGAAAGCTTTGTAATTCTGGTGATTTTTTACCATATGCGTATTAAAAAGGAAGTAACACAAAAACAAACAAGATCGGGAAATGGAGAGATGGCGAAAAAAGCCACAGTTTCTCTCTTCATGATTAAATCCCATCCTCCCCAAAGCAAAGATCCTCCTTTCCCTCCTTTTCTCGTTCTCTCTCTCCATCTACCCCCGAGGCAGCTGCAGTTCCGTTCCTGTGCTCAGGGTCGGACTCGGCGGCTGGCACGGGAACAGAGGATTCAGAGAGAGCAGGGTTGAAAAGACACCGTCTGAGCCAGGTAGGCCAATGGGCGGAGGTCTCCTAGGTAAATCTCGTACAGGTGGGCCGTCACTTCACACCCTCTCACAAAATAGCAAGCCCAGCGGGCAGTACTATTCCAGTACTCTGACAGGGTCAGAGGTGAAAGGTAGATTGTCTTTTCCCAGCTCCCTTTTTTATTGTTTAGGGAACACCATTTACTGAAGATGTCAACACTGTAAATCGTAGACAAAGCATCAGGTGTTCCTGCCTAAATGAACTTGACAGCTGCTTTTGCTTTTTCATGCAACAAAAGCAGATGAGTCAATGGCATATGATGAAAAAAAAAAAACAATCTAATTGAAAACAAGTACAGTTCTTGGAAATGTACTCATTTTAAGCTTCAATTTAATGAATCGTGTTTTGTAACTGATAAGTAAAATGTAAAAATATATTTCCTTATACTTACATACATAAAGATTTTAATGACCCCCCCCCCCAAAAATTTTTTTTTTATAATAAATTAATAAAATAATCATACATACAGATAATTTTTTATGTTTTTAATTACTATATTTTGGGGATTCACACCACATTTTACCCCTTAAATTAAACAAAACATTTTTAATTTAATAACATTGTGTAGTTGTAGATTATAATTATCATCTTTTTTAATAAATTAACTCAAGCTACACTTCTGCAGAAGAGTTAATCTGTAAACGTTCCAAAAGATGACAGGCTCAGCGGCTGAAGCACAGATTCGTTGAAGTGGAAGTGAATGTACCTCTGAACCCGAGTACCAGCTTTTACAGTCTTTCATGGCCCGCTCGGCATACCGAGAGCTTTGAAGAGGATTGAGGCTGTCGGATCCAGCTGGCTGATCCCAGATCAGCACATCTGCAACCCCAGACTGCGGATTGGACTCTGTGTTCCGGTCCGACTCCAAAACACAAGCCCCACTAATGCCCCCTGAATTCAGCACTTCCAGCCTGGATCATTTCACCAGAGTGAAGATGGTAGACGGCCAGCGCCAGCTAACAGAATCAGTCTTTATTATTTCAGATGAAAATGAGTATTTTATTTCAAATCCTTCACATAAAAGCTTATTACTGGCCTCTAACACATTGAAAGCTCTATAACGGATAATTGACTGTGATACCTGAAATTTAATTTTACACATTTTGCTTTTTTCCCTCTTGTTTAGGTCTCAGTGAAAGAAAATATGGCAAACATTAAACCGGCTAAAGAGTTTGTTTCACATTAAAAAGTTCTGTTCAAGGAGCAATGTTTAAAATAATGTGAGGATTCAAGCTGTAACTCACTTGGCAATGTCGACAGACTGGTTTAAATTTGCAATTTCAGCTCTCCGGCACACACCAGAGCTCCATTTAACTACAAAGAGCATTACCCAGACCTAAAAAGAAAATAAAACGGGCATAATAGAAGATGACAACTTTGAACAATATTTATAAAAATGGAATACCGCTTTATTCTGCCAGTACTTTCCCACTTTTTTTTTTTTAATCACTGACTCATTCATTTACTCCATCTTTCCTGTCCTCTTCTTTATATAGGAACTTTTCAAAGCATATGCGGAACCGTTTCACATTTTTTTCAGTGAGGTTGTTGGCTTTTTTTGTCTTCCTTTGCACCTGTGGAACAGCTCTTTCTGCACGTTACGCACACGCTAGCACACACAGACATCCTTCTCAGTAGTTTTTTTTTCTTTTCAGCAGCTTACCAGATTAATAACTCTTTATCATGTTAAGCCTTATACAGGTCTATTTATATAAGTCCCACAAAGGCTGTTTCTAGAGCCTTGCATCAGCTCACAGGAATGCTCTTATTAATAAAACAAAGAAGGAGCCAACATGATTAGTGGAGACAGCCACAGTTGTGCCAGCACATCTCACGTCTTCTCCCTCAGGCTACCGAAACAACAGTCCCGCAGAGAAGTGAACGCTTCGTCAGGAGTACACCGCCCCTATTTGTCACTAAATCTGATTGACTAACATAAAAGTCCACCTGAGCACACGTAACATGCTCGCTCTGTTTCAAAACCTAGTGAGCTGCCTATAAAGGGAAAAAATTAAGATACTATTGTTGAACGCGCACCTAATGTTGTTTTTAATTAGGCTGTATTTTAAGATACCTCAATTTGGCGCACAATGCATATAGACATGCTCCTGTAGTTTAAAACAGTTGAATATGGAGCTCCAAGGTTGCATTTGCACGGAATAAAATAAAATAAAAAATAAAATATTCAAAGAAAGTCTCTTTAGTAAAGCTCAGTGAGAAAAAAATATATAGGAAATATAGGTGTAGCTACAAAACAAAATGGAAAACAAACACTTTTGATCAACAATGTCAAACGTATTAAATATAAAGCTCAGTTCAAAAAATGGAAGATAAAGTGAAAAGTTAATTATAAATGCTGGTTAAGATAATTTTCATTCAATACTGAGAAGTACTGAATCAAAATAGTTAATATATATATAATAAGAAGTAAAGTAAAGTAGTTCACTAGGTTTAGAAATGAACATACTTTTACAAGAAGCAGGTATATTTTGACAGTATAAAATAAGACTTTTTAACTAAAATCAAGACTGAACAAAAACTAATAAGTTTCTGAAGCAAACGCACATTGCCTGATCAGGAAGAACTGCTCTCGGGACGCAAACATTCAGGAACGTGGTCTACGGAAGGATAGGGTGTATTTGTGTTAGCAACTCCAACTGCTAGCCCACGGGGCAGAGGGCAGGTATGTGTGTGTCCCAGTGGTTAGAACACACAGCTTGCGGCTCTTCCTCCAGATTTGTCTTCCCTAGACATATGGTTGGTGGTGGTGAGAGGGAGGGGGGCAGGTATGACTACATCAACTAGGCCCAACAACTGGGCCCAGGGGAAGTCTGTCACTGTCTGCCATGAAGACAGATAGCAGGAAGACCCAGAACTGAGAGAGAGCGTGAGAGTGAGAGAGATGTAATGAGCAGGGTACCTAAAGTAAGTCGCCACAAAAAAGGGTCTGAAACAAATAAGTGTTCCTGATAGAATAATAAAGGAAAGCCTGAATTGCTGGGTGTCTCTTAGCAGTTTTAACCTTGGCCCAGCATCGGCCACTTCAAAGGGATCAACTACCCGCTCCTCCCGGGGGGCACGGTGCACTGGAATATCCTGACAGTAAAGAAGAGACCCTCGTTTGAAGACTGCTTAGCCGAGCACTTATGCGCTCCCTTTTTATGAGCGAAGCCGTTCTCCACTCCACTCCAGAGCAGTTTCCCTCCGTGGAAGTGGTACACTGCTCCACTTGGCATTATGACAGAATCCCTTCCCTTGCCACCCACTTATACACTCACTCACCCCAGGCCTTTAAATTCATCATGAAATGGCATCCGCAACCCATTTTACTGACGTAATGTGACATTTTGAAGTGAAACAAGATATTCCATGAGAAAAAATGGTTGACATTATTTTTTTTATTTTTTTTCCTTGGATTCTTTTTTAGTATTATTATTATTTTATTCATCAGGAATTGACTGGGTCATTAAAAAAAATGGCCAGTATGTACCAAAACAAGGTCAAAACAACCCAATCTCATGAGAAAATCTTATAATTTCATCCTAACTACAGTTATCATCAACTAAAACTATTATTAAGATATTTGTTAATTGATATAAAGTAAAAAAAAAAACTAAAAAATATGAATATTAGATTAGACAAAAAAAATGTAAATGTTGTCATGGCAACTAACTGAAATAATTAAGTTGAATGTTGAACTAAAATTACTAACTGAAAATGAAAAAAAAACTCACCTAAAACTGAAATAAAAATAAACCTAAATAGTAATATTTAGAAAATAATAATAAAAAAACTAACAAAACTAACAAAATAGCGCTATAAAAGTATTAAAAATGCACCAATTCCGAATGATTATATGAATTCACACAAATTTGTCAATAATTTGCTAAAATGCGAAATAGTTAAGAATTGTCATGAGACTGTGTTGAATAAAAATGAATTTGTAAATTTACCTAAAAAGAAAGACGTAAGGCCAAAAGTTTCTTAATTCCATAATAACATGCATGAAACTAAATTATGTACAATAGGAACGTGGAAGTTTTTTCATGTTGGCTTTTAAATTAACCAATGTTACTTCCAGCTGAAGCACTATGACTCTCTGTTCACCACCCAAAGAGAAATACACACAAATGTGTGTGATTTTAATAATATTGATTGTTTTATTCTAATGTTAAAGCTCCAGACTGATTCAACTTAGTTAACTGGAATCAATCCCAGGTAAAGGACACCAATTGTCCCTTGGGCAAAATAATTCACCCCAGCTGCCTCAATTACTCCAATTAGATCCCTAATTGTGTACTGCACATCTCCTTGGATAAAACAAATTTCTTCTAAATACAAGGTAATCAGATACATACAAAGTCCTTGTGAACTCATAATTGCTCTGTAAAGATTATAGGTTTTTTGTGGGTTTTTTTCAGATCTTGAGGAAAGATGGTGCTTTTGTACAGCAGATAAGATACAGATCCATTCGAACTCAACAGCCTCCTCTTGTGATTACATGGAACCGTTCCAGCCAGTGCAAGTGGGATTGATGGGCTTTACCTGCTCACTTCTCGGCCTCAAAGTCGAATTAACATCTAAGAAATATATGCATGTGCATGTGCCTTTCTGCCACGATGATATAAAGAGCACCAAAGGTAAACATTCGGAATGGGTGTTGGTTTAATGCAGACTCGACTGCTTTTACTGTCACAACCAAACCCCCTCGCTCCTATTACTTCAGCTTAGGACCACCAATGTCCAAAAATAACCAATTCATTTCCCCACGGCACAGGCTGAGACAAGGGGCACAGAGAGAATGGGAGCATGGAAAAAGAAAATGGAATGAACTGAATGATCTGCGTTCACAGGGCTAATGGCACAACTTTGATGATCTGATCATTTTCAGCGGGGTTTAGCGGAGCTGGTGTCCTAATTTGAAACTAGTTTTTTCAGCTGAGGTTTTCCTTTTTCCCTTCAAACTAAACTGTGGCAGACAACAATTAAGGAACTGCTTACCAGCCGACTGTCACAAAAATCAGAGGCACTTTAAGGACAATTCAATTATCAAGGACATGCCAATATGAAAGTAAAAAAGTAAGAAAGATTCTCACGGGGGAAAGAAAACGAGGCCAAATAATACAGAGGAGACAATCAGAGAAAATGTGTATGGGGGAGGCAAGATATGCATTCATATGATATCTAATGTACCTTATGGTGATCTGATGTGTTGCTGTGACGTGAACATGATGCAAAAGGAGGCAAAGTCCTGTTTGCAAAGCCCATAAAGATTAGCTTCAATCAAGTGGGTTTCGTTGCAATAGGTAAACACCGCAGCATTCCCAACTGATGAGATCGCTCCCGCGCGTGTGTGTGTGACCAGGGCAAACATTTACTCCCCCTGACACCACCCTCTGCCTTTTTCCCCTTTGGCCCAAAGTAAGTGATTTTCCAGTCTGCCCTTGATGGCTAAGAGACCAGAGATTTCTATATGAGGCCTCCTCTCCATCAGATGCACAGATCATGGCAAATATTTGGAGTAGGTGCTGGGATTTCACAAACGGCTCATTTGTCAGCCATCGAACGCACACAGATTCATCCACTAAGAGATCAATTTACAGATAGATGGATTTAACGACTTAATTCTAACTAACAATTATGACAGACAGACAGACAGATAGACAGATAGATAGATAGATAGATAGATAGATAGATAGATAGATAGATAGATAGATAGATAGATAGATAGATAGATAGATAGATAGATAGATAGATAGATAGATAGATAGATTTAACATGGTGGAACAGAGGTGGAACTTTAAAGCTCCGAGGAGCAAGCAATCCAACAAATGTACCCAGATGCAAAACTTGCTTTATGAACATGATCTTCATATCATAGTCGGCTGATCTGGATTAAAAAAAGACAGTGGGAACAGAAAAATCTGGAGTGAATGTTTTTGCTCGATGCTGACTCAACAAAGTAAGGACGTCTTAAAGCTTACAGCATGGAACTCACTGGAGGAGAAAAGTGTAATAAAATTATCATCAAAAAAATTAAATTTTTTATATATATATATATATATATATATATATATATATATATATAATATTTTAATATATCATAATGTTCTTTTTTTCTGTTGGTCTGTTTGACATTCAACTATTCTCATAATATTACAATCCAATTAAAGGTTACAATTAAACTTACAATTAAACATTTTTTCAGACAAAAATTATGAAATAGAACAAGGAAATGTAACTAACTCGAGGCTTTAAATGAGGTGGTGGGGCAAAGTGATGTCTTCAGTTCAAAGTGGGCATTATATAATTTTACACATCTGCTTTCATGACTGGCACTCTGGATTTGAATTGAGTTAATTGATTGGATCAGAGTGGGTATAATCAAATAAAATTTTATAACTCTATAATAAAAACAACACTTTAGAAGGAGGCATGTAGAAAAAAATGATAGCATGTCCATTTTTCAAATTAATTGAATTTTAGTACTTCTGAACTTGGTCCAAGGCATCTCATACGCAATAACTCAACACCATCTTCAAAATTGGCTCCATGACTAAAGATATTCAAACACACACACACACTTTAAGTTCCTTGATTTCTGGGAGAAAACCACCACTGTTTATAACTACCGAGAGCAATCAATTGCCAGTAATTTCCACATTATATTCTCCAGTAGTTGCAATGCCTAATAAAGATCTCACCAAGAGTAAAAGCTAAAATATTAATTCCATCTTCAGCAGTGCTGATTGCATTAAAAAACGTCTGTTTTATTATTTAGCACAGAAAGGAAAATCTTTGTTAAAGTAACTTGAATGCAAATTGATATCACTAGAACGAATAGTGTAAAAGCATTACTAATTTGAATCATAATAATATCAATAGAATAATTCATAATGTAATATAAATAAAGTAGAGAGGTAATTCATTTGAAAATGGATGCCTTCAATTAATGTCTCAGCCCCCCAACCAAAAAAGAGGGCACATACACCAGTTTCATATACAAGAACATTAATTGCTTAACTGTAGCCATTGTTATGAGGTGTCAGAATGCGTGTAGAATCAGGGAAGAAACTAAACATGCAGAGCTCGCTTTAATATTACATTAATTTTTCACTGTATTTATTCAATATTCATGAGTTATGCCTGCTCTCACTAACTTGCCTTTATATCCTGCGTAAAGTGTTTTTTCCACTATGAAAACAGCAGCTCGTGTCTCAATTCAATTTGAGCTAGGGTGACTTTAAAACCAGTACGTGACATGTTGCCTTTTCACCTTGTTCGTTTTCTGTTCCTCTCTACGGAACAAGAGTAGCTGCCTTTGTGTTATTATCAGCCTTATTACACGTCATTAAAATACTGGAAGAACATTCCAGAAGAATATACACACTATACACCAGTGCACTCACTCACACACTCTCTCTCTCTCTCTCCCTCGCGTGTCACACTTTTGGGGGTGTGCAAGAGCGCAGAAGTGACAAAAAAAGAACAATATAATTGGAGAAATGTACGCAGTAATAATAGGTATTCAGAAAATGATAATTCATATTAAACAGGGTGCATAAAGTCAGCCTCATTTGCATGTTTTAGATTATATGCATTTCAAAAGTAATTTCCGCAGGGCATATGAATGACATTAATTCCCAAGTGGTTTCTGCTATAGACCTCAAACTATCAAACACTCAAACATTTAAAAGATGAAAAAAAGAGTACTGCCACATTTGCGAGGGGAGATTTCAAGGTTAAAGTATTTGAATGCATGTTTTAAAGTTCCGTCTAGGTTGTTTAAAGTTGTTCCTAGCCTAGTTTAAAGTTCACTAAGCTGTGTTTGGAACAAAAACACACCTTTCTACTCTAAGAATTCAGAACATATATTTATAATGTAAAATAGATGGATGGATGATTCCTATAACATTACAAAAAAAAATAATAATAATTCCCTTTAATAAATTCATTGCTAACTACAATATTAAAATTGTGCCACACACTATATTGTCAGGTAACCTAAAATATGTGCTAACGTCGTTTTAAGTCAGAAACATTATATGACTCAATCAACCTGAGTACATTAGGTTAAAGTCAAATTTAAGTGTCAGATCAAGTATAAATAGCACCACAGAATTTTGAAAAAACATACACTTTCACTTTTTACAGTGTAAGGAGTTGAATATGTAATTTCAATAATCTAAAAATTTTAAATCCATTACAAATAAACAAATAATCTGGAAACAAGGTGACAGTGCATACTGCTAAAACCCTAAACATGAGGTAAGTCCATTGTGCCAATCACTCTAATACAGCACAAAAAGGACTGTGGGTATTCAAAGTTCCAAATTAATACAGCCCTCCAGCCAGAGGATGCATGAGAGAGAGAGAGAGAGAGAGAGAGAGAGAGAGAGAGAGAGAGAGAGAGAGAGAGAGAGAGAGATCCCTTTTAGCCTCGATTCATTTGAAGAGGAAAAAAAGGAGAAAGACTCAGGAATAGGAAACCCTCAGATTTGGCAACTTAAGTGGAAAACAGGTTCTGGATGCAATTTTATTTGATAAGACAAATTTGGCCTTGTAATATAATGTTTCTGATGCATACACGACTGGGATTTAAAGTGTGATGTCTAAAGTAATAGCTCTAAACTGGTTAGTCTGGATAACAAAAAAAAAAAAGGGACTCAAACTTTTCCTTTTTTTAACAACAACTGCTGTTGACATCAAAGACTGTGTGTCCAATCAAACATAAAACAAAATACAATATTTAGGTGCAGATTTCATCTGTCATTTGATAGAAGTTCAATATCCTTGAAATTTATAACCAAATCATACAAAGCAAAATAAAATGGAAAGATGAAAAGCTAGTTTATGATGACCACAATGTGTGAATTAATGCCTTTTTCTATACTTTTTAAATACATTTTTATGGATTTTGCACAATAAACCATATTGGTATTGAATTGGGTCACCACTTAATTTCCAAAAGTAATACCAGTTGAGAACCACCAGGCCAATTAGTGGACAAACCAAACAAACAAGCAAGTCTAAATAATCAAAAGGACCTCAACTTCCCTCACAAAAATGTATATTAAAAAAATAACTGTAAAAGGAAACCACATGGAAGAATGGAAGATACGGCCAGGGCTGCTTCTTTTTGTAAAGTTTGTGTTTTGTCTGTCTAAATATTATGCTACTGAATGTTTTCCTCCACATGATTATCTCATTATGAATTAATGGCTTGCATGCTGCGATGTGTTTGGGCAATGCCTAGTTCACGCTAACTCTTTATCTACCTCGCTATAAGAAAAATAAAACATGGGCTAGACCAAGTCTGGCCATCATAATCGTGAGTCAGCTTGTTGTGGCATTTAAAAGTCAAGCAGATATTAACAGCTTGGGCGGCAGGTGGAGAGTGAGAGCGACTCTAATGAACAGCACGCAGACGGTACGCTACTGTAATCGCCCTGACAATCAAGTTTCGTCCTCTTCGTTTTACAAGCCTCCGCTTACAGGTGCTGACAGGCCATGCTGGGGAGATTTAAGGGAAAGAAAAATGGATTTTATGGCATTATCTCGTTATTTCTCTTCCCGTTCTGTACTCGTACTGTAAGACTAGCCTTTTTGTCCTTCTCCAGAGAAGGATACTTGGACAAGTTCAATTATGCGGGGGGGAGTAAATGCTGAGGGAACGGGAAAGAGAGAAAGACAGAGTGAAGGAGAAGAAATAGAGAATATCTTGAGGGAGAAAAAAACAGGCTAATTAGGACCTGGAAAATGTATTTGTTTTTTTTTTTTTCCTCCCGTTTTTTTTGTTTCCCGAGGAGTTTTTAAGAGTTCTATTTCTTTTCAACAAGGGAGGTGGAGGGGAAAAATTAAAAGAGGATTATGTTTCTTAAGACAAAAATCATGACATGCACAGAAAAAAAAGGAATCGTCTCACAACAAAGGAATTCTCAATCCCCGTATTATCAGCAGAGTCCGTTTAGCCAGCGCCAACCAGACTACGCAAACATCTGAATTTACAACTCATTTCATCTGAATCTCAAAACACCAGCACCAGCCCAAAATGATGGGTAGTGGGAGTTTGAGTCTTTTTTCCTTTTTTTTTAATGGAAAAAGGCTTCCATCTCCAATCAAACCTCGGGCAATAACACTCTAATGAAGTGCATTCTAAAAGGGCTCATTCCAATCTCCTTACTTCTGACACCAAGCGCACTTGAAAGGCCATCTTTAGAGAAGCGGTTCTGTAATGATAGCGGCGGATAGACTGGGACGTGCAAAAGGCATATTCATTCCTTTGGCTTTAATTGGAGAGCTCGCATGACTGACTCAGAAAGGCTGCTAGTCCGGTTCAGAGCCCCCGAGCCCAAGCCCAGGGGCGGCCAGGCAGAGCTAACGCCCTTAGTCAGGAGGAGGTGAGCGCCAGCACAAAGCCAACATCAAACTAGACACTCGGGCTAAAAGGTATGAGCGGAGGAGGGAGGGGGGCTCTGAGAGAGAAAAAAAGAAAGTCGATGCTTTTAAAAGACAATTAAAGCACATTGATTTCTCTTCATTGTTTCAACAATACACATTCCAGAGCATCTGGGACCTAGCCTGTTTTATTTGAACGCAATCTGTGGCTCTTCTTTGAGTTATTGTAATCGTTTCCTCCTCAGTGGCGCCCACCTGTTGCGACATTCTCGCGTATCGCCACAGTTATTCGCCATGTATCAAGTCTCAACTGTAGAATAAACAGTACTACCCTCTCTGCTGGTAGAAATCATCAACTTTCAGGACCTGTCTGTGTGGCTTTAAACGATTCAATGGTTCAAAAACAACCAAAAAAAACACAGCTTGGAATTATCAAGGCACAAAAGGTTAGGGGGAGTGGGCAAACGCCATCTGCTATCTTTCACCGGAGACTTCTGTCTCTGACTTCTCATTCTCCTTTGGCTTTTTTTAATACCTTCGAAAATACAGGAATGGAAAAAACCTGCATATTTGTCATTTCCGATTGTTTACCTTTTTCACGGCAAATTGATTTTTACATCTCCTTTTCCTGGAAGCGTCTAGGTGCGGGCCTGCCAACCCCTGTTTCTCTGTTTTAAGGACCTAGCCCTCTGGAGAAGTTTTTAAAGCTTTCAGTTCAGAAGTCATTTAAATGATACAATACCGCTTTTGTCCCAGGCACCTCTGTTTCTCTCTCTCTCTCACTTGCTCTTCAATCACCCAAAATTCCAGCCTGCATTCTTTTTTCTCTCCCCGAGCTCAAGACTGCATTTTTAAAAGAATATTTTTTTGGCATTTCCTTGCATTTCTTGAATTTGAATGTTCACCTCAAAGACGAAAGGACGACTCATTGCATCAGGGCCATGTGATGATGAAGTGGTGTGACGTACGGCTCTTAGTTTTTGTAGACGTCTGATTTTACACACACTCTCACGGATGCGTTATTGGGTTGTTTTGGAATCAGCCGTTTCGCTGTGAATTGTGTCTGGCGTGTGGGACAATTGGAGTACTGAGACCATTCCTATTGCTCAGACTTGTGCTTTAATACACCATCTGCACGTAAGCAGAGAAAAGCAAAGAGAAGGCCAAAACTGTGAGGAAAAAAACACTAAATAATAGTTCACTGTGCAGAAATGTCTACTAACAGCTGCTAGACTTATCTGCAGTGAAATTTTGTAGAAGAACATTTAGCCTGTTAGCTAACTTTAACAAATGATTATTTTACAATACCATGATTTCAATAACTCATGCTGAAAAATCAGTTGTTATTTTTCTTGATCAAGAAAATATGCTTTGTTTTTTACTAAAATGGACAAATCAGGCATTTACCTTTGAGTTTTTCTTTGGTTGGTATACTAACAGCTTAGCCTGTTATCTTAGCATAGTCCCAACTGTTTAAGGAAAGTTCTAGAACAAGATATCACAATAAAATGGTTAGGTTTTGTTTGTGCATTGAGAAAGGGGGCAGAATTTTGCATGATATATATTATTTGTCTTTAGTCTGAGGACTTCGATTTAGCCAAAAGTTGTCCATTAATGTGGTTTTTACACATTTTATGTAGCCAAAAAATAAATCCGACAAAAAAGGCATGCCAGATGCTGCACGCAAAACGCAAGTATCTAGAATCCATATGGATTCTCTGAAGGCCTTGATGGTTAAAAAAAATGGCACAAGCTCAAAAGCTGTCACCCTTCAAGCTGTGAAGCCTTTTTATTGTGTATGCGTGTATAACTACAAAAAAAAAGGGGGGGGGGGGGGGAAACAAGGGGAATTCTTTTCCCTGAGACCTCTAAAAGTAGATCTCAAAAACCTGTTGAGCTGGAAACATCACTCAACCCCCAGAACTTCAGCAGAGATTAAAAGGCTAAATGGACCGGCATGACTAAACATTTCTTAGTGCAGGGACATGTTCAAAGGCTCTTGGGAAGTAAAATCCTCATCAATGCTCCAGTAGAGACAAATCCTTATTTATTTGCTATAATAGGACCGCGTATTTCCAAAGCAGCGGGAAGTGATAAACTCCTTATTTTGTTCTTTTTATCATGATCAAACACATTCTGGCTACTGAGAGCGGTCTGCTTAGAATGCATGTGGATCTCCTACATACTCCATTTAGAAGTGGACAAAGGTAAAAATATGCTTTTAGTGCTTTAATTACTTCCAGAGGACAGTGCAAGGTGGTCCCAAACACCTCTGGTGCATAAATGCAAAATTCCATGTGCAAAACTCACTTTACTTCAACCTGGTTCCAAATACTGACAGTTTTGGGCAAAGCTGCTTGGCTAATTAAAATAATCCTTTCATGCTTGTCGGATGAATTAGTTGTATTTATTAGAAAACTGTTACATACAAATAAGCACTGAGAGCACACAATTAAAACCTAGTTAAGTGATTATGTGGGTCTGTTTGCACGGAAATGGAGGTTGACTCTGTTCGCTGCCATAATTAGGCTAAATAAAATTAAAATTATATTTGCGGCGCTCACAGGTACAGCTGGGACCGATGTCACGGAGGTCCACTCATCGCCGGTGATTGGATCAAATTGTTGGGCGATTTACAGCACCATTCCCACTCAGTGTCAACCAATTAACATTTCCTTAACACCCCGCACCTCTTTGAAGTTAGGTGTCTCCATTGTAATGGGAGGTTTGCAAGGTCAGTGTCTTTTATGGAAGCTTTCTGTCATATTTCTCTCCTTAGCAATGACATTTAATTGTATGTTCACATTTTATATGTATTTTAAAGGCACATTCTAATTCGTTGTACTGGATTAAGCCAAAACGGTTCGGGCTGAATTGAAAAAGACACAATGTGTCTCTTCACAGGCTTGAAAAACGCAGTGATGACGCATCACTCTTTCTTGATCGCAATGGCGAAGAATTACAAACAAAACATGTACAATGAGTTTACAGAAGCACAAACCATATGATAAGACAGATATTGGAAACCCACAATGCTTTCAGCCTTCAGTACTTCCACACACATATGACAAATCTCCATTTCCCAGTATACTGCGGTAGTGGTGAGCACAGCTGGCAACATCTGGAGGCATTTTGAGTCTGTTTACATTTCCAAAACACTGAAAAATACTGCAGGTGCCAGAAGAGTAATAAGGAACCAGGTCACAAAAAAGGATTGTTTAAACTCTAACAACTATCGGCTCTGTCTCTCTCTCTCTTCTCTCCTGGAACTTGCTCTCTCTCCACTCATTTTTCATCAGTCACACACCACTTGCCTTTCAACGAAAAATAAGGCGCCGTAACAGTGCTCCAGCAATAACAGGAAAAATGGACTGAGAAGGAGAGAGACTGATTTAAAGCATCAGTCCTGTACAACGAGTCCTGAAATATTCAAGCAAGTAAAATTAATGCAAGATGCAAAAATATTAAATGCAAGACTTGTGTGCTATGTATAAATTTATATATAAAATGTATGTTCATATATTTGTATTCATATTTTATCATTTTAATTTATACAATTTATACATATAAACATATTTATATAGAGTTTATATACGGTAGTTATACATGTGCATTATCTATAAATTCTAAATGTTTGAATAAATGTATGTATATACTTGTATATGTATGTATATGTAGATGCATATGTAAACTATGTATACACACAAACACACACACACATACATATACAGTGCCCTCCACTAATATTGACACCCTTGGAAATTTTCATGATCAAATAAATGTTTTTCTCCAATGAATGTTGGCCACAATTATTGGCACCTCTAGAAATTCTTATGAGTAAAATATTTCTGAAGTATATTCCCATTCATATTTAAATTTTTTAGCACACCAGGGTGACTAGGAGCATGACATTGTCCAGCCATGACTTCCTGTTCCACAGGATTATAAATATGAGGAACACAAAGTCCAAATTCCCTTAATCATCCATCACAAGGAGTAAAATCTAAAAATAAAGTTCTGATGTGCAGAACAAGATTGTTGAGCATCACAAAATAGAAAGTGGCTGTACGAAAAGAGTTAAAGGGTACTACAATCAGGGTAGTAATTAAGAGGTTCCAATCTACTAAAGATGTTAAACATCTCCCTGGAAGAGGACGTGTCTTTATCGTCCTAATGCATGGTGAGGAGGAGATTTTAAATGGCCAAAGACTCTCCAAGGATCACAGCTGTAGAATAATAGAGATCAGTTGAATCTTGGGGTCAGAAACCTAAAAAAAATATTTATCAAACATCCCCTACATCACCACATGTTGTTCGGGAGGGTTTCAAGGAAAATTCTCCTAGCACATCCAAAAACAAACTCCAGCAAATTCAGTTGTGCAGTTATGCAATAAACAAACATCTTTAAATCAGACTGACACATTTCCTAAGCAGATCATGAGAGGCTTATCACATCGATTTTGAAAATGTCCACACCACTTAATAGTAAAATAAACCATATAAATATGTGGCTTCTCCACGTGGTCTTTCTTAAACCCCCCATTACACACAAATGCACACCCACCCGCTGCGCTTAAGTTTTTCCTTCCCTTAAATGTAGAAAACAACCAGGAAGAACATTTGGATTTTGTTCAGCTTAATCAAAACAGACATAAAATATCCCAGAACGTTCACATCATTTCAACTGCTTCCCTAAGGCAGGCCGAGAAGGGTCTGCTTGAAAATTTGACACAAAGGCACATGCTGTGTAGGATGCAATTACAGTGATTGAGTGTAATTTACCCGTGTAAGATGAAACCGGCCGGGCAGATGGAGGAGAAGCCGGAGACCGTGTTCCAGCCAGTTTGCAAACGGTTGGGATATGGAGCACAGCTTCTCACCTTTGAACTAACTAACATTTAGCGTGATGACTTGCCATGCAAACACGCATTCCACATTATCATGGGTCGATGTGATCCTAGACGTATGCGTGTGTGCGTGTGTGTGTGCGCGCAAAACACATATCTAGACTTGGTGATATATTTGTGCACAAAACCTGTGCGCAAACATTTTCATGATTTGTCAAAACTAAATTTCTTCTATGAAACTACACACTAAAAGCTCAATTTAAAAAAATTAGTTTCCGAATGTTACACCACAAAAAAAAAGGCTTGTAATCCTTTGTGCTTGTTCACTTCTTTCCCGTGAGAGGAGGAAGGGAGGAACAAAACTTTAGGTAGCCTTAGAGACGCTCTCTGTCTCAAGGTGTCTCGTGGCCCTTACAGAGACTGACTTTTCACAGATTAACATCTACACCGACTGTTACCTTTTGAACAAAGCAGTTGAAAGGGAAATAAAGGGAATTACAGTCTGCAATGGGCAGTCACATGGTGGTGCAGCCAGGAGACAGAACCCTGGGAAAAGTCCAGAAGTGGGGCAAATCAGAATGTAGAAAATGTGTGGAATTCAGTTAGGGTTATGGACCATCATCAAGCTAGACACAAATCCTGGACAGAACGTGAGAATCTCTCAGAGTTGAACTAATCAAACAAATCAGGCAAGGATCAAAAGAATAGGTGAAAAAGTATATTATATATATATATAAAAAAAAAAAAGTAAACTGTAAAAAAAATAGATTTCTTTCACGGCCCATAGTAAATTCTATAAATTAAATTGTTCTGATTTTTTTATGTTAAGAAATTGTATGTTGCCTATAGATTTTTCAAAATAAGAATTAAGATATTATTTTATTAATAACAATATTACACCTAAATATTCAGTATATTATTATTATTATTATCACCATTATTATTATTAATTTTCTTAACTCTAATGTTAAATCCATGTCCATGCATCAGAAAACTGGAGTTGTAAAACTGCTGTAAGTATTTTAAAAATATATATACATCTAAAACTATTTGCTCTGTATGTTTATTTATTCATCAATTAATCCTAATTAAGCACAAGCTTTGTTTGTCTTGTACGCATTTTCAAAGAACATCACAGTTATTATATCTTTGCATTTTACATAAAGAATGTTGACATGAACACCACATGCAAGAAAAGCCTGAAAATAAGACGCGCCTTTAGTAAAGCATGAGTTTTTACACAAGAAAAACTCCCTGAAGATCTGCAAGCCCATCAATAATAGACATTGAGGCATGCATATGTAATGAGCAGAAGTGTGTGTGTAATACCAGCATTTGCCAATTTGAATCCACGCAACTGTATATGCACAACCCAAATAGGAAGTTCTTGAGGCAGCGCAATGCTTGTATGTACCTGATCAAACCACTTAACTTGGAACAAGAGGTCAGAAAGTGCTAAAATAGGACAGCCCACTCGGTTTGAGGGTCAACTTACAGTTCACACAAGCTCATGCTCCCAAATCAAAGCAGTTTTTCCACTACTTAATCTTAAGGGTCGTGACTCGCCATGCAAGAGGAACTCGGTCCACGGCCGGCTGGCACCTCTATAAACTTTTAACAGCCATTTGCAGCCATTCACAGCCACACTTCAGCCATGTGCGAGTCTGCCTCCTGGCTGCCCCGATACCTGCCTGCCAGGACCCTTCCTTTTAAGCTCAATTGTTACTGGAAGTGCCTGCCAGGAGGGATAGTGTGTGTGTGTGTGTGTGTGTGTGTGTGTGTGTGTTTGTGTTTGTGTGGGTGTGCGTCAGTTCCACTTCCACCTTACGGGCTTCACCTCTCTGAGCTCATTCACCAGTGTGTGTGTTCTTTTAAAAGAAAAAAATTTGAATGGAATACAAAACTGAAAAGTGAAGGGCTTAAAAAAATGCAGTGCCCTACGGTTACCATCAGCTGTGTGAAGTTGTTCCTCCACACATTGACATCCATCAGCATTGTGGGAATTTTGATGAAAGCTTATGCTCAGCAGACTCAGAGCATATAAGAACCAAACCTGCTCACACACTCTCACCCAACCTGGAACAATATCTCATCTGCCAAGAGTGTGAAACCAAATATGAAGTCTGTGTAGAGCAGGAATCTGGATTCAAAAGGATGATCTGCAGCCCCTGGTTAAAGTAGAACAGCGTAGCTGGCTGTAGAACAGCGATGGGCACACGGCTACAAGGAGCCGCTCTGCAGCTTTTCTTTTCTATTCCTCCTTCCTCCTGTTCCTTTGAAAGGTAACAAGCAGCATTTAGGCAGGGAGTGAAAAGAAGTCAATATCCTCTGGGGATCCAAGTGGATTACAAAATGTCACTTTCTCACAGTAGACAGTCACAGAAGAGTGCGCACACACACACATTCTCACACGGGCAGACAAACAATAATACACGCTCACTGAGATACACAGTAGTGATTCTGTTTACACTCACACAAACACACATACAACAACATGGTACCAGCTGGCAGACCACTGTTATCATCTCAGTGTCATGGTAACCATCAGTCTAGCAAACACACTGTGTTTCCAAATCATTTTTGTCTTATGTGCCGCCACAGCTCCGTCAATAAGGTTTGAGTATCAACACTATGCCAGACATTTCCTTTTTAAAATAATATTACACACTGGGTATCATTTATAATTATAATTAATATGATTTAAGTCAATAAAAAAATAAATCAACACATAAATATATCAAAATAACTCAATCTCATGACTTTTTAGTTCATTAAGTCAACATTATATTTTATCAGTTAGCATTATATTAAGACATATTATTAAATAAAATATATTTAAAATTACATAATGTTAATAGGCACATAATAAATAAATAAATTATGACAAATTTAATGTTTTTTTAGTTTCTTTTGAAGTCAAATAAAACATAATCCAGCATTAATATTAATGATAATGCTAAATTATATACAGTATTATATCACCTAAAAAAGAATTGACATGAAATTGGTCATTACTTATTTTAATCCTATCTATAAAAATTAATTTTTCCTTTTTTTGTTTACTTTGAACTTTACTAATAATTATAAATACATATGAACAAATAAAAAAGTAAAGTAAATAATAAAATAACAAATTGTGATTATTCTTCATTTTAAATTCTATAATGTGTTTTATACATGCGTGTAGATTACACCTTTACAGAAAATGCATGGCTTTTTTCAGCAAAGCAATATCTAAATCTTCACAACTTGAAACATGCTTAAGTACTCTTTGGGGAAATTAGCGCCCTCAAGCCAATCAGAGAAAAGAGACGGTCCAAATCACACAACTTCCCTTACAGTGCGAGCTTGCGCATTACACATTACGTATCATCCATCACAGAGTATCAAATTCTCACGTCTCATTTTTCTCCTTTACTGCGTCTTCAGACAGTCTTCCAGGAACAGTGTCATTTTTAAGCTTTGCCAACAAGTTGGAACACTTATAAAGATCCTGCGACCGCTGCATTGGAATGCCTGCAGCTGGCCGCTGCACATGTCTGCACAACAGAGGAGGAGAAGACACGCAGCAGAACGCTACATTTCACATCAGAAATGTCTTGAGGGACTTCTGTGTGACGGATACGCCAGCTTCATGCTTGGTCTCCGCTGACCTTGTTTCATGTACAAGCCGCCATACGGTCATTCAGCGCATAGCTGAACGTATTCCTGCAGGATATCATATGTCAGCGGTGATACAGCAGGCCTACTATAAGAGACATTAAGCTTTAATCATTATTTTCTATTACAAATCATTTACATGCCATTCTGTGCGTGCACAAGCTGAACCTAAATGTTCTTGGTCCTCAAAATAATTCAGAATCTGCAAACTTCTTTCGCTCTCTCAATAGGCAGAAGTCAATTAAATATTACGGTTTGCTTTAAAAGGAAGAAAGGGGAAGCAAAGTTCACATCATCTAAAGGAATTCCAATTAACACCCTCCCACACAGCAATTAACTGTTAAAATAACTGATGAACAAACTGAAAATCCCTGGGAGTTCAAGATGCTGCTTTTCTAATTAATTCCTGAATCACCTGCATCTTTTTTTATAATGAAACACTATTTGTAGTTTGACAGCACATCAATGCCTGGATGGGGCCAAATAAGTGTAAATAAAAACACAGGCCTGGTTTTGTCCTGCGTAAATGTATATTTTTGCTGTTGTGGAGGAGCAACAGAAAGAGACGTTGGACATTAGAGAATGAAGCTGACAGCTGTGGTCGTTGTGTGTGTGTGTGTGTGTGCGCGTGTGTGTGGAGAGAGACTCCTCAAAGGGGAGCTAATTAATAGATAGTGCACTCAGGCCTCTGTCACAGTTTTCCTGTCAGGTCTTGCATAAGGACAAAGAGGCAGCAAAAAAAAAAAAGAAAAAAAGAAAAAGGATAACCTGAAAAAAGGGAGCGTGTGTACTGGATTTATTGTTCCGCAAACTGTGAACATCAGAGACGGCTTTGAATTTAACCTTAAGACTGAGGTTAGCGGCGCTGATGCAATACCCCCTGCCATTAGATAAGACGTTTATTACGAATTGTAAATGAAACTTAGCCTAGCTAAATACGAGAATGGAAAAAAAGGATTTTGTTTGTTACATGGGAAGACGGACAATGGAGGAACTGAATTATGTGTGGAAAGAGATTGTGCACCATTAATTTAGTCACAGGTATGTCTTTTCTTCACAGTGTTTTTCCTTCTCTCTCTCGGACACTTGGCACAGAGTTCCGACAGCAGTGGCTCTATTAAAACAGTATGTGTAATGGACTGCACTGTTCATCTGTTTTATGTCATGCACTTGCAAAAACTGCATTGGGGTGAACCTTTAACCACTTTGGATTTAAGTCCGAGTGCCTAATTACATTTTTACATTTTCATGAGTGCTGTTTGTCCATGCCAAACTTGCCACCTCAATACAAACCCCATGTATTGATGTGGCAGGTTTTCCATGGGCAAACAGTTTGGGGTGGTTGATATAGCATTGCTAAGGTATTCAAAGTGCTATGGGGTTGCTGTAGGGTGTTCTGTGTGGTGCCAACGCCAAGGTTTCATGGCCTTGTGAGACAAATGGCATTCACTTTTTTGAGTGCTAATTTCAGGGTGAAAAGGAGAAAAATCTATTTCAGTGAAACCTATAATGTTAAATAACCTTATATTGTTAATTAAATCATATGGCCAAATCACAAGAGTGCAGTGTATTGCAAAATAAAAAGTCCAAAAAAATGACTTTTTTTATACCATTAAATGTGTTCAGAATCCTTTCCAGCTAAGCATGTGCAATAGTAATATTAATTAAAAACAGCGAATAACATTTTGTTCCTAAATTCTCATTTGAAATTTCCTGAGGTTGTCGAGCTGTCAATCATAAATGATTAACAGTGTCACTGAAAGATTTAACATGCCAAGCAAAACACCTAAATTATAATGTCACAGGTTCACTGCGAAATTCACAGCCCTGTCAATCCTTCCCCAAAAAATATTCAACAGAGCAGCCAGTGAAAGCCAGACGCTTATTTGCATATCTCAGACTGTGTGAAGTTGGACACCTTAGATAGCGGAGGCCATCGCTTTTGCATTTTCCTCCATTTTAATATAGTGCGATAGCCATCGAGAAACAGAGCGCTGATTTTACAAGCCCTAATACTGAAGCGCTTTATCAGGCCAGGATCCGACTCTTGTCAAGTGAAACTGTGATAAAGTCAGTTTCTAACTACACCAATCGATGAAAGTAATTTATTTACCTCGGGTAGGCAATTTCAGTTCCGTCTTAAGATGGCTGGAGCGAGAGAAAAAGAGAGAAAGTTCGGCTTGGCAGGGCTTTGTACGACAGCACCCAAGATTAATATTCCTCTCATGAAACGTTCTCGGACATGTGAGGCGACTCCATAAACCGTGCCGGGGTTAATGCACGGTACTAAATCTACAAATCTCAGGCAAAGCGAGACGGGGGAGATGCAGTGCCACTATCATTCCCACCTTTTCCCCTCACCTGACACTCCTGCAGAACCTGGCAGAGGCAGAGGCAGACGCTATATCAAAACCACCACCACACGCGATACGGCTCAATCAGAGGGCCTTGTTCGCTTAACCGGTGTGGTCCTTAACTGGGCTGGGTAAAATAAAAGGCACATGAATTACACATAATAATCAATACAAATGTTGCCACTTAAGGCTCATGCTCAGGTGCTAATGAATATTCATTTTCTTTGTGCTCCGGGCATTGGTTGTGGTTGTAAACCCATCACCGGGAAAGGGCAACCCAAAGGTGAGTAAATCAGAGCATTACATAAAAACGAGCGTGTGTGATGTGTGTGGCTCATTCAGAGAGCGTGTGAATTACAGAGTGCGGTAAGTTTCAGAAAAACCATATAATTCCAGCAAGAGCATTAATTCATCACGTCTTGCATGCTTTCCTTTACGGCTCTCATGCATGAAGAAATCTTTAACCTCAAGCTGTACGTTTTTGCATTTCTATTAAACACAGCTAGCCATTCAAAGAGTACAGAACACGAAATCCCTCCCTCTTTCTCCTTTTCTTCACGGCCCTGGATGTCATTTACATGAATCGGATTGCTCTTGCCAACCTCGAGTCAGACCCCATTTACGACGCCCTTTATTCCTGCAAAAGACTACACTGTAAAAAGTATTAAGTTGACTTAAAAGAAATTGAGGAAACCCGTTGCCTTAAAATTATCAAGTAAATAATAATTTAAAAAATTAAGTTAAGTGAATTGTCAGGTTCACTTAACTTATTTTTTTAATTATTATTTACTTAAAAAATGTTAAGGCAACAGGTTCCCTCAATTTTTTTAAGTTAAGTCAACTTATCACTTTTTATCGTGTAGCAGACTTCCTGACCCTATATCTCATTTCTCTCTGCTGAGGTTAGCACGATGGCTAAGGCATTCTGGATGGGAGAGGACGGGTCTGGACGCTAAATTCAACCACAAGTTGGTGCTAGGACATGTTATTAAAGCATGTTTAAGTTTGTGTTTGACTGACAGGACGGCTTCGAGTAAAAGGGTTTCTGCCGCTACAGCTGCTGTGGTTTTGTGGACTTGACAAACATAACCCTTTCTTTTCACTATTGTTTTTTTCCCCTCTTTTCTGCCGCTCTAACTCCAATAACAATGCTATTTGGGGTGGCTGAAGCAGCTGCGTATTTGTCCCCCCCCTTATCTTCCCCTCCCGTTCCTCCATTGTTTGTGATCTCAGTGTCTGGGACAACCGGTTTGATCCCCTCTGCGAGGGTAATTTGCCAGTGGCCTTCTGTTTCGGAGTCCTGATAGGGATGAGCCCCACCTGGAGAAAAAAAGGTCTAACATCCATTACAACCGAGCTATTATTAGGGAACATAAAAAAGTAGCTTCCAATCATATAAATATTAAAAGAAAGTGTGTAATCCTGGCAATATTGAGTCATTTGAGCTCATGGGAGCTGTAGTTACAGTGCCCTGTCATTGTTTTCAGTGTGTAGTCAACACAGCGGATGGGATCTGAGAAATAGTCCCGTCCCGGCCGAGGAGATCTCGCACCGCCAGCGGCATTAATTAACTCCTCATGCCTGTCAGAAGTAATAGAGCAACGCGTTTAGACACATCAACGGGGCGGATGGTCGTAAAGCGAGAAAGTTGGGCGAAAAACAGAGTTACTAAGCTCTACGTGGTCCATTGCTGAACCAGCAGCCAATGATTCAGTCGCCTTGTTAAAACAAGGAAGGGTTCAGATTTCACCTCAACTTCAAAAGCATAATGCAAAAATCAAAACCTGGTCCCCTTCCAGGAACCATATAAAGGTTGAGTGAATCTGGAATATAATTTTGCAATTAAAAGCAGCGTTTGGGGTGGATGGGGTGATTTAGTTGCAATATTAAAATAATTTGCACATATGCACACAGTAAATCCTCACAACTAACACTTTAATCCCACCCACTTTAAAGCTGTCAATCAAAGTTGCCCTCTTTTTCACCTACAGCTCCACCCTTCCTGATGGGCAGGCCAACTTCACAGCTCTACTGTATCCAAAAACAAATCCACCCGAAACCTGATGCCGTCCGCCACTAAGGACACAGACGGCTTGCAGACTCGGAAATTTTCAGGCTGCTTTGCTCGCAGTTACTGTTTCGTACGTAAATCGAGCTTGGCCCCGGCATCCTGAGGGGGCCCCCATTTTAACAGTACACAGACTCGAGCGCTCAATTAGACTTCTGTGAATACACTCACAGCCACACTGTTTACCATCATTTCTCAACATTTTAATGGGATCCAGCACAAATTCAAATAAATGAGCACTTCAGATGATGACTCCAGGCCTTCCTACTGTTTATCTACTACGGCCTCCCTTTTGACCTTGGTGCCACTTGCATCAGTCAGCATGGCTCAACAATAAGGATGACCTGCTGGCCTGGGGCCAGTGTGAGGGAGTTTCAGGCCAGTTGACCAGACTATGCATTAAATATCACTATTAATCTTCTACATCCACTTATGCTTTGAAACCTTAAACACTTAGTTTTGATTCTACATTCTACACTGCAGTTGCGCTTTCACGATCTATCTGTCAAAAAATTGCAAATGATTTTTGTAAAGACCAAAAAACATTACTTTTGGAAACAAAAAGTAGTTCTTAGTAAAGAATTTTTTTTTTAAAGAGAAAAAAAATTTAATCAACAAAAAAAGGATAATATATACATGCTAACACACTACTCACTCTTGCACTACTCACTCTTGCATAGTCACAAAAACTACTAATTAATTAACAATATTTCGGTCAATAGACCTTCTTTAAAAAAAATTAAAAATAATGTAAAAAATATTTTTGTAAAGTCATAAAATGAAAATTATCATTATTATTACTATTAACAAAGATTATTCTTTATGGTGGGGCCAGTGAAAATGTAAAAAAAAAAAAAAAAACTTTAATGTTCTGGCCTGGTCAGACATTACAAAAAGAGAAAAAAAATCATCTGGTGCCAAGCATGAAGAAGTCCTCAGTGTGTGGTCACTTTAAGAAAACTAATGCTCAACAAAAGCAAAGCTATAATTTATACTCGCCTGCCGGACAAAGCCTGGAAAAGCTGGTGGAATGTTTGCGAGCTGCCTGGATACTCCTGGAGAAGCTGGGTTTCTTATTGACGCAACGGCTGAGAAAATAACACTGGCTTGTGTACCAAGCCCATGGCCAAATATCCTTTTATCAGAGAGTCTGCTTATACCCCAAAAGAGATGTAGGGAAAACAGATGACCAGACAGCAAGCTAAACAGAGAGAGAGGAAGTGAGTGAAAGACAGATAAATGGAGAGCGAGGGGAGACGGAGAGACCTCCTCTGCCGTGTTCTCTCCTTTTCATTTCATTTCCATCCTGTCACTCATGTGATAAAGTGTCTACATGAGACTATTGAGAGCAAGACAAACTACAGCCCAGGTCACAGCGTGCATCAACAGTCTGTGCCCCCGATACCTCTCCATCTGCTACTGTCCCCAAGCCTGGATCTCTTTCAAGACGAGAAAAAAAAGCAACTTTCCGTCTTCAATGAACGAAGGGCCATCTGGTATTTTCTGCAGAAGGTTCTTCCCTGGTACAAATTTTTAAATCAATCCGGCCAGGCGCGCGGAGGCCCATAATGGCTCTGACATGTCCCTGTGTTATGACCTCATCAGACAATATGCAGAGCCAGGGCACAGAGCGGTGAAATTCCACCAGAAGGTTCCATTCGGCCCATGATGTCTCGTGCGCCTATCCCGACACATACTGGTACTCGAGAGCGGCCACGGCTGACGACATGCGTCGCCAGCCCACTAACGTGACAGGTAGCAGGGTTTGTAATTGGAGCTGATCAGTACGCCATATGCCACTCGTCTCCTAGTGCCAAATCTCCGCCCCCACCCGCTCCCGCCACCCCTCTGATGCTTGGCACACTCTGGCTCCCACGGAAAAAAAGCCCTCCACTTCATTAAGAAAGTAAACACAAGTGCTGTCTGAAGTGTCTAATTAGTCCCCTAATTACTCCCTGCTCGTTACTAATGCAAATTAGATTACGCTGCTTAACTTCATCGTGTCCACAACGCCGATGTTAATTGAGGCCTTTTGAAATTAAATTACTCGCTAATTAGCATATCAAAACCATTAATTCTGTGCCAGAGAGAAAGAGAAAAAAAAACAACAACAAACGCCAAGTTTTGCTAATGAGTTTTGCTAATTGAATATGTACGTTCAATATTGAGTTTTTGCTAGCCGGGCCCCGTTCAAGAAGCTACTTAGCCACTTGTGCGAGCGAGTTCAAAGGGAAAGGAAGCCAGTCTCGTGTCGTTAAAGGCAGCACTCGAATGTTTTGTGAATATTTTCTTATTTGGCGGCACGTGGGTAACGCTTGGTGAATGAAACAAATACGTCTTTGATAGTAGTTGACATTTTTAAAAAAATGCAAAAAACTATAATACAACTGTGCTAAAGTTAAATTGTCAAATCACAAAAAATGACTAAGCAGCCTCCAAAGGATTTTTTTTTTTTTAGAAGGAAGTCTCTAATGTTCCACAAGGCTGCATTTATTTAATCAAAAATACATAAAAACTGTAATATTGTGAAATATTTATTTAAATTACTTTCTATTAAAAAAAAGGAATTTATTCTTGTTATGGCAAAGCTGAATTTTAAGAAACCATTAATCTTAATGTCACATCATCCTTCAGATTTGGCGCTTATGAAACATTTCTTAAAGGTATCAATGTATAAAACAGCTGTGCTGCTGAATATTTTTGTGCAAACTGTGATTTTTTTTTTACAAGATTCTTTAATTAATAAAAAGTAAAAAAGGAATTTATTTTAAACAAATATTTTTAAACAACCCCAACTTTTGAACGGTAGTGTACGGTGACATGATAAAAGTCTATTATTTCCTAAAATTTATATGAAGTTTGTATAAATCTCAGAAAGTGCCTTTTAGCAGAGAGCTGATTAAGGGGTAGATATATAAATTACCTGATTTAAAAAAATGAATTACTGAATAACGCTATGTAAGCTTTTCACTTTTTCTCAAGCACAATCAAAAGTGAAGATCTCATCAGTTTCACCGCACTGAAAAACTTTCAAACTTCTAACGCAGTCGCAGGCGTCCATTCAGAATGAATACGTTCACGCCGTTAATTCATGTAATCTACAGAGGCGACGAAAGGCTTAAGAAATCTCAAGTCGTTTTTTCTTTAAATGTAAATGACTACGATTAAATTTAACACTTCCCTTTTCGGCACCCCCACGCACACTTCAACCCAATATCCGTCCAATATGGATTTCCGAAAGATTCCATTCAACGCTCTCAAAGTCTCATTTTAATACTATCTCCAACTTCTCATTTGAATACAGACCTAATGGAAGAGGTGTAGAAGAGAAAAGAAATTGAATAGTGAAATTGAGAGGTAGCCACACAAAAAATTAAATAACCGTGATAATTAGATGTAAAGATATTATAATTTCTTTACAGGGATGCATTGAAAATGCTGCTCTACAACATTTGGCCTAATTGTCAGAATTACCATATTAACCAGTTACCATTTGAGTAAGTTGATTAAAAAATTGATTATTCGTCTATTTCTTTTAAGAGTTTCTTAATCAAAATCTAACATCCTTGAAAAATTAATTTGAAGCCCCTCTTATCAGTTAATTAAATCTGGTTGGAAGTCATTTTTCTGTGAAGCGTGATTAGACAGCGCACTGTTCTGTACTGTTCGGGCCGCATGACGTTAGAAAACTTTTCAATGTCTCATCAAACATTCAGAAATAAGAAGAATAGAATTTCTTTGAAGGGCTGTCGCTTCTCTCATTCTTTTTTTTCCCTTTTTTAAACTATGCCTTTCTGATAAATTACGCTATACCCGAAAGATCTCTCACTCTCATTAACACATTCTCATTACCAGGCAGGAATATAAGGAAAAGAGAAAGAGAGAGAGAGAGAGAGTGTGTGTGTGTGTGTGTGTGTGTGTGTGTGTGTGTGTGTTGGGGGACCGGACGAGAGAATAATACTTTTGCAGGATGGATGGCTGTATGGAATTATTTCCTCATATAATCCAGCAGTGTGTGTGTGTGTGTGTGTGTGTGTATATATTTGAGGTGTTTCTGAACTGCTGTCTCGGCTGGAGGTGAACCTTTAGCCAAATTAAAGAAAGAGGAGAAGCCAAAGATACAAATGTGCTTTTCAGACAAGCAAAAAGCAGCCTTTTAGTTTTTTCAGAGCAACTCTAACAGTACGGCATCCCAGATTCCTCAGACAGAGGATCTAAGGGGGCGATAAGTCATATTTGACAAAGTAAAGCTTAACACATATTTCATTACAATAAAATACATTGTAATATCAATATCTTTGGAACGTCTCTGTGGACAAAGTTGTCAAGAAGATAAGACAGTGCATGTCAGAGACGGGTGAGAAGGAGGCTTCGGCTGGAGAGGCGCGTCGCTCTGAAAGTCAGCCAACACACACGGCGCTAAAACGATTTCGCCAGACAACCTTGGGATGAGCTGCTGAGGACGACACATTAATATACCAAGATAAAACAGGTGATGAGACACTAATTCTATTTTTTACTGGAATAGCCACATATATTTTCTTTCATTTCCCCCTCTTCCTATTGCATTACGCTCATTCTTTATCTGTAAAATAGGGTGGCCAACTAATCGGAGCATTTATCAAATTCCTCACATTCAGCATTTATTTTGGGGGGTTTCCATAACATGAAGTACAGAGTTTCCAGGGCTTGACTGACCACACGCAAACCTATGAGTCTTACTGACCACAGCAGTGGATAATAAACCCCATTTGAGAACTAAAAAAAACTATTGAACGTTTATCGAAAAGACAAGAGAACTTAATGGACGGCAGCCAGGCTACTCTTCATCCACATCGTCTCCCTCAAGGTGTGAGTGAGACCACGAGTTTTGCTTCCTGCAGGGAGTGGGTCAATTAGTCTGATTAGGTGTTTATTGATTGATTGGGGGATGCTGATTACTCCACTGAGGGGTTCGGCTTACTGCCAGTCAATCAAGCACCGCTTTGGTTCCTAATGCAGCCACCTCATGTTTTGTTTTTTGTTTTTTCACTCATATTCTCCTTCCAAATCAGACCTGTCAAATTTTCAGAAAAGCATTATCTGTTTCAAATAAAATTAACCTTTTGGACAAGAAGGAGAGAAAAGTAAAGTAACCGGACGGGCTGAACACTTCACATTTTTATTACAAAAAAATTACAATAGTCTATTGTCAAAACATTTCAGGAAAAAAAAAATGGTACTTGATTGGGCCACTTATGAACAGGTTTGAACCAGTTTTCAAATCAGAATCCAAAGTGAAACAAAATCCAAATTATCAAACATGTTGCCTGCAGGGTTTAGGCTTTTTGTTTTGCAGGGGAGTGTGAGGGACAAGCCATGGCTGTGTTTTTGAAATTAGCCATGGCAAGCTGGTGTGCGGAAAGTGATTGCTCTAAACCGCGGAGCGTTACCGGGAGGGACGGTGGAGGTTTGCACTCACAGACGTCTCAGCCTAATAGCACCCAGGAGATGTGCTGGAAACTTCTTTCTGGCCAGCTTTTTACAAACACCCAGCATAAAGCCTCATAAAAGACCTGACTCGTCAGAGATGTCGACTTCGGCCTAACTCATCGCTGTAAACGTTTCCTCCTTCCCTTCAACTCCAAAACTGGCTGTAGATGTAAAAAAAAAAAAAATCTATCTATCTATCTATCTATCTATCTATCTATCTATCTATCTATCTATCTATCTATCTATCTATCTATCTATCTATCAGCAAGTTTTAGAGAGTGTTAACTTTTTTAGATTTACATGTTACTTTTTTTGCTCATACCTTTAAAGCAAATCATAAATTTATGCCTTGAATAAATTCTGCATTTGTGTTTTATCCATTACAAACAGATTGTAAAAATTTCAAAATAAATCTGGGGGAAATACAAAACGAAATAAAAAAAGATGTGACAGTTGATGTGATAGAGGAGGACAGTGGACAGTGGTCATAATGCCCTGTTTTTTCTTATCTGCAGATTTCATAAAACTTTTTTCTCTAATTGTTCTTCTACCTGCAGGAAATTTATTATTTTCTTCTTTTTTTTCTCTATGAACCGCACAGCTATTATGGCAACCAAACACTTAACAAAAGATCACACAAGAAAAAGTCCTTCCTCACGACCTATTCAAAAAATCCAGGCATAGAAACATCTTAATGTGATAAAATGCTGTGTGCAAACTCTTTAAATAAATTTAATCAGGTTTTAATGCAAGGAATAGGTTTACATCTGAGGCTTCAGCCTTTCATCTGTTCACCATTTTATCTGATAAAAACGATCGCTTGATTGAAAAGAAATGAAGTAAAGATTAGGTATGCTAGTTTCAAAATTAAGCATACAATCACAACACCTTTCTCTCTAGAGTTATCTGCAACTTTTATCATGTAGACTCCTTTAATAAAATCCGGGCATGGGTCATGTCAGGAAAGGTAATTCAAATTGAAAGTGAAAAATTACCATAGAATGCCATGTCATCCCAATATCAAAGCAATGCAATTCCTCCTCATAAAAAAAGCGCATGTGTGCGGAGGAACATGAATTTGGCCATCATTCCTTTTTTAATTAAAGCATTCAGTCCCCTTTCAACGCGAGTTCAAGGATGCCAGGAGACTAATTAATTTGAAAAGGTATGATGTCTGTGCACAAATGTCTTCGGACACACAGATTTAAAAGGGAAAGGGGAAAAAGGGAAGTGGTGTGTGGCCAAGTATGGTGGCCCATACTCAGAATTTGTGCTCTGCATTTAACCATCCAAGTGTACACACAGTAGTGAACATACACCCGGAGCAGTGGGCAGCCAATGCTGCGGCGCCCAGGGAGCAGTTGGGGGTTCGGTGACTTGCTCAAGGGTCTCACCTCAGTCGTGGTATTGAGGGTGGGAAGAGTGTTGGTTATTCACTCCCCCCCCACCTACAATCCCTGCCGGACCTGAGACTCGAACCCACGACCTTCAAGTTACAAGTTCAACTTTCTATCCATTAGGCCACGACTGCCCCATAACGAATATGGAATAAGAGAGAGGTAAGAAAGAAAGAGTTCGAGAGGTCACACCACTTCAAGTCGCCCTGGTGTCATTCGGTGATCAGAGTTGAAAACAGATCAGGGCTGGAGTTTGCCTTTTTGGTATGTGGGTGGGCGCGAGTGTGAAAGCCTGGATAAAGCCTATCAAATAGCTGCAAAGAGGACATCAATGGAAAACAGCTCAAAAATCGCTCATGACTTATTTATTTAGCTACAGCTATTTTAGTTCAAATGTAGCACTATATAGACAGTCACGGGTGTCAGCACCCATTGAAGCTCTGCTATAAAGTACAAAGTATATTAAAGCTATGCTGAAAAAGACACACACATCAGCTTTTTCTAAATCTGACATTTTAAAAATGTTACAAAAAAAGTGAGGATGGATTTGTAACGTTTGCATTTTTCTTTTCACACTTACACACATTTATATACATGTAAAATAAACTACTATAAAACAACAAATTTTAATTTAAATTTAGTTCTTTTATGCTGCAATAACATAGTCAAAGTAAATATTTAAAAAGCCTTAAACAGTACATGCAATAATTATTTAGTCCGCTTAAAATTAAATGTGAATGAAAAGTAAATTTTATAATATTAAAAAAAAAAAATTCCAAAGCACTTTGTTTATTCATACAAACCAGAGTTTTAAAAAGCCAGTAAAAAAAAAAACTGTGGGAATGAAATAAAAAGTGTGTGACAGAGAGAAAACAAAGCACAAAACTTATCCACTCCTGTGGAAAAGTCCTGGACTGGAGTGGTAATCCTAGGTTTAGCGGCTGGGTTATTTCCCAGGGAAAAGGGGGTACGGATGTAGAATCCCATTACAGATGTCAGCCGACTGGCAGTGACCGCGAGGGCAGACATCATACCGGTACAGAGCCCCATCGTGCCCCCAACCTACCGGCAAGAAAAGCTCAACCGGTATGAAGTCTGACCGGCTCCCCTAACCCACCCACCCCTCCTTCACTCCACGACCCTCTGTAGGAAAATACTCTCCCTGACTTCTCCCTTTAGCGCTCCGATGAATAGAGAGTGAGGGGCTGTCTGTGTGTGTGGAGGGGGGTTACTATACAATTATTCAGATAACAGCTGGGGATAATATAGTGGCAGATGTCCCCTGGTCAACAATGCTCAAAGACCACAGCCGAGAGCAAAACGCAACTCTAACCAACGGTTAGCAGCGCTCATCACACATTTTAAAACTAAGAGCAGAAATCAATCTTTTTTTTTCTTCTTCATTTTTCTGAAAATATATATTTGCTCCTCCTTCTGAGCTATTTTAACAAATGCTGGTTTTAGAGAAGAAAAAAAAAGAGTAACAAAATTCACTTCAGTACACCCGTTTAGAATATAAACTACTAAATTAGTGAAAATAATAATAAAAAAATATTTATAGTTTCTCTTTTTTTATGTTTTTCTATATATTTCAACAAAACCTACCTAAATATTTTTTTTTTTCTGTGTCTTTGAGTCTGTGTCCATGTGTAAAAGCCCTTGCATTATTTGGCGTGTGATGGTTAGCGCTAGATAACGTGCTTTTTTCTGCAGCGCGAGTGTGTTGCGCTGCGCTTCTCGCACTCTTCACCCCCCACCAAGACAAGACACTTCACCACAAAAGCGTCAGAGGAGAGGAAAAAAAGACAAGCCCTTACACAACACAAAGAAATGTATGGATTTGGATATTTATAACATGATATACATTTTGAAAATGTGATTTCTTTGGAAGGAGAATGCAAAGTGTGTAAGAAAGTTGTGTAGGAATTGCAAGAGGGGCAGAAGAAAAAGGGGCAGAATGCGTCAATCAAAAACAGAAGGATGAATCTGATTTTGTTTTACACATGGTTAAAAGATAATTCTGTCAGAAGATGTATCACGTTCGTCCATTTCAAATGCAAATAACTTAAGTAGGCATCCCCTTGTTACCCATTACTAATACCATAAAAGAAACCAACACTTCTCCATTCCGCTGCTACTTTACGGATTAGCGAATGAAAATTAGATGCATTTATATGGTTATTACTTATATGGTCACACAGTGGAGAGGGGGATTTATCCAAGCGTACAGTGCAGAGCCAGAAACTCCCTCAGGAACGAACCGCTCACACCTTCGGCGGCTGGGGGTGGATTAGAGTTTTAAACCCGGACTAAGGTTTACTGCGGCCGGCAACACTGACAAGAATTCCTCCTGCCATTGCCGCCCAACAAAGCCAGGCAATGCGGAGAGAATAAAAGATCAGAGGTTTTCTCCTCTTCTGTTTAGGCAGAAGTTTTCAGTAATCACCATCGCTGTTTTGAGAGCTTAGCGTTTGGCGTCACGAGCGGAATTTTATCAGCGATAGAACTGGGCTTCTCTGGAAAACTTTACTAAGACGCATTCAAACAAGCCGCAGCTGTCACTCTGACATAACATCACGTCTTTTGTGACAGTGCCGAAAGTTTGCTCCCATCTCTCCCAAAGAGCTTTACTGATGCGCCTGCTCTCCGCCGTTCTCTGATGGACATGATGGCTTGTCAGCGTTACGCTGGGGTTTTTTAAATATACAGCGAATGGCGTTATAAAGACCTTCGCGGAGGGGGTGAAGGCTCGAGGGGGGAGACGGCGGACTGAGAGAAAATCCATAACACAAATACAGCTGTCAGCTGGAACACAAAGTTAGCAGAAGCAGCTTCGGTGGCTACAGGGAGCAAGTTTATGACTTCAGGTTGCATCCTCCCTTAGACACTATCTTGGCCTCAACAATCAATACACAATGTTCTTCATCAAACAAACAGGTACTTGAATCATTTCGGTCAAAAAAGGCTAGTTGCAAATGGTTCACTTTCCACCCGCGTCTGCGGCCCCGAACTGCCAATAATCTCTCCTGAGGTGCTCGGCTAATGGATATAGAGAAATAATGATCAACGACTCAGACTCAAGTACTGTCATTTCCGTCCAGTGAACACCCTGCTTTTCCCTCTACCACATTTCCCCAGCTCATCGGAAATGGGCCCTTCCTCTCTCTAAGCAAACGCTAGGGTCATTCTTTAAGACAGTCATCACCTCTTAACAGCCTGGCACTCTCCTGAAACTCGGCGTGAAGCCTCCCCATACAGGAAACCTTGTGTGCGAAAACCAAAAAACTGCAAAAAAAAATGTGCCACTGAGGTCACGGTAAAGAGAAACTGTGCTTAAGGGTTCAAGTAGAGACTTAAATTCACATTGGGAATAAATACACCATAAATAAAACAACGTCTAGCAGCATCTTAGGCTGAAAGATCGTAGAGACGGCACTTCCGTACTGCAATCTGGTCTCTCTCAAAGTTGAAACTGTTAATGCCAGATCTTTTCGATATCAACTAATCAGATCAACATTGTCATCTGTAAAACATCCGTCACTCTGGTCTCTTTTTGGGTTTTAATTTACAGATGCAGAAGTTGGCTGAAATTGCTTTAGTGTAAATTTTTTCCTTTTTTCCCCCTTTCAAGGCTCAGAGTCTGAGGAGAAAATGACACCACTCTCCGACTAGCAATAAAAGCAGCCCTCACTGTCTAAAAACGTGCATAATTTATTATTCACATCCACTAAAAAATGTTCAGCCTCGTTCCACCAAAAATCATCTTCAATTAAAACCACATGTTTAATCTACGGCTGGTGGTGGTTGCCGCTGGTCAGTGCCGGAGCTGGTACATTCAAAGACGCAAACAAGCGTAAAAATTCCAGCCTGACCTTTCACGTAAGGTCAGCTGAAATATGAAAGGGAGAACATAGACACAACATATTTCACACAAACACGTTTTGGAGAGCAGAGGTGGCCAAAAGTACGGTTGACAAAAAAATATTCCTAATTAGTTAGAGATGGATATGTATTGCTCTTCAAAATGCTTTGGTTAAAAATGCACTTGTGTGAAAACTAACATTATTTTTGGAACCGTAAAAGAGTTTAATGGTGGAAATGCCATGTGAGGGTCTAAGGGACAGTGCTTCACGAGAACCAGAGTGCTTTGTGTTAAAACCACCCGTGATATTGAAAAACTTAAATATACCTCTAAATCACTTGACTGAGGCTCATCTGAATTTGAAAAGAGAGCACACACACACACACTAAATGCTTTTTGCACAGCACACATCGACATATATTTGCATTAGCAGAAAACTGGTTGTTTAAATAAAGTTTCAATCACCGAATGTTCCTAAAATATGCATCAAAAAGCAACATGCCTAAATGTACACCTGGCATCAAGATAGTCTCAACATCAACGTCCAAAACAAACACATTCCAGACCTTCTCTACCCAGAAAAATATCCACAGTGGGCTGAATACCACCCTATAATGCAATCCACACATTCATCAAAATAACATATTTAAAAGACCTCCGAAAATGAGGTTAGTAGTCTGTATAAACATGAAGAACAGCATAAAACAATCACTTATCACAAAACAAGTGATATATCAATTATAACCAGAACTCTAAAGTAATCTGGTGTCCGCCGTTAGAAATGGAGTGCTAAAACTATCAGCTGAGGTGTAGCTGTTGCCGCTTGCAGCTGCTTGACGGCCATGCAAGTAACTAAATTACCCACTTTACTGCCATTTTCATGCCCCTTCTGAACAAAATGCTGTATTCTTTATCAACTTCATGAATTATCACATTTAATCTAAGCACATACCATCATTCAATCACTCCACTCATCTATCGCACAAGCAGATCAAATGGAAATTGTATTCATCACTTTATGCTTATGTTCATCTACATTTACACATTTCAATTAGCAGGGAATCTGTTTATTATAAGAGGCAATATAGCAAAGAACGGACATTGTAAAAACAAACAAGTACAGCTCTGAGACAAAAAAAAAAGTGTTTTAGTTCCACAAAAAAATAATTTGTCTTGACACACAGATGTGTTTATAAAAAAATATATATATATTATTTTATGAAAGCATACCAAAGCCCTTTTATGCAAGTTTAAATGCTGTTAGTAAAATAATAATAATAATAATAATAATAAGATTACATAATTAAAAGATTAAACTAATTGAAAATGTCAGAAACATTTTACTGCAAAGCAAATAATTTAGCATTCTCCCTCATGGTTCAATAAAACGTTCATCATGTGATTTAATATAGGTACAGTTGCATTGCGCAGTAAATGTCAACAGTGAATTAAGCAAAGACTCACCTATACTTTCTTTTAGATTTAAATTAATTGTGTCCAAAGCTCCATCAATCAGTTCTTAATAACGTGAGATTTACACACACTGCCAGATTATGAGGAAGATGATGATGTAAATATGTATTTTTCTGTGACTTATGTAAAGATGTATTCTTAAAAAGCAAGTACAGAAAGAGAGCGAAATTATAGTGTACTTGGTTCAACTCCTGAGCTGTAGTTCCCTCTGCAGAATCACTTTTAATGCTCCGGACTGACATCTTGAAATTGGTGCTGGTTTGTTTTGTGTTAGTTTTGCTGTTGCGAGTGTTTGAGGGTGAAACTAACAGCGCTGATTTGATCACGAAAAGAATAACAATCAATTAACTGTACGGTTTAAAAAAACTAAGGAAAAAGTTCATCTTGTTCATGCATCTGTGTAAAAATGAATCACTAGCCTAAAATAAAAACATTAAGTTTTGCATCACTTAAGTTAGTCACGAATCTGTCTCTTAATTCGTAGGCGAGGTGAAAACTGACCAGTTAAAATGATGATAATAAAAAAATAAAAATATGATGTTTTTGAAGTGCAAATGTAATACTTTTTCATCTGTTTTAACTCTTATTTTGCATCCATACGAACCTTAATAATCTCGCTGTAATTGATGCATTTGAATAAATTATTATAAACAGGCTAATTCAGTGTTAATCTTATTTTTATATATATTTTATTTAATTCGTAACATTTTTATTATTTAATTGTCTCAGTAACACATCTGTACAATCGACACTAAACACTATAAATAAACTTCAATAGCCTACATTCGCTTTATTTATCTTCACTTCCGTTATAATAAATTATTATGTCTTAACACAATCTTATATAAATTAAAACTTACCAGTCAGAAGTTATGGGCTATTTGCCTAAAATCATAGCAGTATTTGCTGAAGGCCTGTTAAAAACAATCAGCATGACGGATAAGAAAAAAATGAAGCCAACTTGCATAAAATAACCGTAGGCTAATTTAACTTTTTAGTTATGCTTCGGTGTTGTTTGTTAACTTAAATTGTTCATAAGGAGAGTTTTGTTGCCAAGGCCAAGCAATATCTGACTTCTACATTTCTGTGGAAGCAGCGCTGGTCTTTGGGAGGAACATATATATATATATACAATACATAAAATAAAATAAATAAATGCACACTAACATAGATGTATTCCAAATTACTTTATCTGATCTGTCAAAAAGTTTTTTGTTTGTTTGTTTTTTTTTCGTTTTGATCAGATTTCAAAGCAGGTGATTTTCAAACTCAGTTGCACATGTTCCCTAAACTTGTTTTTTTCACGATCGGGGTTAATTTTTATCTAAAACATATCCACGTTATTAATTATGGATTTTATCAGAAATGCGCAGATCTGTAATTCATATTCAATTAGGCTATTATGCTCTCGTACAGAACACGCTTTCATCTCCGGTTTAAATGTGTGAAGTAAAAAAAAGTTACGTCGTCAAATCTATTGCGACACTGAGAGCTTTAGTATCCCATTTGCAAATGTCTAAAAAAATACACTGACTCTAATATTTCCTTCTATTGATCTGAATAAGTGTGTGTGTGTGTGATAACGCATCCTTGCATTCAAATCTGGGATACATTTTAATATTATAAACGCTTAATATCGCGAGGACCAAACAGGAAGAAGAAAGAAAGAAAAAGAAGAAGTAAAAAGTGGATTTGAACCTGTTAGGATATTGTGAAGAACTCTACTTTCACTCTACGGTTGGACCATGTGGATGTGTCCCTCCAGCTCTCGTGAATGTCCCAGTGATTCCAGAAACCTTCAGCAGAGCGACGCAAAAGGAAAAAAAAATCCTGTTCTACGAGTGATGTCTTCAGACCATTACTTTCAACGACAACTGTCTTTATTTGTCTTCCTTTCCTTTTTGACTGGCTTCCTCTTTCAGACTGGTCACTCAGTAGGGTGATAAGTGGAAACAATAATCGTGCACTAGCTCAAAGGCTGCATGGTTCCAGCGCTCCTCAAAGTTCATGAAGAACAAGCACGCCGCTCTTTACGCCTCCTCGTCGCTTCAGGTCTTCTCGGTTTCTTTCAGTTAGTCACGCGGTGAGTTTTCCTAAAGTCCCAATAATGCTTCTCGCTGGAGTTTTTGGCATCTCGTCTGTTCCTCGCTCATTCGCAGAGAAATCAGTGTTGAATTACTCCGCTTGTGTCTTGTGTTGGCGATGTGTTAGGGGACAGTTTGGTCTACCGTAAAGCGTCTAGAACGGGAGCGCACACATCTTCTGCGCTGCTGCTGCTTGAAGCACAACACAAAACCCCGCGCGCTGCAGACGCTGATCTCTTCACCTGCACGCGCATCGCGGGTTTAGTTTGGCCATTGTGGTTACCGACGAGCAACAGCTGTTAGTCAAAGGATAGACTCACCACGGGAACCGTTACCTGTTCCTCATCTATTCCTCAGCAAATAACAAGTTTGTTCTTGCTGCTTGCCATCATTCAATCATACTTTGATTTGTTGCCAATAATTGTTAGAAAATTAGATTTAGTTCTAAATATTCTTCTTCATCTTATTATTATAATAGTAGCCTAATTATTCTTTAAAAAGTGTAAAATCTTTAAAATGTTATAGATAGATATATAGAGAGATAACATTATATAGTACAAGTCATATATTTATACTTACATAATATACAGATATATTGCTATATTACTATTATATAAGCACATTTACAGTGTGTGTGCATGTTTATGTGGTTTATGAGTACATAAATTTGTATAATGACATGGGTATGACAGAGGTATTACAATATGAAGGTGGTTTATGAGGACACTGCCTATGTCCCCGTAATTCAAAAGGCTTTAAAAACATACTAAATGGTGTTTTTTTGAAAATCTAAAAATGCACAAAGTCTCCTGTGAGGGCTAAGTTTAGGTGTAGGGTTGGAGTAGGGCAATAGCACACACAGTTTGTTCAGTATAAAAACCATTACGCCTATAGTCCCCATAAACCACAAAAACCAACATGTGTGTTTGTGTGTGACCCTGGACCACAAAACCAGTCATAATTGTCTTCTGAAATTGAAATGTATACATCAAGCTGAATAAATAAAGCTTTCCATTGATGTATGGTTTGGAAGGATAGGACAATATTTGGCTGAGATGCAACTATTTGAAAATCTGGAATCTGAGGGTACGAAAAAATCTAAATATTGAGAAAATCTCCTTTAAAGTTGTCCAAATGAAGTCCTTAGCAATGCATATTTGTAATCAATTATTAAGTTTTGATATATTTATGGTAGGAAATTTACAAAACATCTTTTTTTTTACCTAATATCCTAATGATTTTTGGCATAAAAGAAAAATTGAAAATTTTGACCCATAAAATTGTTGGCTATTGCTACAAATATGCCCCAGTGACTTAAGACTGGTTTAGTGGTCCAGGGTCACACAAACACACACATATACATATATATATATATATATATATATATAAGTTTATTTGCAAAAACAGATAACTGTTTTTATTGTGATTTATTGTGTTAGTTAGCTGTTTTTTTTTGTTTTGTTTTTTTAACTTAGACAAAATAACCCGACTGCAGTTTGATTGAGATTAATTGGAATGCACAATGACAAAACATGATTTCTGAAAATTGTTAAAAACGGAGTTATATATTTTTGCAAATGAACTCTTCACACACACACACACACACACAAATATATATATATATATATATATAAGTATAAATAATAGGTGTGTAATTGTATTAATGTTATTATTGAAAACAACGCTCATGGCCATGTACGATTTGACCAAGTTGTTGATTTTTGAATGTCTCTCCAACTTTTAATGGATAGTCAAGGTGATGCTTTATCGGTAATCTGTCATCTTATCAAATATGATTTATTTTATGGTCAGTGCTAACTTTCTCTCAGCAAAAATCCTCTTTTACTTCAACCATCAAAAAGGCAATCATTCACATCTCCACTGGACAATAGGATACGACCCCCATTAGTCAAGACATATTCATTAGAAAAATCAATAATCCAAAATGTGGCCATGCTGGCCTAAAATGAAAGCAGCAGGCTCATAAAACAATGCTGACTTCACTTCTATGTCCTGCCATATGGACCTCAGAGTCCTGGCCAAAAAAAAAACTGACAAAACTTTCAGACTGTATCTTATATCTTCAGATTTAATAAAACAGTTATTTGTCCACTACTGCTGTGTGTTTAATCACATCAGTCTGGAAAAAAAAAAATCATACACTTTAGAACTACACTGAATATTTTGAGGAACAAAAGAACATGCTAAACTCTCTTGTGTGTGTGCATGTTTGTAAAGTTCCCCATCAGGTTAACAAGATTAAACACACACACAAACACAGAATTACAAAACTTGTTTTGCATCTTGCACATGGTCAAGCATGACAAAGTCTGGTGGTCCAAAACAGATACCTTGAGCCAATGGTAAGATGGACAAAAGGAGATTCGGTCTGTTCGCCGTCACGGGGTTAAGATTAAACACTTGTGGTTTGGCCATCACAGGCTAATGAGGCACTTATGAAAGGATTACGAAAAACCCATAGGATGACTGGCTCTCCAACTAACCTATATACAGTTCAGCTCACAAGCACACACACCTGCAAACAAGATTACAACTGGATATATAAGAAATAGATTCCCACCGATGATCATTTTTATCAAATTTCCCTTGACCTTTCATTAAGCATTGTAGGACCATACACTGAAAAAAAAAGTTACTTCAAAATAATTTTAAATAAAAAATTTGCAAATAACATTACATTTAAAAGTTTCATTTTCCAGTACAGTATAAAGACGGGAACAGTATTTTTTTGTTAAGTATACTCCAATAATTTTTCCTTTATTTATATCTTTGAAAAATACTTTTTTTTACAGTGTACATGTAGTTTGGTTCATGTAATAATCAATAGCATGGATGCATTGAGATCTATAATGTGTCTTATTTCTACATTAAATACATAAACGATGAACTAATGAACTTGCACATTTTTAATGGGAAAAAATATGTCCATTAATTGTGCTTCCGTTCACACAGACTCGGTAAGCCATTTTGATTAGTATTGTTGTGACATGCCATCATATGACTACAAGGAGAGTGAATTCTCACTCGGCTAAAGATCTGAATGTTTGTTAACTCATCAGTCCCAAAGCTGACATCAAAGCTGAGGATCAAGTCCAAAAGTATCAGGGTTATACACTGTTATGCTCCCTGAGAACCACCCATGCATACTCAGACACACATAGAGACAATTACATTGGATTTGGTTTATATTTCGGTCATTTTTACTAAATAAACTGTATAAAAAGAAACATATTGTGTACAGTGGACTCAATTCCCTCTCTTCTCTGCTGCAGGAACACCACCAGAGCCTGGGGACACGGAAAACAACACATCTATTTACTGTATGTTGTTTGTTTACTCGTTCATCTGTTTGTTATTTTCAGACTCTGTTTCTCACCCCTGCCAGGCAGTGGAATATTTGGTGATGCTATCTGCATTTGTTTGTTTACTTGTTTGTGCTGGCATAATGTCCTTAGGGAAAAAAAACCTTGGACTTGCTGGACTAAAGCAAGGACACTGCAAGCGAACAAGAGCCATGCAGCCCTTCAGACATATTACAGTCGAAGACAAAGGTGAGTATCTTAGTCACTGTAATCTAATAACATTCTCTTTTATGAATGAAAAAATAAAAACTCTTCAGCATTTTCATCTAGCACTTTCGATTAACATTTAAGAGCAGGCTTTGTGGTTAATCAGGGGTAATAATTATCAAAGTCGACAGGTAATTAAATTAAACATAATTGGCTACACAAATTGGCTGTTCTACAACATTTTCCCCCACATAATTAAAGAGAAATATGTCAGTATTCCGAAAATGACTTAAAAACAAAAAATGGGTTTAGTCACACTAGAGAACTTGTTGATGCTTACGAGGTGTGTTAAAACTGATAAAAAGTAGTCAGCATTGAACTTTAGCAATCTATGTAGCCGGTAAACAAACCACTTTAATGGAATATTCTGGGTTCAATGCAAGTTCTGCTCAATTGACAGTGTTTGTGGTATAATGCTGATTGACACAAAAATAACTGTCGCTAAAAATGAAGATTACGATGAGGCGATTACGATGAGGCGCTTTTTTTTTCTTTTTTTTTAAAAGGAGAGAAGTAGAATTTTTATTTTTTTTTGTGGTATCAACATTATGCCACAAGTGCTTTTAATTGGGTTTATGTATTGAACCTGAAGTTTTCAGTGTCTGCTCTTATATTAAAAATAATCAATCAGAGGATTAAAATAACAACCAGAAGTAAATTAGAAGATGAGTTTGGGATTATTTATGTAGGTTTTGTGTTATAATCTCCACTAGTGAGATTAAGATAAATTCAAGGTCAACCCTACACCTAAATTTAGCCCTCACAGGAGACTTTGTGCATTTTTAGATTTTCAAAAAAAGACCATTTAGTATGTTTTTTAAGCCTTTTGAATTACGGGGACATAGGCAGTGTCCTCATAAACCACCTTCATATTGTAATACCTCTGTCATACCCATGTCATTATACAAATGTGTCCTCATAAACCACATAAACATGCACACACACACTCCAACTCAGTTACAGATGACACAGGCTGTTACCTCAGGATGTAGAGCAGAAAGTTTAGTGTTAGTGTGTCTGCATTTATGTGAAACTGTATTTGTGTGTTATTAAGCATAAAAATCATTTAACTGCCACATGGGAGTAATATAATAAAAAAATATAAAATAAGTAATTATTACTGTTTACAAACATACCCCAAGGTCCTTAATGGCAAAAGAAATTGAAACAGAACCAACTGCCCTTGATATTTCGTGGAAAAATGGGAGGAAAAAGTCGAAAGAGCTGTTTAGCAGCATAGAAACTGTACCTCCGAATAAGACACTATGGTGACAGCTGCAAGCCACTGTTTATGCCACAAGACAGTGGCAGTGTATGCGATACAAATTACACCGTTTGATTGGTGAGGAAGATCATAGACACACCAGCATGTTTTCATTAAATCGTCATAAACGTGTTTACAGGCCCAGCTGGCTTTGGTTAGAGGGTGTTAAATAAAGCAGTGCGGTATTGTTTACTCCTCTGCTGCCGTGTTCTGTCTCTCTCTCTCTCTCCCAGGTCTTTCCCCTCACACTCGTCTTTTTGTCAACACTGTATCCATCCTCACATAAACCACATGGCCGAGCTGTCTTCGGGGTGCGGTAACCGATCCTAACGGCCCGTGTCATGTGAGGAACTTCATCTTGAATAAAGCTGTCAAAAAAAAACAAAAAAACAGATCAGTCAGGAAGGAAAAAAGGAACCGGGATGAGGCCGCCGTTTAACGAGCTGTTTTAAGGTGCCGCGTTTTTCAAACAGAAAAAAGGGTTCAAATCTAGCCTGAGGCCACTTAGGAGCTGACCGACTCGGCCCGGCTTGACACAACTATAGCCCAGCCACAGAGGCTCTGCGAGTGGACTGAAGTGTCACCTGGCTCCCCTGAGAATAGTGAGGGGGGTGATGGGAGAAGCAGAGGGCTGCGGGATTGTGAGAGGGGGAGAGGAGTTTGCTAAGTTTTCATTCACTGGAGGTGGGGCCAGCGGCGGAACATATGAGGAGAGCTGCAGATCATACAAAAGGAGGTGGCAAAAGGTCTCTTGTTGAGGCGGTGTGTCTGTATACACACACACACAAACCCTCTGCTCTCTTCCTAGGGTGCGATCTTGTATCAAAGCAAACAAATGACATGCTGTCTCCCCCCGCCTTTTTTTGATCCGGTATTCACTAAAATGACACTCCATATCTCAACCGACTGACATTATCAATCTGCAGTATGCCCAAATCTTCCGGCCAAACTTGCAGTTCCCAGAGGAAATCTAGCGGCATTGTCCTTTGTTTGCGAAGAGATCCCACAGGAATCAGCCCTGACTTTTTTCACTGCGTGAGGAGAGCTGTCACGCGGGCGGTCTGGCACGCAGGATGCTGGGTTAGGATAGGTACTGTCAGCCCACTCAGATTCGCGCCTCTTTCAGGAGCTGTTAGACGGCGCAGGCCGTGGCATTTCCACTCTCAATGCAGGATTTGGTTTCAATAAAAAATACATCAGAGTTCTGTCTCCCTGCGCCGGTGTCAAAGAGACATCTGGATCTGATATGAGGGACCACAAGGGGAGCATTTATTGTTGGCTTTTACCTATAGATAGTGTTGACTTATTCTTTATTTTATCATTTTTCACAGGAGGGGAGAAAAGAATCTTGCTGTTTCCAAATCTTTGACTGCATCCACAGCATTGAATAAATTAAATATTGGATAATACATTGATACATTATTATTAAGCCAAAACTAATAAGAAAGAACTGCATCAACAACAACAATTATTATTATTTGTTTAATCATGTTTTTTCAACTTACACTTTAATAATGCACTATTTCAAACAAATAAATGTTTGAATATATAAATATTATAAAAAAAATACATATACATACAATACAGAATAACACATAAAAATATATTTCTATAATAAAACATATATATTTAAATTTTCTTTCCATTACTAATAAGCCAAATTAAATAAACAAACCATAAACAAGTAAATATTATATAAAATCACTTACATAAAATAAAATAAAATAATAAAATACTTAATCTTAGATAAATATAATTATTTGATAAAATATAGATTTTCACATTTCACTCCATTACAACTTGGCAAGGTCTAGTAATACAAAATTACAAACAAACAATAATTAAATATGATATAAAATCACATACATCAAATAAATTATATTTAATTATATATTAAATATAATTATAATTATATGATGCAGCATATATTTTGAACCTTCACTCCATTACCGGCCAAACATAATAATCCAAAATTACAAACAAACAAAATAAGCAAATATTATATAACATCACCTGAATACAATAAATAATAGAATATATTATTACATCAAATATGTTTCTATAATAAAATAATATATTTTCAACTTCCACTCCAAATCTAGTAATCCAAAATTACAAACAAACAAGTAAACATTAAATAAATACAATTAAATAAAATTGCATACATAAAACTTATAAATACACAACACATTAAATTAAGTTACTATAAATTTTGAGTGACTTAAGATATTTTTGCTGCACAGTAAGACTGTAATTAACTGTTTTGACTATTTCTGTGGTTACATACTGTAGCTAAATGGTTTTTATCATCATGATAAATGAGTCCAGCCTTTAAAAAGGTCACAACTAACCAAAATGACTATGTATTCTGAAGAAAATCTTTCAGAATAATTTCAGTGTGAATGGCCACCAGTTTGATTTCTGTGATTCAAGAGTGAATCCTTGTTTAAATTTTAATCAAAAGTAAATGATTTTGCCTTTTTTTCTTCTCTTTCTCTCCCCATCTATCTGTTCTCTCTCTCTATCTCTTCCTTCTGCACAGAATTCATGACCTCTGCAATTCTGCTTGTCCTTGAGCCCCATAATTAATATTCAGCAGATTAGAAGACAGACATGAAAGTTAACATTAGCCATATATTTAAAAATCCCATATTCAGATAATCCGCATATTTGTCAAAATCAAACACAAGAGAAATATAAGAGGACAAATTACATAATGAGAGGATGGGGATACATCTTGCGGACAGGGAATTAGATAAAGACACATTTGGCTGAGTTTGAAGGAAGGAAATGTCCTTGAAGATGGTTATTGAAATCCTGCCGGATGGACAGAGTTTGCTGTGAACCCCGATGGTGACGAAGGTGGACTTTTTAACTTTATTTGGTCTAGAGCATGTGAGAAAGTATGTTAATTTGAGTGCCATGTCTTTCAGTGTGCACACGCACACAAGTTAAAATGTTTGAATGAAAGCAGACTTCATCTGTAAGTGTGTGTGTGTGTGTGACGTGAGGTTGTCTGGCTTTTCACTTATCACTGATGCCAGTACTAACAATCCCAACCCCCAAATCCAAAATGCGGAAATGTGCATTATGTTCTCCCTACAACTACTTTCATTTCTTCCTCCGTCTCTGTACCCTCTCTCTCTCCCTTTTTTTTCTCATTTATGACGAGTCATTACCGTGAGCACTGGGATGAAAGCTTAGGATCTGGCCGACCCGCTCCCTCTGACTGACGCATATTCATTTAAAAATGAGCCACTTATTACCCGTCCAAACTTTTTATAGCCCCACAGTGCACAGTAGAAGACAGCTTTATTCCCACTGAGCCCGAGTGTGGGCCAGAAAGCCTCGCAGCCTTTGATGGTTATATATGTGCACAGGCCGTCGCCTTGGCAGCTGCTCTTAGAAAGCATGCCATGATTTGTAATGTTACCTTTACAGCTTTAAACTCCATCGAACAACCTCAAGACCTTTTTATTGGGCTAATGTAGGGTTCTGACATATCATTAACAAATAAATTAATAAACACGTTACATACAGAAATCTGGAGCTTTGCATTTTCAATAGTTTCAGTCCTGAAAGGGATTGCATTTCTAGATTCAATATACATTAGTGTGATATCTCAATGAAAAGGGAGAGAGGCTCCTGTGAAATTAAAACAGTGAGATAACATTTAAGGACTCTTTCAAATAAATAAAGTGAACGAACGAACAAAAAGAAAATAGGTCATATTTTTTTTTTTTTTTATTCAGTAAGGACACATTAAACTGATCAAAAATGAGCTTTTGAACGTTCTATTCATGACAGAATCCTAGAAATCATTGATTTCAACAAAAGCAGCCCAAATCAGCACATGACACTTAAGTCTGGTACTGGCAGCTAAAAATTCACCTTTATCACAAAAATAAATTACAATTTCAAACTATATTCAAACTTTCACAATATTACTATGTTTACTGATTTTTCTTGATCAAATAAATGAAGCCATAAATGAACATAAAACCACCCCAAACACACACACGCAAACACACACACACACACACACACACACACACACACACATATATATATATATATATATATATATATATTGTTTAATTATTTCATGTATGTAGTATATCACTATGTAAATATTGATGATAGAGGCTGATATAATTGTAATTGTAACTATATTTTACTTAACATCATTTATTTACAATTTTGTCAACTGCATAATGAAAAAACATCCACTCATTCACATTCATAAATCCCATAAGTAGCTACAGGCATGAAGAACAAACAGCAAACATCTTTAACTAAATATATAGTGTTTCTTTAGTGAACCCACTGCTCCAAGCTCGAGGACTTTTCACATCTCTCTCACACACACCTGCTCAAATACACACAGTAACGCACACGAAACATACACATACACGTGTGATACCGCTCTAAAATCTAAGTCCAATTTAGAGTCCCCTCTAGAGGCTGGATCTGAAGGAGCTCACGAGAGAGACAGAAATGAGGACAGTCTTCTGGGAGTGTATGCGTGTCTTTTGTGAATGTAATGATATAAGGCCCTGTGACTGGTTTGAGCGGCCGGCAGGCTGGCAGATTGATTGGTGGATTGATGTAAAGCCTGTACATCTGTGCTGACTAATGTAGGCCAATCAGACTGATGTAAACCAATTTGATTTGATTGAAAAGCCAATTGATTGAAGCTAGGACATGTAAGCCATCAGCTAGCGACCAGCAGGGGGAAGAAAGTGGATGTGAAAGAGAGGGATTTGATTGATTAGCTGATAGATTGATTAAGTGATGTAGATGCTAAGTTAAAAGAGCCATCGCTGGCCCCTTTATATGTGTTTAACCCCACTCCCACACTAACCTTCAGTCTTTAAGCCGCTCAACGGGGTCCATTACATCTAGGTGTGAATAATTCATGCTCTGTACGCTGTAGCATGGTGAGTAAACGCATGTACACGTGTTTAGTAAGATAGAGCAATCTACAGGAGGCAAGGCTAGTCAGATACCTTCAGGGCTGTATATCACAGCCTGTAAAAACTATAAGAACTGTTTTAAAGGGACATAAAAATTAAAGTACTGTCATCATCATTTTCTCATCCTTATGTTTTTTTTCCTGCAAAACACAAAATAACTTATTCTGAGGAATGTTGGTAACCAAACCATTTCGATTACCATTGACTTCTATTGTAAATTTCTCACAATGTCTTCTTTTATGTTCTACAGCAGAAAGAAGGTCATACAGGTTTGGAACAACATAAGGGTGAGTAAAAAGTAAACGCCTGTAGTAACTGGGTACATTTTTAAGTAAATACACTAAATTCTGTCTGATAATGTAAGAATCATGGACAAAACATTTTTGGAGGCAGATATTTTTAAGGAATAATTTGATCTAATTTTAAATCAGAATGATTCATTCTTGATTCATTCAATGAGTCAGTTAAAACGGATTGGAAATTGGAGATACACGATAGAAAATTCAAATTATCAGTGAATGAACGACTAAACCTTTGGTTTGTTTCACACACAATTGAAAAGAGCGACTACAACAATTTTCAGAATGTTCTCCTTTTAAATTTTTTTTAACAGGAGTAAATAATGACAGAATTTTACATTTTGGATGAACTATCCCTTTAAAATATCACACACACACGCACACACGTTGAACTCTTCCTTTTGTTGCACGGTATGGTTAATATTGAAAAGAAATCTTAGGCATGGGAATTTTCAGCCACACATGCAGATAAAAAGAAAATCAAGCTTATTGCGTGTTATTATTTTACAGCGTGCAGATTCAGATGCTCTGGCGTCTGGAGGACGGGATCTGTAGCATGTGTTTTGTGTGAGAACGCTGGCCTCTTCTTAACTTGTGTTTGTGTTCGGTTGCTGGGTGCCCGGCTGACGAGAGGGGGCCCCGGCAACCGTCCGCCTACGCCTCATCATGGACGGTTCTGTTTTTTCCTTCCCCCTTCTTGCAAAGGATTGCATGTGTTAACACAGAACCTGGAGAGGGATCGAGGAGGGGCAGGCACACAAAATGGCAATTAAACCACGATGACCCCCGTCACCTCCGCAGGTCGCTTGCTGTCACAGTGTCGGCTGAAAAGAAGAGAGGGGATGCAAACAAGCGCATGGCAGTGGATATGATATGTGTTCCTCCCACAGCTATAAAACCTGCAGATCTTACAAACCGGAGCGCCAGACGATCTCAAACCCTGCCATCTTACTTGTGTGTACTGACAACAGAGTGTATCCAGGGAATCAGGGCATGTTGGGACGCAAAGGGGCTGTAACAACATCGCAGACTCGTCCTTAAATACTGCAACAAGCACTTAGTTTGACAAGCCGCTGACAGAAGCGTACACGACTTGAGCTTAACGTGGTGACAGCCTAAACTGAGGTGTGTTCACTCCCTCAGAGTCAGAAGACACTTAAGGGTGCAAAAAAAACAGTGCGATATTAGATGATGCTATTTGTGCACAATACATGTTTATTGGGATTTATTGCGCTGCTATGACATCCTGGCTGAGAGTTTTTGGTTACTAAACGAGGGAGAATTAACTGTTGCGTTTAGAAGCTTTAAATAGCACCAAGGAGGGAGGGAACCCATTGGCAAGAACTTGCACTATGACTGCGTGTCGCACTTAAAGTGCACGTAAAAAATGTGCATGTGTGCGCGTATCCGACATCATCGATGCATTATAAGAAGACCTTCAAAATTCTGCACTAATGCCAAAGAATGGGGGATTAATAAATGATCCATGACCTCATTGGCCTCGAGAGAGTTTTTCAATGTGACTAAATGCTCTGGAGCACAATGACAGGCACCGGCGCACTGGATGCTTCTGCCATTTATTAAATTATTCCCTGCAATCTGTTTGATGATTTTCCTAATTCACACTCAACTGAAATATTAAGGCCTTGAAAAGCCCTTCACTCTACTTCAAAATGCAGAGAAGAAATGTCTGAAAAGACATGGCAATAAACGCAGAGAATTGGGAATGCTCAGGTCAAACTCTCCAAAGAATTGGATTTTTTTTTGTTATTAATTTTTTTTCATCACTCATATGTGTTAACTTTGTACAATGGTGAACCAAATTTAATAAATGGGAGGGAGGGGGGCACAGTAAGAGTCCTCTGATTAATTGTAGCACATTTTTCATTTAAAATTAAAATGACTAAAAACTAAGGAGAAGAAAACAATGCTTCTGTCAGCAGATAGGCACAGAGGACACAGAGGTAAGTGCAATACAATCAACAGGTTTACGGAGTAGTAGCAGAGGGTAATGAGATGAGCAGAATGGCAGGCGGGGAATGGGAAGGTCTCTATAGGGTTTATCTGAGTGTGAATGTCCTTTTTCCTTTTCCAGGGGATCCGGAGATAACAGTGGAGCGTGGAGAACAGGGATAGGAACACTGGAGCAACTGGTAAGTAGACAAAAAGTAAGCGGGTCAGGTTAGTCAACATTGAAAGTTTGAGACCAGACAGTGAGTGAACGGGAGGAGTGCAGGGATATAGTGCTGCTGATTAGTGCTGACAGGTGGCGGTGATCAGAAATCAGGGGATTGGGATCTGGTGTGTCGTCGGTGGAGACTCTGACATCTTCATTCTTAGAAAATAATTAAATTATTAAAAGATAATAAAACTAGCTAAAAAATTTTTTTCCAGATGTACAGAAATTCAAGGTTTTGTTTCATGAAATTAATTTATATAATATTTAAAAATAACAAAATGCAGTGACAAAATGAGAATCCTCAGATTAGAAGTCAGCTAGAATGAGCAATATAGCAGATTCGGTCACATTGTCTCTGTTTTGTTATGAGTAAGACAACTTAAATAAGCATTAAGTTTAAAGTTTCATTAACATGCTTTACCTTTAGTCAGCATTCCAGAGTTCTAAGGTGTTCCAGGAATATGCATTTCATATGTGTTTGTATTTAGGTCATGGTCACTTTAAGATCGCGCGGTGCTAAATGTCCTTCTACGCGATCCGTAGTTGGGAAGTATTACTCACGCTCTTCATGCGCGTTTCAGCGGTTTGCTCAAGTTTATTTTCATGGCGCTTCAATCGCATCTGTCTACTTCTCATTTCTGACGTAGCATCGTCGGTATGTATACTTTGTTTTGTGAGATTATTCTGGAAGTATTATTCGTTATTTTTGACAATAATTGTAAGTTTGTAGAGTGTAATCTGCCGATGGTTTGAACTCACTTCAGCAACGCATATGCTAGCTCTCACGTGTTCATTTGTTATGAGCTGCTCGGTAAAGATGGTATAATGACCAGAATGTAATTCACATGTATTTCTTTATTAGTGTTAAATGAGTACAAACAAATATGTAACAGTAATTGTGCAAAGTAGCCTTTATTCATGTGTAATTTGTCATTGCTCTTTTGTGTGTTGCAGTTTCACTATTTTCCTTAACTCCAATAAACCTGTGGAACTAAGAATTAATCTTCAGAGTCTTGGTGTGGGGAAAAAGTTTAGCTGGCTGTCAGGATATTAAGTTAACATATCGAGGACGGCACAGTGAAACGACGCTATCAAGCAAGTGAGATAAAGCAGAGCAAGTTGGAAGCTGGCTGACATGTCGTCGTCACACGCATCCAGTGGACGAGCAACAGACCATACTCTACAGTCAAGTGCTACTGGAGCAGCGCGCGCCACCGAGCTACAGGCTACAGAGGAGAGTTTGCATGGAAATACAGCAGCACAGGAGGACCCATACAGTGCATCGTTAAGGACACGCTCGCAAGTATGTTGTTCAGTGAGATCCAGTTCATCGTCAGCGGGGTCTGCAGCAGTCAGAGCAAGAGCGAGAGCCGAAGCAGCGAAGGCACGCCTATGCTATGCTGAAGAGGAAGCTAATCTGAGGCTACAACAAGCTAAGTTGGAAGTGTCTATAGAAATGCTAAAACATAAAAAAGAGGCAGCAGCAGCCATTGCAGAAGCAGAGGCACTTGAAGCTGCTGCTGATGTAAAGAGCGAGAAACATAGTTGTGACCTGAATAAAGACTCTGTTCCTTTAGAAGCCTCACAACGCACAAGGCAGTATGTGCTTGATCAACTAAAAGAAAGGGATTCAGAACTTAAGTCATGTGAAAACGGTGACATAAAAGCAAAGACAGCGCCAGTCCTTAACCACAACGTGTCACCTCCACCACTAAAGCCTGAAGCCAGTCCCTTCTATCCGCATCAGAACAGTACTGCTACACATCGTCTCATCTCACAACAGCCTTACATCAGCACATACGAAGACAGCCACAAGCCATTCAACAGGACGCCTGGAGATGTTTGTCTACCTCACATCAAGTCCAGCGGTGAGCATGCTTCTCTAGTACACCACTTCAGAACACAAAATCACCACACCCAGCCTCCTCCCGCACACCATGCAATACCGCCAGACTACAATGATGGCAGCTCATACATAAATGACTTTGTCAGGTATCTAGCCCGCCGTGAGCTTGTGGCTACAGGCTTGCTTCAATTCAATGACAAACCCCAAAACTACAGAGCATGGAAGCGTTCTTTTTTGACTGCCATCAGAGGCCTTATCCTGGAACCGAGTGAGGAGATGGATCTTCTGCTAAAGTGGCTCGGGAAGGAGTCAGCAGAGCATATTGAGCAGATAAGAGCAATACACATCAATCGGCCAGAAGCAGGACTGGCCATGGCATGGGAAAGGCTTGAGCAAACATATGGCTCAGCTGAAGCAATAGAAAATGCTCTGTTCAAACGCATTGACAGCTTTCCAAAAATAGTAAACCGAGATGGATCTAAGCTGACAAAGCTGGGTGATCTGCTAATGGAACTGCAGGCCGCTAAGGCTGAAGGAGACTTACCAGGCCTGGCTTTCCTGGACACGTCGAGAGGCGTCAACCCAATTGTACAGAAACTCCCGCCTCGTCTCCAGGACAAGTGGGTGATAGCTGGTGCAGCCTACAAGCGTCAAAACCATGTGATCTATCCTCCCTTTGGCTTCTTTGTTGATTTTGTCAGCGAGCAGGCTCGCATCGCAAATGACCCAAGCTTCAGTCACATCGGCAACACAGACATGGTCCCCAGAACAGAGAAGACAGCGTGGAAGCCCACCAGACAGCGGGAAGTCTCCGTCCACAAGACAGAGGTGTCACCCAGAGCCACATCTGACACGGGTGAGCCTCCAACAAAATCTGACGAAGGCGACAAACTGTGTCTGTTGCATAAAAAGCCACACCCTCTCCGTAAGTGTCGGGCATTCAGAGAAAAGCCCATTGACGAGCGCAAAACACTCCTTAAAGAGAATAATGTGTGCTTTAAATGTCTTTCTTCCTCGTCTCACATAGCAAAGAACTGCAAACTCAATGTCCAGTGTTTTGAATGTAAGAGCGACAGGCACAACACAGCGCTTCACCCTGGACCTGCACCCTGGCATCAGAGGGCTGGCCCTACTGCTGAGCACGGCGGGGAGGAGGATGAAGCTTCACCGCAGTCTCAGGTCACCAACAAATGCACGGAAATCTGCGGAGGGGAACTCACAGACCGCTCCTGCTCGAAAATATGCCTCGTCAAAGTGTTCCCAGTCGGCCACAGAGAAAAAGCCGTGAAACTGTATGCGATCATGGACGAGCAGAGCAACAGGTCACTGGTTCGCTCACAGTTCTTCGACATGTTCAACGACCAAAGTCCAAGCTCTCCTTACACACTGAGAACATGTGCAGGAGTGAAGCCATCAGCAGGCAGAAGGGCCAGTGGCTATGAAGTGGAGTCTCTGGATGGAGCTGTTCGCATCCCGTTGCCAAGCCTCATAGAATGTAACGGCATACCGAACAACAGAGAGGAGATTCCAACCCCCGAAGTAGCTCTTCATCATGCTCATCTAAAGTCAGTGGCACACCTCATCCCAGACACCGACCCGCAAGCCCCCATTATGCTTCTCTTAGGACGAGACATTATCAGAGTGCATAAAGTCCGCAAACAGGTGAATGGCCCTCACAACCTGCCTTACGCACAGAAGTTAGACCTGGGGTGGGTCATTGTTGGAAATGTGTGCCTAGGTAATGTTCACAGGCCACTTACAATTAGCACGTTCCATACGAACACCACAGAGCTGCAACGGCCCACTCTCTTTGACGCGTGCCCCAACGTGTTCCATGTGAAGGAGAGGTTCAGCGACACCCAGGCCACCAGTGAGCCTCCAGCGTATCCTGAGGACCAGCCTATCTGTGAAACCGACCACCTTGGATGCACAGTGTTCAGGCGGACCAGGGATGACAACCAGGTGGCTCCCTCCATTCAAGATACAACGTTCATGGAGATAATGGATGAAGGACTACAAAAAGACCCAAATAACAGTTGGGTGGCACCATTACCCTTCAAGAGTCCACGCCCACGGCTCCCAGACAATAGGCCACAGGCGCTGAGGCGTCTCATGTCTCTCAAGCGTAACTTTGAGAAAAAGCCTGAGATGAGAGACCACTTTCTCGCCTTCATGGGCAACATGTTTCGGAACGGTCATGCAGAGTTAGCCCCCCCTCTCAGTTCGGATGAAGAAAGGTGGTACTTACCAACGTTCGGGGTGTATCATCCGAAAAAACCTAAGAAAATCCGTGTGGTATTCGATTCCAGTGCCCAATACAACGGCGTGTCACTCAACAACGTGCTGTTAACCGGTCCTGACCTGAATAACACACTACTGGGAGTGCTGATTCGGTTCAGAAGAGAGGCCATCGCCGTCACAGCCGACATAGAACAGATGTTCTATTGCTTCCGGGTAAGAGAGAAAGACCGTAACTTCTTACGCTTTCTCTGGTTCCAGGACAATGACCTCTCCAAAGCCACCGTGGATTACCGGATGAACGTCCACGTCTTCGGCAATAGCCCTTCACCTGCAGTGGCTATTCATGGTCTACACAAGTCTGTTCAAGGCAACGAGTTCCACGTCGACCCAGATGTGCAACACTTCGTGTTGCATGACTTCTATGTCGATGACGGGTTGAAGTCCCTGCCCACAGTTCAAGCTGCTATCAGCCTGTTAAAAAGGACTCAGGATGTGCTCTCCAAGTCAAATCTGAGACTTCACAAGATTGCAGCGAACAACAAAGAAGTCATGGACGCCTTTCCATCCAGTGACCACGCGAGTGACCTCAAAGACCTTGACCTTGACACAGACGCGCTGCCGTTGCAGCGCAGCCTCGGGCTTGACTGGAATCTCAAGACAGACTGTTTCCTTTTTAATGTCTCTAGTGAGACCAAGCCCTACACCCGGCGGGGTGTCTTATCCACAATCAATAGACTCTACGACCCACTTGGATTTGTTGCGCCCGTTACAATCCAAGGCAAGGCTATCCTGCGAGAGCTCACGGTGGAGAACGGTGACTGGGATGCGCCCTTACCTCCAGCCATGGAAGATGCCTGGACGTCATGGAGAGCCTCTCTGTCCGAGCTCGCTGGGCTTTCCATCCCAAGGCGCTACACAGAAACCTCACCGTCAGCAGCAGTAAGAAGAGAACTGTGTGTGTTCTGTGATGCGTCAGTGAAAGCTATCGGTGCTGTGTGCTACCTGAAGGTGACAGACAGTAATGGCAACAACCAGAGTGGATTTGTAATGGGCAAAGCCAAGCTGGCCCCCTACCCTGAACACACAGTGCCAAGACTTGAACTCTGCGCAGCAGTGCTTGCTGTTGAGTTAGCAGACCTGGTCTCAGCAGAACTAGACCTACAGCTTGATGCCGTAACCTACTATTCAGACAGTAAAGTAGTCTTGGGCTATATTTGTAATGAGACCAGGCGCTTTTATGTCTATGTCAGCAACCGGGTGTTACGCATCCGAAGATCCTGCCGACCAGACCAGTGGCGCTACGTGCCAACAGACCTGAACCCTGCAGATCACGCAACGCGTTCCGTCCCTGCTGGCCAACTGAAACACACCAACTGGCTGAGTGGGCCCAAATTTCTCTCCAAGCCGGAGCCCAGCATTTCTGCAAGCACTTATGACCTTGTTGACCCGAGCACAGACCCAGACATCCGCCCTCTGGTGTCTGCCTTAAGCACTACAGCCTCAAACAAGCAACTGGATTCACAACGCTTTGCTAAGTTCTCTACCTGGAAGTCATTAACTCGTGCAGTCACCCGCCTCGTTCACATAGCCTGTCATTTCAAGACAGCTCATCGAGAGAACCGAGCATGCAAGGGCTGGCATTACTGCAAAGCTGAATTCACAGTTGAGGAAACCGAGAAAGGGTCAACTGTAATCATCCAAGCAGTTCAACAGGAAGTCTACAGCCAAGAGATAAAGTGCATTCTAAAACAGGAAAGGATGCCAAAAACAAGCCCTCTCAGAAATCTGGACTCGTTCATTGACGCACACGGCCTTCTCAGAGTTGGAGGCCGTCTTCATCATTCAAGTCTCAATCAGAGTGAAAAGACTCCCCTGATTATTCCTGGCCGGCATCACATCGCCACTTTGCTCATCAGACACCACCACGAGCAAATTCATCATCAAGGCCGTCACTTTACTGAGGGGGCAGTCCGTTCAGCTGGCTTTTGGGTAGTCGGAGGGAAGAAAAGAGTAAGCAGCATCATCCACCAATGCATAACATGCAGAAGGCTCAGAGCTCCACTCAGCATCCAGAAAATGGCTAACCTGCCAGCCGATCGTCTCTCAACAGATCCTCCGTTCTCCAGCGTGGGTCTTGATGTGTTCGGCCCATGGAACATCTCCTCACGCAAGACCAGAGGCGGCTTCGCTCAAAGTAAAAGGTGGGCAGTGATCTTTACGTGCATGAGCATAAGAGCTGTGCACATTGAAGTCATAGAATCCCTCGACACTTCTAGCTTCATCAATGCGCTACGGCGCTTCCTTTCAATACGTGGGCCGGTCAAATACATTCGTTCCGACCGTGGCACAAACTTCATTGGCGCCTGTAAGGAACTGAAGATAGCCTCAAACATTGACAGCACTGCTGTAAAGACTTACCTCTCGGACAAGGGTTGCATCTGGTCTTTTAATCCCCCACATGCATCCCATTGGGGTGGATCATGGGAGAGAATGATAGGACTGGCTAGGAGGATTCTGGACGCAATGTTCCTCCAGCTGAAAGACAAGCTCACCCACGAAGTGCTGGTGACTTTCATGGCAGAAGTTGCAGCGATCATCAACGCCAGGCCACTTGTTCCAGTGACTATGGACCCTGATGACTCGTTCATACTTACACCAGCTGCTCTTCTCACACAAAAGACGAACATTGTTCCTGCTCCTGCTGGTGAGTTTGGAGTTGCAGACCTTTACAAGTCCCAGTGGCGGCAGGTTCAGCACCTGTCCAACACCTTCTGGGACCGCTGGAGGAAACAATTCCTCCCAACACTGCAGGCCCGCAAAAAATGGCAGTCCACTCAGCCAAACATTCAGTCTGGAAGCGTTGTTCTCCTTAAGAACAGCCAAGCACCTAGGAATGAATGGCCTCTTGGACTGATTACACAGGCCTTCCCTAGCAAAGATGGGAAAGTGCGCCAGGTTGAGGTGAAGATCATCAAACCAGGCGGGACTAGCCTCTTTCTCAGGCCAGTCAATGAAATAGTTCTCCTTCTACCTCCAGAGGCACAGTAAATGGACTGTTTAGTAAATGGGCTGTTTAAAAAAAAAAAAAAAATGGACTGTGCATGGACTGTGGGGTGACGTGTGTCCACGTCAGGCGGGGAGTGTTTTGTTATGAGTAAGACAACTTAAATAAGCATTAAGTTTAAAGTTTCATTAACATGCTTTACCTTTAGTCAGCATTCCAGAGTTCTAAGGTGTTCCAGGAATATGCATTTCATATGTGTTTGTATTTAGGTCATGGTCACTTTAAGATCGCGCGGTGCTAAATGTCCTTCTACGCGATCCGTAGTTGGGAAGTATTACTCACGCTCTTCATGCGCGTTTCAGCGGTTTGCTCAAGTTTATTTTCATGGCGCTTCAATCGCATCTGTCTACTTCTCATTTCTGACGTAGCATCGTCGGTATGTATACTTTGTTTTGTGAGATTATTCTGGAAGTATTATTCGTTATTTTTGACAATAATTGTAAGTTTGTAGAGTGTAATCTGCCGATGGTTTGAACTCACTTCAGCAACGCATATGCTAGCTCTCACGTGTTCATTTGTTATGAGCTGCTCGGTAAAGATGGTATAATGACCAGAATGTAATTCACATGTATTTCTTTATTAGTGTTAAATGAGTACAAACAAATATGTAACAGTAATTGTGCAAAGTAGCCTTTATTCATGTGTAATTTGTCATTGCTCTTTTGTGTGTTGCAGTTTCACTATTTTCCTTAACTCCAATAAACCTGTGGAACTAAGAATTAATCTTCAGAGTCTTGGTGTGGGGAAAAAGTTTAGCTGGCTGTCAGGATATTAAGTTAACATATCGAGGACGGCACAGTCTCTATAAAGGTACATTAAAAATGACTAAGAATTAAGGAAAAGAAAGAAACTCTTATCAAATAAAATAAATTATTTTTTATAATACGTAAGATAAAATGCAGTGACAAAAACAAGAGTCCTCAGATTAACAGATAATTAGGATAGTGAATGTACTATATTCAGTCACATTTTCTTTCAAATGGTACTTATTTAAGATGTACTAAAGAGTACTAAAGAGAAGAAAGCAATGCTTAATTCTTAAAAATAAATATACAAAATGAAATGCGGTGCCACATGATAGCATGGGTTACATTTGAGCTAAGCAGCCCGGTGTCTTGGGGCAACATGCCAATTCAGATCCCTGTTCTGCCAACTTCTTGTTGACAACGTTAATGCCGATCATTTAAATGTGACATGTTCTCAACAAGAGTAAACTGAATTTGTGGCACACTCAAACAAACGTGCCTTCAGGGGTTGGGAGTCTGCTATTGTGCCTTCCCTCAAGGCAAAGGGGAAAATGAATCTCTATGACCTCTCCCTTTCTCTGTCTTTCTCTCGCTCTCCCCTGAGGAATAGCAGCAAGGATCATCCTCACAGCTGTGCAGATTCTATTTAGCAATTGCTCTGTCTTCCTCCATTGTCTCCGCATTTCCCTCTTTAACAGGGGCTTGGAAAATTTCCCCCTTACGGCTCTGTAAAACATAATCCCCTAAGGCCTCTTTCAGTACAGAAACAAGTCCAGTTGACCCGCGGACAAATAAACAAACAGAATGCTGGAGTGCTGGGCTGGAGCGCAGATTCATAAAAGGACTCTGGGATCAGACAGGCCAGGGGAATATTATTATAACCCTGTAAATCAAAATAAACTAGAGCATTTCACCCAACCATGCTTAGCTCCAAATAAGGGTCAGATTTGATCTAATATTACTCATGTAAACGTCCAGAGGGGCTTATAGCGAGCTTAATTATGTGCTGAGAAAACCATTGTGATGCATGAATGATGTCTGACCATTTTATACTAAAGCAATATGCCACAAGAGATGAGCATTGCAGGTAAGGGGAGTTAATAAACTGTGTTCTAATCAGATGCAATACAGCATTTTGTTGGTGGTTTGAGTTTTGTTTACACAAATAGCTCCAAAGCCAAATCATTAAAAACATGCTGTTTGGTAAAAAAATAAAGGAAGTTATGAGTCTCTTATCTGCTCACCTTTTATCAAAAATACAGCAAACAAAATTTGTTGTAATCTGAAATTTTATAACAATTTAAATAATTGTTAATATATATTTGTCACGGAACGTGGTTGTAGTCAATTGCACAACAAAGGAGTAACCAAAATAGATTTGAATTCCACTTTAAACACAAAGAACAGGAGAACTGAATAGCATTAACACGCGTATATATCATTAAATCAACATCAATCCGAGACAAGGAACATATAGAAACTGAAAGCTTATAAAGACAGGGAAACAAAGGAGCAAACAAGATGATTACTTAACACAGGTGATCAGAATGAACGATGATTAAATAATGAGAACAAGAACTAAACCAAATAAGGGAAAACAGGAACTAAACAGGAACATACAAGTGACAGATATCGCCCCCCCCTCCCGGAAGGCGCATCCCGCATCGGGGAGTGTGGTCGGGAGCCTGGTGCAGAACAGGAACCAGGTGGAGACAAGGAGGGCCTCCAGGGTGGATCAGGGAGCTCCGGGAGCCATGGCGGAGCAGGGAGCTCGGGAGGCCATGGCGAATCCGCCGCCTTGGCCCTTGGCCTGGCCACTATGGCCATGGATATATGCACTCTGGAGGTGAGGGCACTGGAGGGCACTCTGGAGGAGCGGAGCTGGCTGGGACCAGTGGAGACGAAGGAGACTCGGGAGACAATGAATGGACCAGCGGAGGAGGATTGAAATTAGGATCTGTTGTCCTCTCTGGGCCAGGCGGGGAAACTTTAACCCTCTCCGGGATGGATTTAAGGATTGGAGCCTCTTCTGAACTGGATTCGAGGACTGGAGCCGACACTGGAGCGAGCTCTGGGGCTGGATTCCAAGACATCCCATCATACTCCACCAGTGGTTCTGGATTGGGGCTGGACACTCTCCAGACACCGGAGGATCCCTTCCCTCCAGCTCAGACCTGTGGTGTCTGGGAGGTCCACGAGGCGATAGTAATTGGCCCCGATCCAGAACAGAGAGTTTAGCGTTGCATCGTCGAGAGCCATACACACAGCAAGCCTGTAGAACTCCCGCGCATATTCCATGAATGAGAGATCTCTGCGGGCTAGGGCGGAAAATTGTGCGGCGATTTCCATGCCGCGGGGAGAAAAACGGGAAAACAAAAACCGAAAACAAAACGGGGAAAAGGGAGTGCTGCTTACTTCTCTGTTTTGGTCTCGGATTCTGTCAGGGAACGTGGTTGTAGTCAATCACACGACGAAGGAGTAACCAAAATATATTTTAATTCCACTTTAAACACAAAGAACAGGAGCACTGAATAGCATCAACACACGTATATCATTAAATCAAAATCAATCCGAGACAAGGAACATATAGAAACTGAAGGCTTATAAAGACAGGGAAACAATGGCGCAAACGAGATGATTAATTAACACAGGTGATCAGAATGAACGATAATTAAAGGTGGGGTAAGCGATTTCTGGAAGCCAATGTTCCATCCATCCACACATACATAGCCTACGCAACCCAGGCAACGATTAGTTCTGTGAAACAAAGCAAAACCAATGTTACACCGTGTCTACACTGGAAGCGAGCGACACCACTAACTGGCGCCAAGGGGGGGCATTCGCGGGCCGTGCCCCCCAAACGAGTTGCTGCGAGTCACTTTCCCCTCCTTGCTGAATGTGATCGATTTCGAAAGCGAAAGTGAACCGATAAAACAGCGCACATAAGAAAGTGATTGCACGCTTCAGCAAATGCACACAATCACAGATTGCATGCTTCCCATCTGTACACCCCCCCCCCACGCACACACACACAAAGTGATTTGTGCCCTCCCTAGAAATTCAAATGCCCCCCTGATGGAGGTGCCCTGGCGCCGGCTCTGTACGGCACGAAAAAATATATAGAAGTCATTATAATTAGTGATGCTGTCTACACTGGATGTGACAAATCCCTGACATTAAACTGCTGCCTCGTTCTATTATGACGTGCTGACACAAATTACAAATGATTTTCAACAGTCGCTTTATCGCTTCCAGTGTAGACAGACTTAAGTTGTCCGGTGTAGACACGGTGTTACTCCCCTATCGAGAAGAACCAAAGCAACCTTGGCATCCGATCGCCGGCCTTCCGTTCCTTGAGTTCTCTCCAGTGCTGGAAAGCTGATCCGATATTTACACGGGTCCTACTTCTTGCCTTATAGTTCCGCCGATGTTTTCCTCTTTTGTTTTTTATCTTCCATTTCTATCTTTCTGTTGCTCGGCTGTTCACTGAGCGCTCTCTCCTCAATATCATGAGTAGACACTACTGCTGATTGGCTACAAGTTTGTTTTGGTACTCGACCCTGACTCGGTTTTCTAAAGCATTTAAAAAAAATTACATACCCCACCTTTAACTAATGAGAACAGAAACTAAACCAAATAATGGCAAACAGGAACTAAACAGGAACATACACGTGGCAATATTAAAGTGTAATTTATTTCTGTCTTCAGTGTCACATGATGCTTCATAAATCATTCTGAATATATATATATATATTCTGAATATATTCTTATATTCTGAATAAGAAACATTTTTTATTATCAATGTTGAAAACAGCTATGCTGCTTAATATTTAAGTGGAAGCAATAATGCGAGTTTAGGGATTCTTTGATGAATTGAAAGGCAAAAAAGAACAAAAAGAACAGCATTTATTTGGAAAATAAATCTTTTGTAATATTATAAAGTTATTAACATTCTAAAAACTATCACCTTTGATCAGCTTATTGTATCTTTGTGGAATATAAATATTTCCTTTCCCAAACATTTGAAGAGTAATGTATGTGTTTTTTTTTTTTGTTTTTTTTCTGTCGTGCTATATGCTCTATATATTTACATACCAGGGTCAGAAGTTAACAAGGGCTTGGGGTAAAAATGACACCAAAAGTGACTTAATTTACCAACATATTTATAGCAAAAATGCACCTGCATATAATTATAATTATTATTTTTTAAAGGTAATTACAGTAATTAAATAGGCTCAGAAAATCACAATAATACACATTCTGGAGTGGCTTATTGCTTTAATAAAATGGTGGCAACAGCAATATGACAAAAGACACCAATGTTCAAAAACTTTCATTTTATAGCTACTTAATCCAATCAGAATTCAGAATCATAAACTTGAACACAATAAAAGTATAAAACCACTTTATACCTAGTGCCTTTTAAAAGCTATTTACTGGCATGTGGTTAAGGCCTATGGTTGTTTTTGAACTTAGTGGATTTAGTTCTTCTTCAGAATGGTCAGATGGGGGGGGGGGGGGGGGGGGGGGGCTCTGTAAGAGCCTTATCAGACCCCCATGCAGAGTTTTTGTGGCCGGTTCAAGTCCAGCTTCCTGTTCTGAGAGGTGAAAGGTGCCTGCACTATTCAAGTAGGGCACTCAGACAAAGAGGGCATGTCAGAAAAATGCAGAAAATTCAAAGGCCGAGTGGTAGATCTCCACTGGTAGCAGCCATTCAAAAGAATGGTGAAGGAAGAAGCGGTGAGGAAGCCACTCAAGACAGGCTTCTGCTTGGGATTCTTTCAGCAGAATTATAGGTAATATATTGACCCCATTTTTATAGATGTACAGAAATGTGAGGTTTTCATAAATTAATTAATATAATATTAAACAATAAACCACTCGACATGACGACTGGTTCCAGTCTTTGTTGAAAAGAGCAGACAGAGGCATATTTTCAGTGTAACGATACAAATGGAATGGACCCTAGAACAATATTGGAAGCTTACAAGGCTTTTCTGAGAGGAATGATAATTGCCTATACTAGTAAAAAGAAAAAAAGAATTATTATTCGAGCAAATGAAACTAAAAAAGAGAATTATCACAACAGAAAAAAGTTTTATTCCTCAAAATCAGCCCAACTCCTTGCTGAACTTAAATCTTTGAGCGGCCAGTTAAATCAGTTGCTCACTAGGAAAGCAGATAGGGATATATTATTTGCAAGACAAAGATTTTTTTGAAATGGGTAATAAACCCAACCGGCTTCTTGCAAGATTAGTGAAAAAGAAGTCCATAAATGGATACATTTCAGCAATTAAAGATCCCTCGGGTTGCAGAATAACAGAAAATACGTGAGACATTTAGACAATATTACGAAAAACTATATGGCTCAGATATAAATACGCAAAGTAAATCGGGAAATACCTTTTTTTTTTTAAGATCTTTGCATTCCTAAAATCAATAATAAACAACAAGAACTCCTAGAAGCTCCCATCACCCTATTGGAAATTAAAAGTGCAATAAATTCTTTACAATCAGGAAAATCTCCAGGGCCTGATGGGTACCCAGTAGAATTTTGGATTATGAATTATGATTATGAATGACAAAATAAGTCCATACATCTTGAAAGCTATCAACACCTCATTTCATGCATCTAAACTTCCTAATTATATGAACGTTGCTAATATTACTGTAATACACACACAAAAAAAAAAAGGATCCAGAGGAATGCAGCTCTTACAGACCAATCAGTTTGCTAAATGTAGACTTAAAGGTCCTGGCTAAAATTTTGGCTAAACGTCTTGAGGATGTAATTCCGGACATCATAGACCCAGACCAGACAGGGTTTATAAAAGGCCACCACTCCTATTACAATACTAGAAGGTTATTTAATATAATATTCCACCTGGATCATGACCCTACACTTGGAATCTTAGTAGCGATGGATGACGAAAAAAAAGCATTCGATAAGGTAGAGTGGGGTTATAAATTTGATGTTATGTCTAGATTTGGTATTGGCGAAAACTTTATAAAATGGGTCCGATTGCTCTATACGTCACCTAAGACTGCCGCATTAACGGTGTTCTTTCTGACTCATTTGTGCTTTATAGGGGGACCTGTCAGGGTTGCCCCTTGTCCCCACTATTATTTGCCATAGCGATAGAGCCCCTGGCAATTTACATTCGAAATAATCCAAACATCTACGGTGTTAGTATTGATAATAGACAACAAAAAATACCGCTTTATGCAGATTATATTTTGTTAACGCTAACCAACCCGCAAATGTCTTTACCTGAATTAACTGACTTGATCAAGCAATATATATAATATATATTGATCAAGCAATAATCAAGAATCCACTGTGAGACATCAATGTGTCCCTGAGCAAGACACTTAACCCCTAGTTGCTCCAGAGGCGTGCGACCTCTGACATATATAGCAATTGTAAATTGCTTTGGATAAAAGCGTCAGCTAAATGAATAAATGTAAATGTAAATGTAAATGTATATATGGAGTTATTTGTGCTAATATAGGCTCTCAATTTGGTAGCTTGATTAGTGTGGGAATATACAGGAAATATGATCTATTCCATAAGGATGTTTGTATGTCATTTGATGAGTTACATTTAAAGCATAATATCCCCAAAAAAGATTTCTTTAAATACTTGCATATAAGACATTTCGTTTATACTAGACATGTCTCACCCTGAATAGTTCTGATTTATTTTTGGATTGATTTTTTTTCTTAAGGACACTGAAGTTAATCACTTCATATCCAAATTGTACTCCTTGATTAACCATTATAAAGCAGACAACCTGATCTTGTAGTAATAACTTAAAATGTGACATTGACGAAAATGTCTGGGAAGATATTATTAGACAACCCTTGAATATCTCAGTCTGCAATAGATTTAAAGAAATGCAATGGAATATTGTACATTGAGCTTATATAACTCCACATAAATATAGCAAAATAAATAATACTGTATCACCCCTATGTCCCATATGCAATAACAGTATCAGCACATTATTTCATTGTCTTTGGGAATACTTTGATTTTTGGAAAGGTGTTTGTGACACACTATCTATATAATATGTAAACAGAAGGTTACAGCCTCTCCATTAATGTGCTTGCTGGGTGTCTTGCCCTCTTTTTTTTGGGAATATTCAGATGTCTTTAAACCTTTGCTGATGTTGGGGAGGAAATTAAATATGAATTAATGGGCTGGGACAGAACCTCCTCTTATCAAGGACTAGATAATTCTAATTCAGAAGCTGTGTAATTGGCATTGATTAGAAGTCTACTATGTATCCTTAACTGTCTACAGGATGGTACTATAATATTGTTTTGAATTAGACCGCACCACTGGTTTTTTATTTATGTTTTTTTTTTCTCTTATACATTGCATTGTTGCTTTACCCATTACTGTCTATACAGATTATTTTGAAAAACTCAATAAAAATATTAAAATAAAAGAGTCTTCTGCATTAATTCTAAGGATTCTTTCAGCAGAATTATAGGCAATATATTGACCCCTTTTTACAGATGTACAGAAATGTGAGGTTCCTCTTCAGGAACTCGAGCTGCGTCCGTAAACGCTAGAGGAACACCTTCAGCATGACCGGCTCTGAATACAAGTGTGATCTGTCCAATGGATGGACGAGACATCACGGGATGACCAGCTGGTATAAAAGCACGTGTGGTGAAATCGGCATCAGCTTTCTGTCATTCAGCTAGCGCTCTGTGTCTGAACTGTTTGTCTTATTTGGTGTGGTCTGTCCTTTGCATTCCATCATGTCAAAAAGCCAGTATAAGGCTAAGCACATCAAGGGTGAGAACAGATCACAATGCAAGCTGTGTGTTCCTCCCTTCAAACGCTACATGTCTGCAGGTGATACACACAGCTTGTGTGTGGTTTGTTTGGGAGTGAAGCACGCAGAGTCGGCTCTCGAGGGAGGAGCGGCGTTGGCGCTCATGGGGTTCGCAGCTGGACCTGATGGAGGGAGCGAACGAGCGAGTTTCTATCTCCGTCCTCACTCATCAGATCCGGTGACCGCTCCCCGAGATCAGAAGCCCGCCATGCAGATACTTCCCCTCGGGCAGCGGGCTCGGCGCTTCTCCTCTATTCCTCAGAGGAGGTTGACATGGAGTGCGTCGAAGATGTTTCGCCCTCTCTTTCACCCCAATATGAGGAGCTTGTGGAGGTGGTCACTCGTGCTGTGGCCAAATTAAACATCGATTGGCCGGCAGAGTGTCAGGTTGAACCGCAGAGAGGCAAGCTGGATGAACGCTTTCTGCGGGTTTAAACCCCACCTCCACATCGGGCGTGCCGTTCTTCCCCGACCTCCACACTGAGGTGTCGAGGTAGTGGGCTAGACCTTTTTCGGCCCGCCTCTTCGTTCCCTCGTCCAATTACTACAGCAATGTGGCAGGGACGAGTGAGCACGGTTACAGGGAGATGCCTTGGGTGGAACAGACGCTCGCAAGCTATCTGTCCCCCGATGCTGCGTCGTCTCTGAAGGCTCCGACCTTGCCCTCCAAGCTGCTGCGCACATCTTCAGCGCTGGTGGGCAAGGGGTGGGTTCGTGTCTGCACACCATGGCGGTGCTGCAGGTGTACCAGGCTGACCAGCTCAAAGAGCTAGATGAGGGTGAGGGGATTAATGCGGAGGATATAAGAGAACTCCGCAAAACCGCTGATTTGTCTCTCCGCGCCACCAAGGAGACCCGTGCTATTGGGCGGTCTATGGCAGCTCTGGTGGTGACGGAGAGGCATCTCTGGTTGACCCTGTTAAATATTAACAGTAAATATTGGCTGTCCTCGACAGGCACCAGGAGGCCAGGAAGCAAGCGGCGGCATTTCAGCGGTTTCTTCCTTGCCGCTCTCTATAGCTCAAGGGACTGCTGGTTGAGAGCAGCCCCTGCCGCGTGCTGGCTCCTCATATAGGGAGGCCCAGAAAGAGAGTGTCACCAAACGTAGCCCCCTCTTTAAGCAAAGAGGGGGCTACCCTCATAAGCACATCTCGCCCTAGATGTGCTCCGCAAGGATACACACTGGCCAGGGACTTGGAAGTCTGGCGGCGTGGGCATCTCGTTCCCCTACACTGTAAAAAAAAAAAAAGTTGACCTAACTCACAAAAATAAGGCAACCTATCACAATCAACTTTTTAAGTTAACTCAACTAGCAACCGACAACTTAAAAACTTTAGTTCATCTAATGAATAAAAGTCAGTTTACTGAGTGTTAAAAAATCTGTTAGCAACCAAAGATGTTTTAAAATTTAGCAATGCTAATCTTTTTTAACAATCCTCTTTCTTTTAGATAAAAGTTAATTTTCAAAGCTTTCTACATAATATGGGTAGCATTTGTCTCTTAAAATTAAAGGCAAACAGTTATGTTAATAGACAAATATAATTAACAAGTTGTAATGAGATGCACATATACAGTACCTCAGCACACGATTCTCAACCATGGTGAGGATCAACAAATTTTAAATCAGTAAAAATATGAACTCTAATCCACATGACAGCTAACTGACAGTGACAACAGCAGCAGGAGCATAAATTAAGCCAGTAAAATGTAAAACAATGATAACATTTTAGTAATAATTAACATAAAATGTTTTCAAGCTGCAATGCATGCTGGGAACTTGTGCAATGTTGTTCAATATAAAATAGTTTGTTCAGATAACTCAGTTTGAAAAGTTGGGAGAACATCTGGATATGTTGTGAATACTTACAACAAATACTTGAGTATCTAAGTAAGGTAAACAAAACAACTTTTGCTAGCGACATGCTTAGAGTATTTTTGTTCAGTTCACACAAAAAATTAAACTGACTTCTCCTACTAAAAATTATTTGTTCAGGCTACTTTTTTACACTGGTTAGTAGAACTTTTCGAAAGCTGGATTTTTTACAGTGTAGCGTTTTCGGACGCAGCATCTCGTTCCCTCGATGAACTAGGATTACATACATAACCTAGAGATGTTTTCATAAATTAATTAATATAATATTAAAAAATAAACTACTCCAGTCTTCAGTGTCACATAATCCTTCAGAAATAATTCTAATATGCTGATTTGCTGCTCAAGAAACATTTCTTATTATCAATGTTGAAAACAGCTGTGCAGCTTAACATTTTTGCAGAAGCAATAATGCAGTTTTAGGGATTATTTGATGAATAGAAAGTTCCAAATGGTGGCGCAAAATGGTGGCGACCACAATATGACAAAAGACACCAATGTTCAAAAAACTTTCATAAACTTGAACACGCGCAAAAAAAGTACAAAACCACTTTATACCTAGTGCCTTTTAAAAGCTATTTACTGGCATGTGGTTAAGGCCTATGGTTGGTTTTGAACTTAGTGGATTTAGTTCTTCTTCAGAATGGTCAGATGGGGGAGAGTCTGTAAGAGCCTTATCAGACACTCATGCAGAGTTTTTGTGGCCGGTTAGAGTAGGTTCCTGTTCAGAGAAGCGAAAGGTGCCTGCACTATTCATATAGGGCACTCTCAGAGGGTATGTCAGACAAATAGGCCGAGTGGTAGACCTCCACTGGTAGCACCCATTCAATCGAATGGGGAAGAAAGAAGCTACAAGGAAGCCACTCAAGATAAATTCATTAAGAACAGCTATAGTCAATTAGGAAGGTGGATGAAAGGTTTTCCCTTTACACACCAGGTTACTTTATACAGAATTATAGGTAATAGGTATATATCTAAATCGCATGTTGGTCACACTTTATTTGGATAGTCCACATTCTACTAACAGTAAGTAACTTTGTAACTACATGTTGACTAGCAGTCATTAGAGTATTAGTAGACTGTCTGTTTAATATCTTCTAACACTTTATTTTGATGGGTCCACAACACACAACATACCGACTATGAGAAACTTTGCAAGTATGTCAACTTATTCTACTGACCCTAAACCTAACCTAACAGTCTACTCTGAGAGTTAGTAGACATGTAGTTGCAAATGAATGAGAATTATTTGACATGTAGTTGACATGTAGTTATAAAGTTACTTACAGTTAGTAGAATGTCTAAAGTGGACTATCAAAATAAAGTGTAACCGCCAGACCGCCACTCCAAAATCCAGATGATGTATACCTTGCCTTCCCAAAGTACCTTTTGTTGCTCTGCGCGCCGATGCCCTCAGAAGTCAAAGGCGATTTCTTTCTTCTGCCAGACAGATACAATCTTGACTAGCCTATTCAGAGGCCACTGGCTGCTCCTCGAAGCCTGGCCTATTATGATGCTATAATATAACCTCTGGCAACATCATCACTGTGGTATCACAAAGGTAATAGGCAGAATTGAATGAAGAGATGGGCCTTTATGCTTTCTCACTCAAACATAATTCTCTTCTCTTTGCCATTTTGACACCATCATTCTTTTTCCTCTCCTTCCTTTCTTTCTCTGGTCGAACTCCACGTGCACATTACGTTTATTTCTTTACCAGCTAAAATACACAATATTCAACCTCTATTTATTTTTTTATATATATAGATACACAATCTCGCTCCCTGTCTTTTTTTTTTTGCCATTCTTTACTTTTTTTTTTTTTCTTCTTTTTTCCAAGGTCAGACAGGACAACGAATGCCACTGGTGTCTGCTTGAATTGTGAACGCCACTAGCGGCCATTGCTTTGGTTTCCAAGGCAACACACTAACCATTAATTTTCAATTAAAGCAGACAAAGAGCTGAGAGCACGGGCTCTATGGAAGATGTCAAGAATCTGCATTAATATATGACAAGTGAGCATAATTGTGTGTCCATTTAAAAAAAAACTCATCTATGTTATCACTGAAATGTGAATGCTGTTGATAATTTGAGGGGTGCACTTTGTGTCTTTTTTTTTTTTTTGCTTGTTTTTTTAACCGAAGACACATATCATGTGTATTTCAAAAATAACATTTGCCTGTTCCAACAATTATTTTTTGTTGTTTTGCTGCTTTGTCTTGACACACTGAATTCTATATTGGTTTTGAAAGGTGGACAGGTGGATTGATGCAGATCTGACCTTCTCTGTCTGTAGATAGTGATTTCCTGTCTATTTCACAAAGCTTCTCACACACAAATTATGACATCTACATCAGGTAAATATTCACCTAATCATTACTACATGAAGAGAGCAGCTGCTCTGGAGAATTGAGGAGGATCTTTCAAAAACACGTCATTCTCATACTATACATATGTATGTGTGTGTGTGTGTATGTGTGTGTGTGTGTGTGTGTGTGTGTGTGTGTTGACGAAAAGCTCTAGTGCTCATCAAGGCTGCATTTATTTGCTTAAAAATCAGCAATCGTGTGTTATATTATTACAATTTAAAATAACTGCTTTCTATTTTAAATTGTAATTTATTCCTGTGATGGTAAAGCTGAATTTTCAGCAGCCATTACTCCAGTCTTCATTTTCACATGATTCATAAGAAATCATTTTAATATGCAAAATATGTGAATCTGTGATACTTTTTTTCTTCAGGATGCTTTAATAAACAGGAAGTTCAAAAGAACAGTATTAATTTGAGTTGAAATATTTTCTAACATTATAAATGTATTTATATTCAAAATTAACTTCTAAATCGAAGTATTAAAGTCTTTCAAAAACAAAACCTTTTGAACGATAGTGTATATAAAATGTTATCATTTAACATTTCCAAACAGTATTTACATGCTTTAAAAACAAAGAGTTATTAAATGAATGAATAAATCTTAATTATGGTCCAAGCGATACACTTGAATACAACCTGAATTCTGGAAATGTTGGGACGTTTTTTAAATTTAAAATTTGAGTAAAATGAAAACTAAAAGACTTTGGAATCACATGAGCCAATATATTATTCACAATAGAACGTAGATAACATAAATGTTTAAACTGAGAAATTTTACAATTGTATGCACAAAATGAGCTCATTTCAAATTTGATGCCTGCTACAGGTCACAATATATTTGGGAACACAAAATATTTGGGACGGGGGCATGTTTACCATGGTGTAGCATCTCCTCTTCTTTTCAAAACAGTTTGAAGACGTCTGGCATTGAGGTTATGAGTTTCTGGAGATTTGGTGTTGGAATTTGGTCCCATCCTTGCCTGATATAGGTTTCAAGCTGCTGAAGAGTTCATGGTCGTCTTTGAGGTATTTTTCGTTTAATGATATGCCAAATGTTCTCTATAGGTAAAAGATCTGGACTGCAAAAATGAGCTCATTTAGTGGATAAAAGTGTAAAATTTCTCAGTTTAAACATTTGTTATGTTATCTTCTATTGTGAATAAAATATTGGCACATGTGATTTGAAAGTATTTTGGTTTTTATTTTATTCACATTTAAAAAACGTCCCAACATTTCCGGAATTCGGCTGGTAGATAAACTTACTTCAACCACAACAAACATAATATATCAGAGACAACAACAGCAGCATTTAACTACTTATTTTGCAATAAAAAGACAAAATTATGTACAGAAACTCAAATTTGGGAACCGTTTCTTTTGAGCCACTTTATTTACATGAACCTTTAAAATGAAATGATTCATTGAAATGAATAGGCCTACTACGAACAGTATAAGAGAGAGCACACTTACTGTGCACTTGAATATTACTTTAGTTTGCTTGTCTGCACAACCTTATCCACAATACAACACATAAAAAGAGCAATGTAGAGTTTTTGCTATAGAATATATTATTATACGTAGTCACTACATATAGCTGAGCTATTTTGCTACTTTAAGTTACCCACAACACTAAGAGAGGACTCAAATTACATATTTAGAGAGCTTGTAGCACCTCTGGCCTTATAAGCTGTTTGTTTGTATCAAAGAAAACAGCCTCTTTGTGAGAAAAAAAAAAGCCCTTTTACAAAATGTTATCAGACTTTCACCTGTTATACTCAATTAGCCCTCTGTGAAACAGGAGCCCTTTTTAAGGAGCTGTTATCAGACTTGCCTGCATGTGGGCAAAGAGGGCAGGGAGGAAGTTGCGGCGCCCAGGGTTTATTTTCAAAATCTCCACCTTTGCATTCATGTGTTACTGTAGATAACAAGCAAAGAGGCAGGCAACTCGCAACTAATGACAAGGTCAAGGGGAGAGTCGGGATGAGAGGGGGCGACCAATAAGACGCTTACGTGACGTTACCAAAGAGTGATGACATCGGCGAGTGATGTAACACTTTCTCCACGTCTTTCTGGAGAAGGATTTGAGAAAGCGCAGATAAGGTGAGGAGATAAGGTAGGGCCACCTACCGTCAACAGACTTCTGTGAGAGGAAGGAAAAGAGATGGTATGACATCTACATAGTGCTCCCTGTGCCTTTGCTGCCTCATTAAATCAAACGGTTCCAGAATTGGTCCATAAATGACTCCCGCACTTCCCTTTTCTCCCTGTCTTACTATATTAGAGCTTATAATTAAGGTAATTACTTTCAAAGAACTCGTAATAGGATTCTTTTTCTTTCTATTTTTTTTTTATTCCTCGCATGGCATGGTAAATACAAATTAATATGCGTTGCCCCTTAAACGAAAAACTGACCCACATTTCTCAGCTGTTTGCATCAGAAAGGAAGAGTAATCGGGGAGGGAGCGAGGCTGTAATGGCCAAGACGAACTGCTTTATTATTTATCAAAAACATGGAAAATGAAGCGAGGGGATTTGGTGATTAAAGTCTGAACTGAAACCTCTCTGAACAGTTTGCTTAATATTTAATCACCTATTAGCTCTTCTTCTTCTTCCTAATTAATTTTATGTAACAATCATTTTCCATTCACATATTTAATTTCCCGCCAATGTACCTTTTCATTTAACATGTTTTGAGTGTTAATCTGAAAGCCCTGGAAGTGCAGATGTCATGGTAAAATTAGCAGATGATAAAGTACCTTCATTTGTGAACATTTTTATGTATTTTTCTCTCTATGTATGCATAAAGATTTATGTCATCTTCTGCCCTTTTATTTTAGATAAGCAAGCAAGTTAATCATTAAGTAAAAATGTATTCACTATTATGCAAGCAAGCTTACGTATAACTAGTAGATCAAAGTTTCAATATAAATTTTAGTTACTTTGCTTACTATGTATGACATCAAAGTTAAGAATATGACACATGATATAAAAGGTTCTAACCAACATATATATTTATAATGTTTAATAATCACAGTAATAATATCCTATATAAATAATAATGTTTAATATAAATTTATCCTCATAAACATTAAAAATGGGCAAGATCTGATTATAATATGTGCAGTATTATTTTCAATATTATTTTATTGAAAATAATTAACTGGACTAGAGGCATATTTTGCTGTAATCTTGTTACAAGCTCATTATAGGTGTGGGAAACAGGGATGACAGTCCTGACCTACTTGGTGCCCTATGCAAGATAAAACATAAATAAATAAAAAAAACTTTACATTCACGTGTACATTCATATGTGTAAGAATATTTTTATATTTACACTTCTTCACACATAAACATTAAATCACACTAAACACACCAACTATTGTCTCTAATTCCCCCTCACTCTTTTCATTCTCTCTCATTCGCCTCTTTCTAGTCATCAGGGACACCAACCATACTCTGATTTGCATGCAGGGCCTGGACGTGGTGGAAAGTGCCGTCAGGCCACAAAGGCACCTTGGCAGATAATGAGTGGCGTATTCCAGGTACAGCCCCGGAGTATCGCTCCTCATCAGGGGAATTTTCAATTAAGGGATGCAGATTAATAAAGCATAATTGTGAGGCTCAATCTACCCGTGGAGAGAGTGGGAGGAGGAGGACATGAACGCGCTCCGCCGGCAGAGCACAGCCCTCCAGACAAAACCGCACCATCCTTTACTGCAGTCAATGAAACCGTATGGCCGACATTTAGCAATAATGTACAGAAGCAGAACCTGCGGTTATGTAAGATAATGGCTTGAGCATAGGAACTGAGGTGGTGGTTTTTCTTGCTATTTTATCTTGTGAGTTATGAACAAATGACCCACACAATATGCATGCATGTTATAGAAAAATTATGTGTGAAAATACGTAATCTTGTGAAAATTCATCAAAAATAATTTTTATATTTTAAAAACTATGATAATGTAAATAGGTAATTAAATAAACAGACAAACCATTTCTGCTGTTTGGATTTAATTATGTTAATCTAAATGGTTCATTCATATATACAGTTTTCTTAGTTCTATATATTCTATTATTTTCTAAAGTATTTTTAGTATGTTTAGCAATGCAATATATTAAACATAATACGCAAAAATATTTAAGAACTATGAAATGTACCTTTTCAAAACCAAGACCTACTAAAATAGTCCATTTTTTTTCCAAAAAAATTTAACCTGTCAGTAACACTTTATAACAGCACATATTAACTAAGATTTTTCCCTGAACAAATTCCTAATTTGCTGCTTGTTTAGTTAAGTTTAGGTATGAGGTGGGTTAAGGGATCTGGTCATGCAGAGTAAAGCACTGATATGTGCTTTATAAGTTCTAATAAACATGCTAGTAATATGCATGTTAATAAGCAACTTATTAATAATAAGAGAATTGGTCCTTAAAATAAAGTGTTACCAAAATGTCACATACAAGGTATAGTGGTATTGTGATGCATGTACAGTGGCATGCGAAAGTTTGGGAACCCCTTGCAGAATCTGTGAAAATGTGAATATTTCAACAAAATAAGAGAGATCATACAAAATACATGTTATTTTTTATTTAGTGTCCTGAGTAAGATATTTTACGTAAGATGTTTACATATAATCCGCAAGACAAAAATAAATAAATAAAATAATAATAATATCTGAAATTATTAAAATAACCCCTTTCAAAAGTTTGGGAACCCTTGGTCCTTAATACTGTGTGTGGTTACCTCAAGGGTGTAGGTTTGCTTTCGACATTGGTGGGGACACGTTTGTCTTTCTGTCCGTATGCTTTATATAGGGAGCTAATAAGGCATAGATCGCGCTTTCTCTTTGCATTAGCATTGTTTTGTCAAACAAACGTAGGATGGGTAGGCCCAACTGGCCGCTGGTGGACTGTGTGGTTGGGCGCCCGGTCGGGAGGGCTCGAATCAATGCTCAACAGTGTGCTCACTGTGTTGGAACGAGTGAGCCCTACCGGCCGATGGAGGAGGAGCAGCGTAATTGTGACCCTGACCAGGGGATCCCGAGTTGCCTTGAGTGGGGCAGCTCATGGAATCGGCGTACAGGCCCTGCTGACCGTTAGCCCCTGCTAATCAGAGGACAGAGTGCGGGTAGCTGACCGAGAGGGCCCATGAAGTCCCCGACTGGAGATCAAGACTCCGGACGTCAGACGAGTGGGTCCTATCGGCTTGACAGATAAAAAGAGTTTGGGATGTCCGACAAGGAGGACTCTAGCGACATCCGATGTGAGATCAAGACTCACGGCATCGGATGGATGAGCCTCGCTTGCGGGCGGCAAGTATAGCAGCCCAGCCGGGAGAACTCTCGCTGAAGTCTGACGTGAGATCAAGACAAGAAAAAATATGTGAGGTTTGGCTGAGAGGTTTCGGACAGCGATCAGGGGGGGGGGGGGGCGAGACCCATGGCGTCAAACGGCTGGGCTTCGCTGACCGTAAGGTTGGGTGGCTGGGAGACTCTCGCCGACGGGAGATCAAGACTCATTGTGTCGGATGGGTAAGTCTTGCCGACCGTAAAATGTATAGGGTAGTTTAGTCTGGCTGGGAGGCTCTCGCCGACGTCCGATGGGAGATCAAGACTCGCTGTGTCGGACGGGTAAGCCTCGCCAAGCGTGGGACTTGAAAAGGTAAGGTTGTCTGGCCGGGAGGCTCTCGCCGGCGTCCGATGGGAGATCAAGACTCACGGCATCGGACAGGTAAGACAGAAGGGTAAAGATGAGTGGTCGGGAGGCTCTCGCCGACATCCGACTGGAGATTAATGCTCACAGATTTGGGTGGGTAAGCCTCGCCGGCCGTAGGATGGAAAAGGTAAGGTTGTCTGGCCGGGAGGCTCTCGCGGCATCCGATGGGGGATCAATACTCGCTGCATCGGATGGTTAAGCCTCGCCGGTGGCAGACTGAAAGCCAAGATTGCTTGACCGAATGGCTGCTTTAGCGTTCGACGGTGGTTCGATACTCGCGGCGCGAGTGGATAAGCATCACAGGTAGTTGAAAGAGAAACGCATTCTGAAGGCTCTCGTCGCATTCTACGGGAGATCAAGACTTGTGGCGTCGGTCGGGAATGCGTCACCAAGCGAATGGTTAAACCTCGCCGGTAGGCAGACTGAAAAGCCAAGATTGCTTGACCGGACGGCTGTTGAAGCGTTCGACGGGGGTTCGATACTTGCGGCGCCGGACAGGTTTGCTAGCATCTGACGGGAGGTCAGGTTCTTGCCGCGTTCGACAGGAGTTCAATACTCGCGGCATCAGACGGATACGGTTAGCTGGTAGTCGGCCGAAGAGGCAAGGTTGCTCGACCGGGAGGCTCTCGCCGGCATTCGACTGGAGGTCAATACTCACGTCGTCGGACGGGTAAGCCTCGCCGACCGTGGGATGGAAAAGGTAGGTGTTGTCGGCCCGGGAGCTTCTTGCGGCATCCGACGGGAGATCAATACTCACTGCGTTGAATGCTTGAGCCTCACCGGTAGACAGACCAAAGGGCCAAGCTTGCTTGACCGAGAGGCTGTTGTAGCGTTTGATGGGAGTTCAGTACTCATGGAACGAGTGGGTAGGCATCACCGGTTGTTGAAAGAAAAACATATGCGGAAGGTTCTTGCCACGTTCGACGGGAGTTCAATACTCACGGCATCGGATGGATAAGCTTAGCTAGTAGTCAGGTGGAAAAGGCGAGGTTTACTCGGCCGGGAGTCTCTCGTCTGATCCGACGGGAGATCAATACTCGTGGCGTCGGACTGGTAGTCCTCACCGGTAGACGGACTGAAAGGCCAAGATTGCTTGACCGGAAGGTTCTTGCCGCGTTCGACGGGAGTTCAGTACTCACGACACGAGCGGGTAAGCATTACCGGTAGTTGAACGAAAAACAAATTCGGAACATTCTTGCCACGTTCGACGGGAGTTCAATACTCACAGCATCGGACGGATAAATGTCCTGACAGGACAAATGGGCGCAAATGCATTTGCTATTTAAACACCGTGGCGCAGGATGGGAAAATGAGAACTGCGTCGGGCTGAAACTAGCAAAAACACAATGCGCTGCATTGCGCCAGGTGTATGATAGGGCCCACAATATTAAGAACCAAGTGTTCCCAAACCTTTGAAGGGGGTTATTTGAATAATTTCAGCAGTTTTCTTGTCTTGTGGACTATATGTAAACATATTTTAAGTAAAATATCTTACTAAGGACAGTACTAAATAAAAAACAAACAAACATGCATGTTTACATTTGTACATGATCTTTCTTATTTTGTTAAAATTATACACATTTTCACAGATTCTGCAAGGGTTTCCCAAACATGCAACTGTATACAAAACATTCAACAATATTAGTGGACAAATTAAACTAGAGAGAGTAAAAAAGTGTGCTTTAAGAGTTTATTTTCAAGTCCGGAGGGCCAAAAGGGCCCATATATTTGAAGAAACAGCCAAATATGTGCAAGATCAAGCAGCTGATTGGTTCACACTGTGTCTGACCGTGTAGACAAGAAATGACATAGCAACTTGCCAAAAGCGTTTTCTCTCTGAAAGCCTTGTCTAAGTCGTTCACACCTACGAACAAAAAGCCGAGCGACTTTCTTTATCTGAGTTTATCTGCCGTCATCTAGTTCACATCCACAGTGAACAGAGCTGGGTAAACATTTAACACCTTTAGCAAAGTCCATTAAAGGAGGTAGAGCTTTTTCACATTTGGATCCCAAACTCTGGAATAGCCTTCCTGATAACGTTTGGGGTTCAGACACACTCTCTCTGTTTAAATCTAGATTAAAGACACATCTCTTTAGCCAAGCATTCACATAATGCATCTTATAATCTTGTACTGCAGTTATATCTGATCAAATGTACATTATTATTATTCTTTAACTTGGGTTGAACAAATCATTTTTGCTTAGATGGAACAGCAGCTACGCTAATTATGTCTCTATTTGTTTCTCTGTTTCTGCCATGGGATTAGCATCCCATGGTAACTAGGAATTACAGACGATTCAGTCTGGATCCAACCGTTAAATGATCTGAGATGACCGAACACCTGAGAAAAGATCATGCCAACCTCTCAGAGGACCTCAGAGGATGCCAACGCTCAGACAACATACAGAATTACCAAATTTTGCCATAAGTTAAATATATTAAGGTTCTGCAATATATAAATATATTGTGGAAACTTAATTTCCTGTAGAGCTGCTTTGCAACGATTTGTATCGTAAAAAGCACTATACAAATAAACTTGAACTTGAACTTTAACTTGTGTTCTTAGTCAGAGGTTTAACAAGAGGACAAGTTGTTTTCCTTGTTGGTTAGTTCAGAAAACATTCCATTCGCCTCCACTCCCTTGACCTGTCACCGAACAATGTTTGCTCTAAAGCTGTGATTTATCTAAACGCTACAACACACAGGCCCTCCGCTGCACACATAGAAACACACACCCACACATTTACTTGTAAACACATTCATACATGTACGTGCACATCCACATACACAAAGCAGCGAGTGCAAACTATTAAACCTGTTTGTGCAGCCTTGCATTAAACGGCCTTATTAAGATAAAAGCTCTTATTTAGATCTTCGCAAGTCACAGATGAAAAATCAAACCTTGAACGTGAGAAGCAGATTTTTATGTGTTATTAGATATAAGCCGAATACATGTAAATACCAACTGCAACAAATCCTAACAAATGCTTTGGGCAATTACAACAATACATTTGTAAGGACATGCAAATTGCCTCAGTGGGTTTGTAAATGTTAGTGATGCCGTTCCATGTCATTTTACGGCCCGCTTTGCAGGGAAGAAAAAGAACGGATCTGCTTTGCATGACACATGAGTGCGTTCACCTCTGCGTGAGAGGTGCAAGTCTGCGTGTCTTTGTCTTACCGTGATTTACAAGTATGTGTGTGTCCGTTGGTGCCCTTCCGTGGGGAGGAGGCCCTTGACATGACGCAGGAGAGTTGTGCAAGTAAAAGCATCAGGCATCATTTTTGCCCTCGGGACGTGGGGCAGCAGAGCCCAGAGGAGGCAACGCTATGGTGTGAGTGACAGGCGTGCAGGGCTGCTCGGGTTGGGGCTGGTTCAGTTCACACCCGTGCAGATGTGAGGGAATGTACCTCTGGGAATTCAATACCACACCAGCCTTATCTGAAAACAGTTTTGCAGTTTTTACAACAAAACTTTGTTTAGGGTCTGTAAGAGTTTCCTTTAGCTCCACCCTGCAGCGAGTCAAAGGTAATGATGCCTGTTTAATCCCAATTTCCTCATTTGCAGTTGGCTTGGGGGGATGGGAGCTTACAGCTATTTATATACCTCATTTGAGACAATGTGGGTGTTTATATCCTTTCCGTGCAGGAGGGCCTAGAAAAACATACCAACGTGTTATAAGGGGACTAATGAAAAATGGAAAATGTTCTGGGATCAAAACAACATACCACTTAGACATCAATTGTAAACGTGTTACTGTAAAGCCCTTTTTTGCTTGTTATTACAAACTGAGGGATATTGAAAAATGATTTTCAAGCATGCCACAGATACTTCTGATTGAGCTTAACTTGTATTGAACACAGAACAGTAAGTAAATATACAAACAATATATGATATAAATATATGAAAAATGTGTGTAATAAAATCACTGAGAACCAGTACACGTACACATACACAAATCATTCCGGACCAGCAGACATGTCACAACATCTGTGTTTCATCTGAACAGCTGCTGGAGCACCCCTGACTGGTGTGAGCTTGCCTTAACACTTTTGTAAAAGAGAATTACTATTACTGCTGAGCTCTGAGCTAAAATGCAGTTTTGCTTAATAGGAGACAGCAGCTTTTCATCAGAACATGCCAACAAAACAAAACAAAACAACAGGTGAAGTGGGCCCAATGCCTAGTTTGGTAATTAATCATTCTTATAAATTAGATCTTTGAAATGAATCAGTTGATTTAGTTCACCAAAATCAGAATCATTGGTTTACAAATAATTTGGTTCTCAATAACTCACTGACTAATTTTTGAGTGAACTATGCCTTTACCAGTAACAATACGTTTTCAGCTGTCTGTTTCCTTGCAGTTCATTCACTAAAGCACAAGTTAAAGTGTTTTTACATGTGTGTAACAAATCAGCTCTCCTCTGGTGAAGCGACCAAAACATTCCTATGAGTCTCCTGTGATTTGCATTAAACAGTAATGTGTTGACTGGTGGAGATTTCATCCATACCACTTTAATGCTTATGATTCATGAGAAATGAGCACAGTGAGCATCTGAAGACACTGAGCATCTCTATGGGAGAACTCTTTCTCTCTCTCTCTCACACACACACACACCGCATGTCCTGTCCTGACTCAGACATATATATAAAAGTAATTCCAAACAATTTCTCAATGTATCATGGCCTTCACTGTAATTCTCTCACTCTCTCTGCACAGATGTTTAGATAAAACGATCCAATCCTGCATTTAAAAAACATAAGTGGCTTTTTTAGCTCAATTTTATCACAACCATCAAGGGAAGTTGATTTCGCCAAGGAATTACCTCACACCCCATGCATGCACACAGAGACCGACAAACAGATACAAACACGGCACGAAACATTAAGCTAAAGTCATCAATCTGATCAAGTGTAATGAAACATAGGAGATTGTTATCTTGAACAGCTGGAACAATGCAAAGCCATTGATATTCATTAAAGACTACTTTAATGAAAGGTACAGCAAAGAAACAAGCTCATGCCGAGCTTTCAGTCGCGGTTAAAGTGGAAGACTGTAACAGTTTTGTTACTCTAAAATAGTTTTCGTCAATTAAAATAAATCTGCAATAATATATAATATATGTTTTACTAGATGGCCATATGTTTGAGGCAGAGCTATCAGTTTGTTCAACCAATAGGAGATGGATGGAGGTTTTAGGATTGTTTTTTTTTTAAAACAACCAATATTTACGCAGTTTTATTTGGTGAGGCTAGCGATGACGAACTTACAGTCTTCACCTTTAAAACCCAAAATGATAATTGATGCCACGGTGACTGAAATGCTAATGATTCCCTGAGAGAGCTGGTGGTTGTATTCAGAAAGGACAAATGGATCAAAAACACCATTTTTAATGATTCCAGTCTTTGCAATTGTCTGTTGAGAAGATACTGGCAAATGCACTTGGTGTCACAAACAGGAGAGGCAGAGGATAGTAACAGGAGGAGGGACGAGATTAATCAATCTGTGTCTGGAGTGAGCTCTCAATTACATATTCACAAGCGTTCTCCATCATTGTTAGTGTTAATTAATTTATAATATAGAAACAAATTACCTTTGCATGAATGAAAATTACACCTAAATGTACCGTAGCAGTTTTGCATGGTGATGATTAAATATTCCCACCAGATTCAGAGATGTTTGCAGCAGCGCGCTGATGAACTTGTGTAGCATTATTAAGTTAGCAATAACAACTGGCTAATTTACTTGTGTAAACATTCGTAAGAAGGAAAAAGCAGAAATAGATGTGACACCTGGAGTGCAAAACAACAAACACTCCTGAGAGAGATCATTAGTAAGAGAGATGTATAACAGTTAAAACTGATCACTTATGGCTGCCTCATGCATACTGAGCTGACGTGTTACATCTCATTTGACTCCTGGGAAGTTTTATACATGTATGCCATCATAAGCCTGCTTTTTGTCTCTCGCAGTTCTGATAGATACTATCATACTTTAAAAAGCTTATTATTATAACTTAACTTATTATGAACTGAATTTCAAGAGCTAGGAACAATACACCTGCTTTCTACCAGAGATCACTGACAAAAGACGAATAAATATATATTTAAAAAAAAAGAACAAAAATCCTCAGAACAAAATAAAGCAGTGAGTTAGAGCAGATAATAGAAAAAAAGGATATACTGTATATCCAGGTGTCTCTGTTCTCTTTGAGTAGCACCAATAGATTATAATAATCAGTTAGTTGGACTCAAATGAGGCCACTCAGCTCATCTACTTTGAGGCTTAACCAAAGAAATGAAACCCGACACCTTTCAAACACACTGCATGCCGGCATCTCTTCTTTGTGGTGTGGTTTGTTGTATTTTTCGGTAGAGAGGACATTACGTCTAAGGACTGTGTATGAAAGAGCACTGGTTTAGGTATTTAGAGAGAGAGATGGATTTGAAAATGGTGAAGTTTTTAGATAAATAAGCACAAAGTGGTGTCTTTCAACCAATTACTTGGAAAGTTATGCACCTAAAACTTTTATTTACGAGATGCTGACTCCAGTTTTTGATAAAATCAGTTGAAAAAAAAAAAAAAAAGGAAAAACAAATTACTGCTTAAAAAATCTGATTAGAACACGGTATTTTTCACTCTTTTTACTGTAATTAGCTGTATGTTATGTATCTATTCTCAACTGTTTTAATTCATTATAAATGAATTTGTGATTATTTTTATGATTATTTTATTTCCTTTTATGTACATATACATATAAAGACATACATGCACACGCACACACACACACACACACACATACATACATATAGGCTATATATATATATATATATATATATATATATATATGATAGATACTATAAGGGATGCTAAAGTTATCTGACTAAGCACTGTCAGGCCGCCCATTGTTTGGTGAGGAGATAAAAGGCAATTTCCCGCTTTTTCCTCGCCACCACACAATCCAATCCAATCCAATATATATATATATATATACACACACACACACACACACACACACACACACACATATGAACAAATTTATGTAAAATATTATCTGGAATACTTACTGCCTAATATCGCCACTGTTCACTTTTTTAAATAATAATAAAAAAAAAAAACTCAAGTAAAATATAAAATTGCTTTGCTGTGGTGATGTGGATTCAGCAACGGCGCAGTTCAAGCATTATCTGGTTGGTAGAAAATAAAGTGAGAATTAATCATTAGAAATTAACACAGCTGTCTAATTAACTGACAACATTGCTCTCAGGACAACAACAGCAGGCGTAACTAGCAGCAGCAAATGCACATTTGAGACTCTCTGGATGAAAATCGTGCCATAAAGCTCCAGTCCATTGAAAAGCGCATGCCACGACTGACAGCAGCGGGAGCAGAGTTTATTTGCTCCAGCGAAAAGGCATTACAAGGGGAAGCCCTGCTCTGAATGAGAGCATCTATGTCAATTACTCTCCCCTGATCCCCGCTCACTATTTACATGCTCACTTGAAAGCTGTAGCAACCTAATGGGATCGCTTTCACAGTGCGATGATAAGCCATATTTTCTGTGTCACCTCAAATTGAGGCGCAGCTCTGTTGCGGGGAAGAAGATTAAGGAA